>NC_083278.1:38547052-38888097 GCF_963506605.1 Zootoca vivipara
CTCAGTCATACCTCGCTATAAGTACGCCTCGGTTTGAGTATTTTCCTCCACAGACCATCTGGAACGGATTAATCCACTTTCCATTACTTTTCAATGGGAAAGTTCGCTTCAGGTTAAGTACGCTTCAGGTTAAGTACGCTTCAGGTGAAGTGCAGACTTCCGGAACCAATTGTGTTTGTAAACCGAGGGTACCACTGTACTTTGATTCAAGGCTACGCAAAAAGCTCCAAACACCTTGCTAAGTTTAAATTCAAGCAAGTTTGTACTGGAGTCTCCCCTTAAAGTTTCTTTATTTAAAAATGCCAACTTTAAGGCCAGCAGCCGGGTGCCTTGAAAAACTGAAGCATTTTCCTTGTGGTAGAAAGGAGGGAGTTGTTGGAAGGTGACAGCATATATCATGTTTGGAGATGGAGTTACCCTGTTGTTTGAAGATAATACTTCATACCTTGTTCTTTATGGCATCTACTCCATGAAAACTTACACCATCATTAATTTGCTTGTCAGCAATCTAACACCCTTATCTGGGACTATCATTGGCTTGTTATACAAACATTCTGGTCTTGTGGTAGACAGCAATACTGTGAAGGTAAGTAGAAACATATAGCACTGACATGCTATAAGAGGATGGAAGGGGGTTTCTTTTGTTTTGCATTCTGTATTTTATATTCTGTATTTTAAATTCTGCATGTTTGTTTTAAATTCTGTTTTTATTTTTTTTGTTTTGTTTTTTGTTTGTTTTTTTGCTATGTATCAGTATAAGTCAAGAAGAATAAGATTGTCATCATCCCCAGGACTTGCAGCCCCCCCCCCCCCGGAAGCTATAAAAATGGAAGATTTTTGTGAATTGACCTCTCTAGTAAAATAAAATAAAAAATATTACAGCTCTATAGTGTTTGTTCAAAAGCTGTGGCACAAGATCTTTCTGTCCAGTTAGCAGTTGTTGTTGTTTAGTCGTTTAGTCGTGTCTGACTCTTCGTGACCCCATGGACCAGAGCACACCAGGCACTCCTGTCTTGCACTGCCTCCCACAGTTTGGTCAAACTCATGTTCGTAGCTTCGAGAACACTGTCCAACCATCTCGTCCTCTGTCGTCCCCTTCTCCTAGTGCCCTCAATCTTTCCCAACATCAGGGTCGTTTCCAAGGAGTCTTCTCTTCTCATGAGGTGGCCAAAGTATTGGAGCCTCAGCTTCACGATCTGTCCTTCCGGTGAGCACTCAGGGCTGATTTCCTTCAGAATGGATAGGTTTATTATAAAGTTGTGGCACAATATCTTTCTGTCCAGTTAGCAGTAGCAAACCATATCTCTCAGTCTTTCTTCCACTGCTAACAGCTGCGTGCAGCCTGTGCTGGAGAAAAATCTGATGATCAGCAACCCACAGGATATATATTTGGCTGGGTGGTACTATGTTAGGTAGCGTAGACATGGCCTATTACAGTGATGGGCAACCATTTGAGCTTGGTGTGTCAAAAAACCGAGCATAACTTGGGTGGTGTGTCACTTCAAGGAAAAAAACCATAATTTCGTGATATTTATAGTCTGAATAACAAAAATGTATAATTGTAACATATAACTGTATTTAATAAACCAAAAACTAATTATTTAACCAAACAATTTATTTAACCAAACCAAACAATTTATTTAACCAAACCAAATATTTAACCAAACCAAACCAAAAAACCCCTCATTTATCACAAAGTGCCCAGAGTTGTTGAGCTTTTGGGGGGGCTGCTAACCAAAGTTTTGGAGGTTTTTTTGGGGGGGTGCAAACGTTGCTTTGCTTTTGGGGGGTGCCCCAAAGCTGCTGCGCTTTTTTGGGGGGAAGAAAACAGAAATAAATGACGAATAATACCTTCGCTGGAACTAACACGCAGCACCGACATAGTCTGCCAAAGCATCAGAAAAAACAGCACAGAAAGGGTTAAAAAAGAATCTCTGGCTACCAGCAACAACAGCAGCAAAAAAGGATCCGGGTTTTAACAGCGGAGACAAGCTGTAGGAGGAGCGGGAGAATAAATGGGGGGGGGAACCAACAACAACAGCGTGAATGGGCCGATGGGGAGCGTGCCAGCAGTGAGGGCTCTGCGTGTCATGTCTGACACGTGTGTCATAGGTTCGCCATCACTGGCCTATTAGTTGTTTGAATGGTCATTTAGGGGGGAACATCCTACTGTACTTTCCAAACTAGCCTGTTTGGGCCTCGTCCTGATTTCTGCTTTGAAAAGCAAGGGGGTGGGATTAAATGGATGAGAGGGGCAGCGTCCACAGAAAAAAATGAAAACACAGAAGGCATAAATGCATTTGGATTTTATACATTGTGTATTTGACAGATGATGTAGATAAGGGACAGAATCAATCTAAGTGCAAAGGAGATAAATAAAAGGACGAGATGCTATTGTAGTAATCGAACTCAGCCAGTTGATATCTGTAATGTAATTTAATGTACTTTGCGTAAATAGAAATTTGTTGTAGGGAATGATAGTGCATCAAGAAAGAGAGAGCAATGGAAACGTTAGGAATTTGCAGTGCAATCCTATGCATGTCTATGCAGAAGTCCCATTGAGTTCAGTGGGAGATAAATGCCAGGCAAGTGAGCCTAGAAATGCAGCTTTATGTACTCAGGCAGGGAGCCTTAAACCATGAACTCTGAAGTAGTTCCACTGGACTGCACTGCAACACTTTGAACAAAGCGGTTTGAGGTTTACTACTTGAATTCTGCATTCTTTTGCCTATCCCAAGCCTGCTTAGATCACCCCTGAATAGTCTGAAGATATGTAAACATGCAATAAAATGTTGTGCCCTACTTTGGGTGCTTTATAAGGCCTTTCTGGTTAGAGCTTTGTTTCTGTCACGGAACGTTAATATAGCTTTATAGTTCTCTTGTCACCTATCTCTGCAGATTAACAGACCATATTATCACACAGCTTCTGCTATGCATCTCAAAGCCTATAAATGATGCCTTCACCCATCTGTAGGATTGTAAGTGCTACTGCTGCTGCAGATGATCTTATCCGACAATCCTCAGGAATAAATATAGCCAAATGTATTGAATTTTACTATAACATCACATTTTTGGCAGTTTTTTGGCAGCAGATCCACCGGAAAATTTTGGCACCAGCAAGAGGTACACAGCGTCCTGGAAAATCAGTCTATAGCTTGCATTGGAGATTCTGGATAGAACATTCCATCACTTGGGTTTCTGAAATAACTTATCCCCAAACTCATAAATCCCTCGTATCACACAGGCAGCATGTCACCGCATTCTGAGCGTGGCTCAGTAAAGGCTCCGCTCAATCTTTGTAGATGCTTTCTTTAAAGTATAAAATAGGCAAAACTTTATGACGGAATTCATCACCCTCGGCATGATAATGATAAAGTTAGGGCTGTCTGTCTTTCCTACCACCCTGCAATTACTGTTAAAATGTGAGATATCAACATGTAGGTGTTTACAAAGCCAATGAGGAAAAATAGGACAAAAATAGTAGTCGTAGTAATAGCATTTTGAAGAGGAAATAATATGTGATACTCCTTGCGATAAGGCTCATTTGAGGGATGCAAATAATTAATTCATCTTCATCATTCCACTTCATAGCAGCATTCCAAGATGGTGATATTTTCTTCCACATCTGCTAGGAGCCTGACCCCAGTAGTCCTGGAACTGGCAGTAGTCACAACTGTACGCACTCCTGGCCGCAATGTAGAAAGCAAGACAAAAGATTGCATAGCATGCACTCACACAACCTCTTTTGTGACTCTTCTGTTCATGAATCACAACACTGCACACTGGTGATCACACACACACACACACACATTGCTTGTTGAGGCGCAGGGAGCCTGTCATTGGGGTACCATGTGAGGAGAAGGAAAAGAATCTCAAGACAACTTCTGGGATGGAAATAGGCCACAACTTTTTTTATTATAGTTGTAAGTATGTTTTGGATCAAGGACCCAGGTGGTGCTGTGGGCTAAACCACTGAGCCTAGGGCTTGCTGATCAGAAGGTCGGCGGTTCGAATCCCTGTGACGGGGTGAGCTCCCATTGCTTGGTCCCAGCTCCTGCCAACCTAGCAGTTCGAAAGCACATCAAAATGCAAGTAGATAAATAGGAACCGCTATAGCGGGAAGGTAAACGGCGTTTCCGTGCGCTGCTCTGGTTTGCCAGAAGCGGCTTTGTCATGCTGGCCACATGACCTGGAAGCTATACGCCGGCTCCCTCGGCCAATAATGCGAGATGAGCGCGCAACCCCAGAGTCGGTTACGACTGGACCTAATGGTCAGGGGTCCCTTTACCTCTACCTACGTTTTGGATCAGGCATTGGGTACTTCCAGATTCAGTCAGATCTCCTGCTGACTGCTAACCTGGGTGTCGATTCTGGGATAGGACTGTCCTGTGACATACATCAAATAGGAGCAACCCATCAGAATTGCTGCCTTGGGGAGTGCTATGGCCCCCTCACCTCTCTCTGGGCATATGGACAAAACACCTCCCCTTTAACGGGATATCCCTTTTTGGGGGAGGAGGCAAATACATATAAACCTCCACCACCATTCAAGACTAAGGATCCTACTCAATGCCTTATCTGACACCTGAGCCAGACTCTCTAAAAATCCAACTGTGATAAAGGGCAAGAAGGCAGGACTAATTTATACCTGAGAAGTAGATCAGAATGAAGTCCCTGCAGGAGTCTCTGTCCAGCTCCACCCCCACTATGCTAGCCTCCTGAGACTCCCTGATTGGTCAATTTCACAGGAGGGCTAAATTCAAACCCACCCACCCCCCGAAAGCGGGAGAGGCCACATTGTGTCCATTGGAAACAGACAAAGAAGCTTGGCGATAGCGGCAAGCCGCATTGCGCAACAACTGTTGCCCACAGCCTAGGTAAGCAGAAGTTATCGAGGTTGGGGGCCACGTTCAACATTTTTGGTGAGAAGACAGAGTTTAAAGATGGCACAGCAAATCAATGCAACCCATTCGTTGCGCTAGCAGAGGTTTGTTGTGCAATAGCTGATTCGTGTTGTGCAAGCCATTGCACACCCATCTTGTGTTTCCCTCGTGCAACAATATTGCACCAGCGCAACAAGCATACTGAAAAGTGACTTAAATTTAGTACTACGTACTCCTCATAGACTGGGATTCAGAGGTACATCGCACCCGACAGTGGAGACAGAACACAGCCTTGGGCTAATGACCACAGATAGCCTTAAACTCCATTACTTTGTCTTCTTTTAGAGTCTTCCATGTGGTTGACCACCCCTAGCTCTTGTGGGAAAGATTTTATGTACTTAAACTATGCTCTGTCTGAAGATGTATTCCTGAATCATCCAAGATTCGTCTTCATTGGGTGAGTTTTGTTTATTTATTTATTTATTGAATTTATATACCGCCCTATACCTGGAGGTCTCAGGGCAGTTCACAGAATAAAATCACAATATAAAACCACAAAATACACAATGAAAATAAAAACAACAACCCAATAGGATCCCCCACAAAAAAGGAACACTTTTGCCTGGCATCTAAAGGTGTAGAACGAAGGCGCCAGGTGAACTTCCCTTAAGAGAGCATTCCACAGATGGGGAGCCACTGTAGAGAAGGCCCGTTCTCGTGTTGCCACCCTCCGGACCTCTCAAAGAGGAGGCACATGAAGAAGGGGCTCAGTAGCATCAGATCATTTGGGCAGGGGACGTGATCCTATCATCACCCAGCAATCATAAGTCAGGGGCATGAAAGGAAAGGGACAGGGATAGTATGAGCACACAGGTACACATCGTGGGCGTACCCAGGGGGGCAGGGGGGCAGCTAAAAAGGCGCGCGTTTTTGTCCTTCTCGGTCAGGTACATGATCTTGTCGCAGCAGGCACAGCGTAAGACCCCAGCGGACGGCAGACAGACCCCAGCAGACAGACCCCAGTGGAAGGCAGTGGTGGGAGTTGCCCCTAGCTGCCTGGAAAAGGCTGGAAAGCTGCGTCTGTGTCAAGGCTTGTAACGCTGCAGAAGCGAGCGGGAGGAGGAAGAGGGCATGAGGGAAGAGAGAGAGAGAGAGAGAGAGAGAGAGAGAGAGAGAGAGAGAGAGAGAGAGCGAGCGCACACCAGCCTACCATCAGCACGTGCTGGTTTTTTTCCAGGGTAAAAAGAGCAGAGGCCGGCGGGGAGGAGTTGCGGAGAACCGCGTGGCCGCCCTCTCCCCTCCAGGGACGTTGACCATGCCTCCTGGGAGGATCCCGGCTACACCATCGCCAGCCAGCCAATCAGGTGGCTGGGTGTGGGGGTGTGGCTTGCCTGCCCCCCCCCCTAGTTTTGATCCTGGGTACGTCCATGGTACACATAATGGGAAAACGTGGCTTTTTAAAAACAAAGAAAGAAGAAAACAGATGTATGATGCCTCTCATTGTGAAGAACAACTGAAGACTCTGAAATAAAACATCTACCCAACTCTGGGCCCATCCTTTGCCCTACACGTAGCGGGAAAAATGTTCTCAAGAGCATTGCTTTAAGCCTTTAAGTGGAAAACTGGATCTTTATTAAAACAATACATTTTTTTAACCAGACAGCTGATTCCTGAATAAACCATGTGTGCAAGACCACCAGCGCACACAAATTACTGTCTTTCCCCCAATATATATTTTCACTTGCCAAGCTGGAATGATCCCACCTCTCCTCCCCCTGCATGCTGTAGTGGGGGTTATCCTCACCCTCCACTGTGTATTTGGGGGGAGGAGTGGGGCACACAGGGAAACAAGAGGAGGGAAGCCCCATTGAGCTAGTGGGAGCCCTTGCACTGGCTTCCACTAGCCTGCCAAAGCTTAACTGAATCTGGCCCTATGTGCATAAGTTAGGAGCATGAGCGGAATTTTCTCCCAGGGGATTTTAAGCATTAAGCTTTGACAGGATGGTGCCTTATTTACTCTTTCAACCATTATTTTAAGAACTATGTTGGGAAAAACCAACTGAACTCTATAGTGTCTAACACAGCAGTTCTATGCAGGTCTACTTACAAGCAAGTCCCGCAGAGTTTAATGGGGCTAACACCCATGTAAGCCTGAATTTCAGCCTCAAATAACATTTGGATCTCCGAAAGACCATACACAGTGGTTTACACTGAGGCCACACCCCCATTCCCAGGGAATTATAGCCCTGTGAATGGAATATGAATCTCTTAACAATGCTCAGCACCCTCAACAGTTCCCTGGATGCTTTGGGGAAAGCCGTAGCTGTTAAAAGTAGTATAATAGTGTTTTAAAAATATAGTGTGGATGTGGTATAAATGGCTCATTGTTAATACTGAAGTAGCTGTAGGAGACCAAAGAGCAGGCATCCCCAAACTTCGGCCCTCCAGATGTTTTGGACTACAATTCCCATCATCCCTGACCACTGGTCCTGTTAGCTAGGGATCATGGGAGTTGTAGGCCAAAACATCTGGAGGGCCGCAGTTTGGGGATACCTGCCAAAGAACTTGATCCACATGTACTAGTCAACAGAAGGGTACTGAAGTGTAGGTCGGTTCCCACGAGGCAAAACACAGTGTTTTAAGTCGCCCAGATTGTCTGGGAAAACCCAGCCAGATGGGCGGTATATAAATTATTATTATTGTTATTATTATTATCATCATCATCATCAAGAACCTTTGTTGAACTAGCATAACTGAACAACAGGGGCAAAGCAACTACTTATATACATTTCTGAAGGCTTGGGCCACTCCCACTCGCAACGTGATTGGCTGTCTAAACTTCCAAGCTGCGAATCATAACTCAGAGTTTAAGGGCCAGTGGCAGAGGCCCAAATCCTGAAATGTTCTGTGATTGGATATCATGTATCGAATCAGAACACAGGAGCTCAGAATCCTTGGTCCAGGCTCAAGCTCAGGCAAACACCACAAAAGACCACTAGATAGGCCTACATAACACCTGCTCAAAGCTAGTAACGTGTGCAGTGATTACTCTGACGTGGATATGCAGATCCACCCTGTAGATCCATCTGTAGATGTGTACATTCAGTGTTAATGGTGCACACAAAGCAGGATCCTCTGGAGCTTTCGACATGCAGAAGGCAGGCCAGCGGATCTGCTTGTGTGATTTCTGCATGCAGCAGGACCCCGTAATGCATTCTATGAGGAACAGCTGTTCCCTGCATGCAACATCCCAACTGCATGCAGAAAATACTTTCTGGATTGAGGGGGCTGAGTTTCTCCCCCCCAAAAAATTAATAAAAGATTTGTACCAATAGAATGAAGGTTTTGTCTGTGTTTCCCCCCCCCCCTCTACTTTCTTTCATATTTGAAAACTATGTTCACATATGCAAAAATATGTATTGAGCACTTTTACTTGTGTGCTGTGTACTGTTACAGTTTTCATTTATTAATGCCATTTAGATACTATTTGATGAAAGCCACAAACATTTATCTGCAGCCAAATTTTCATGGCCCCATTGCCAGATTTTTACAGACTCATGCTGTCTTTCCTGTTCTCCATCCAAACACTTTTTTTTTACAATTGAATTTAAAACTTTCCCAATTTTTTAATGCCAAAAGAACTCATTTCCCCCCCCTTTTTTTTTTAAAAAGGATCCTAGAGCTTTCAGTTTTTGGAGGTTTTTTGTTTTTGTTTTTTGAGAACAGATCATGCCTTTCTAGATCCAGTTATTTGAGTTATTTTATTCAGTTCTACAGGCATTTAGTTAAATAATACCTGCTTAGTTGCACAACATTATTTACTGAAATTGATTAGCCTGCAGCAACCGGGGTGTCTCTTAGAAAATTAAGGAATGGATCTATCATAAACATTTTTTAAAGGAAAAGAAAGAAAACTAGGAACCCTCCAGTTTAGATTGGCTAAATTTAGATTGGCTCCTAATTGGCTCCTAATTGGCTAAGGGAACCAGATCTTTCAAGATTGAGATTGCTATGTAGAGATAAATTGCTACACAAATGATTAATTCTAGCATGAGCGCAAAATGTAGTTGCCTAATTCTGTATCATTTTTGTGAGCTGTATTTGTAGCACAATAGGACTTTAGCCTGTCTGCATTCAGTAATCACACAGCATGCAAGTGGCAAGAAGGCAACAGATTAACAGGCAGATTATGGCTCACATTAATTTAATTGTGTATTGAATGTCTGAAAAAGGAAGGCAGCCTCCAGGTGCAAAAGAAAATTAGTGAGGTGTCTAAACTAAAGTATCATTATTGGGCACAATGTATTTCTAACAGTTGTTCTTTCTCAGGGGCACTCTTTAACATCAAATACTAACTCTGTGCCTGCTCACTGCTTCACGAGATAGGATGCTTACAGATGGGATTTCATTGTGGAATCAGTGCTGCTCAGGTAGAAAAGTTCTTTTGCAGTGTCAATGTAATGTTGTCATCATCAGAATGTCAGGCCATTCTCTCTCTGTGTGTGTGCATTTAATCTGGATTCCCCCTTACTGCACAAAATTCAATAAGTGGGGTGAGGGATAACCTCTTATACCTCCGAAGTCATTGCTGGTATGGAAGCTTGTATTTAAAGAAAAATGGGTTGTTTAATAGCTTGGAAGCTGGATCTCCCCTGTCCCTCCATCACCTGTTGTCTCATTAAAACATCACTAGCATTGCTTTAAAAAGGTAAATAAAACACACAGGGAACTTGTTGGGGTTGTTGTTGTTGTTGTTTTGTTTTTTTAAAAAAAATATTTGCAGTTTTTTCATATTTGCAAGTATGGCTTTAGAGCCCACATGGTGAAAGCTGGTTTCATGGCTGCCTCTTGCAGGAGGGAGGGAGGGAGAAAGAGGATAGAGGGTAGATCAGGGTTTCCCAAACTGGGGTCTCCAACTGTTTTGGGACTACATTTCCCATAATTCCTGACCACTGGTCATGCTAGCTAGGTTATGAAGGGAGTTGTAGTCCAACAGCAGCTGGAGACCCAAGTTTGGGACACCCTGGGATAGAGCTTGGGGTTTGGTAGGAAAAACCCTGCCCTCTGCTGGCTGGAGGCATGCAAGGCATGTGTAGCTAGCTTCAATCGCAGGGGTAGGAACTTTTGGCCCAGTGGCCTAAGTAGGCCTGCCAGGGTTACATTTGAGCCCGCAATGCTGTTTCCTTCAAACCCCATCCACCTGCACCACACATGTGACAGCAGGTGTCGGACAGATAGAGACCTGGTTAAAGTATGATAGTACCTTTGCAAGAGAGGCTGGCTGGCAGTGCTGATCAGCTGGTAGGCACTGACGTCAAGCCTGCTGGGTTCAGCTCGGCTATGAAGTTCCCTATCGGTCCCTCCGTCTGAAACACTGCAGCACAACTGATCCCTGCCAAAAGTAGAGCTTGAAATATGCACCAGTTGTGCTACACAGCGTCTTCGAGCTCAGCTTGAATTGACTCAAATATTTTGTTTGCAGCATGACTTGAACTCAGGCCACCCTACAAAGTAAACATGCCTCGCCTGGCATCAGGTGATTGACAGGTGGGTGGACGGCCTGCCAGGTGGTAGAACCCAGGATCGGTCCTGCCAGTAATATGTAAATAATATGTAAGATGTTTATGTGCATTGTGGGGGTGCTGAGGGGGCTCTGTCCCTCGTTTTGTGACTGCCCGATTCTATTATTCTTGCTGTAATTCCCCCCCTCCCTCTCTCTTCTTTTCCGCCTCAAACTCTCACTGTTATTTGGCCCCTCCAGATGACCTGCTTATTGAATATTCATTCTGATTTGCTTGCACAAAGTTTACGCAGACATGAGATTATATCCAGCCATTACTGAGCTGTTAGATGACTGTGAGCATTTGCTCTGCATTCTTCCTGATTTGCTTACGGAGTGTTTAGATGGCTTCTCATTAGTCATCTGTCCATCCCACACTTGTCAAGGCATTTCCCTGGCACTTCCCAAACTGCAAAAACTCCAGATGCTTAAAAGAAAGAAAAGTGAAGTGGATTTGTTGTGCTAATGTGACAGAATCTACTCCACCCATTGAGAGTGAAGTTTTGTGACACCTTTCCTTCGGTCTTCTCAGCACCACCTGAGATAAAAAAATGTCATTTGAAACACCGTATCCCTCCTCCTCCTCCTTCTTCTTCTTCTCTGACAGCCTTCAGTTGCTTTAGCCTCTCTGGTGTTCACATCAGTTTGAGCACAGTATGTCAACTGTCTCTTTGCAATTGGGATGAGTTAGGTTCTTTATCTTCTGTACATTCTTCTTTATCTCCAGAGGTGTGCCTAGGGTTCCTTGCACCAGTGATGTGCTGCTGCTATTGTAGCAAAATCAAAAGTGTGGGGTAGGAGCACAAGGGACCCTAGATATGCCTCTGATTGCCTATGGTCACATCTGCACCATACATTTAGAGCACATGGCTTCCCCCAAATAATGCTGGGAATTGTAGTTTCCTCTAGAGATCTATAATTCCCAGCACCATAAACAGACTACAGTTCCCATGAATATTTGGGGGGAAGCTATGATTGCTGAAGTGGTATACGAGTGTTTTAAATGTACATTGAAGAAGCCACAACTTGGACTCTTTATGACTTGGGCCTTTTTTTGGCAGTGTGGGGAGGAACCATGTTACAGCAGCTCTCAAGCTGTGGATGTGATGTCAGAAGGAGCCAAAGTGTTTTTGAGGACTGGAAAACCTCTCTTTTTTATGTGTCTAGACTTGGAATTATTTCAGAAGCCTCAAGCAAAGGAGTGGGGTGGAATCCAAGAGTGTTATAAAACATTGATTTTGTAAATCCTTATACATCCAACACAATTCTAGCCTTTTCTTTAGGGAATTGTCCAAACTATTTGACTGAGAGCTTTGCTATGGAAACGCTAATGCAAAATTTCCTGAAGAGGAGCTTACAACTCAAAATGCTTCGGATTTATAAAGCATTTCAGGGTAAGTAACACTGGTCTTATTTCTTTTTCAGCCTGCTTTCTTTGAAGTTATTGACTGGACAGCTCTTTTGCTCAGATGGTAGGTTCAGATGCCTACTCCCCCCCCCCCTCCACCATGTGGAAAAAGGTCCATGACAGCCTACTTCTGAGTAGACATGTGTAAGATTGTGGCAATTAATCCCAGGAGAGTGCATGCAGAATTACAGCATTATGCTTCCATTCCTTAAATCCTTGGCATCATGGAAGTGATTCTCCATTTTATTGGGTGTGGAGGATAAATAATATACTCAGAATCAAGATAGGAAAATTACAGTGGAGAAGAATAAATGTGTAAACACAGGATTGCATTGCATATGAAGTACAATGTTATTTCTAAAAACTTCCAACTGTTTCATGAGGATTCATAGCCCACTGGCACTCTCATGCGTCTGTCATTTATGTTACTCAGTTAATGTCCTGTCCAATGTTCTGGAACTAAGGTTCAATTGTTTCTGATGAAACCCAGATCTACACTGTCGCAATGAAAAAGCGGCTTTTCAGAAAGGAGCTACCACTGCTCTTTCTAATATGGAAGTCAAGCCACATTAATTACAAAAAAAGGCGGAAATTATCTGAGAAACTGAAAACACCAGACACAGATAAATAGAAAAAATAACATCATTTTTATTTACAAAAAAATCCAAATATTGGATGCTGTAAACAAAATTCACAATCTGTTCCCGCTAGCACTGGAGCAAATGCTTTACTTGGTTAGAAGTGTCTGCTTCCCATCCACTTTTTGTTTCAGCCTCCAACAGAACCCAGAGTCAAAAAGTTCCCAAAGGAACAGTCCAAGGGGAGCGGTTTGATGCAGCAGGATGTCTCGCTGAAGACTAAAGTTGTGCGGAATATATCACAGGAGAACAAATTCAGCATCGCTTGACTTCCCACAGACTGCAAGAGTTTGTGGTGCCACGTCCAACCAGTCCTGAAGTCTGCAGACCTTTCTGATGTTTAACTAGGTATAATCACGGCTTGCTAAGAAAGCAAACCAAAACAAAAACAAAAACCCCACCTGTACATGGATTTTGGATTTTTGTTGTTGCACTGGAAATCAGAAAGCAATACACACAAAAAAACCCAAGAAAAAATAAAAAGTGCTTAATATGTCATTCGATAGATATATTTCTCTCCATCTCATTTTCCTTTACACGTTTTTCTTTCCACAATTTAAAGCTTTCTCAGAATGGATGAGTCTTCAATATAATACAACTCACATATAAAGCACTTACAACAGGCATTTATAAGCTGTGCATTAAACTTTGTGCAATACATAGCAGCAAACAAGTCTTAAAGCATTTAAATAAAAAGAGTTATGAAAATATGGATCCTGCTTCCATTTTATTCCCCCTCCCCATTTTTTTCTTGTTTTGTTTTTGCATATTGTGGATTATATATACACAGTATGATTCCATCTATCTGAATTGAATGACCCAGGGCTGAGATTTGAAATGTTTGGATAAATGAGAGTGATATTTACATAAGTATAAAAGTGATGTGCAATCACCTGAGGTCCACATAGCAGACACGGACAACTGAAGTTTCACAATAACGAACATTAACAAACTGCGGATTCTACTAGTTCTTCAAAAAGAATCTGAGGTCTTTGCCTTCCTCACCTCTCTTGATTCACATTTAACCCAACAGTAACACAAACCATAGGACTGTAATTAAGACAACATCTTAAGCTAGTTGCTTAAAACCTAGTTTCTTAAAAATGCATTTGAAGCTTTTGCTGAATGAATAGAATGACCAGATCCTAAGAGTAACAAACATTTTCTTCTTATGAATGTACTAGTTTAATAAAATTGGAGAAGGATGGGGGGGGCGATACTGTTTGGCTGTATGAAGGGCTAGGTCTGCAAATCACAGAAGCCAACACGTTCTGAAAATATGCTGTTATTTTAGTTTTGACATAGAGTCAAAGCATCTTCTCATTACTATCACCAGACGGTTTAAAAACAACCTCCACTGCCAGCCAGTTGCAACAAAGCCCTGTTAGTGGCTTGAGACTGCTGGCCCCTTAAAGCAAAGAGAAAGAGAGAGAGAGAGAGAGAGAGAGAGAGAGCACTATTTCATCAAGTGAACAGAGCTCCTTGGACATGTGATGCAAGGCAACCATTTGCTGCTTGCCAGGAGATGCAGCTACCTGAACTACGAGAGGGAAGGGGGAGGAAGAGAGAGACAGTGACCCTGTAATCCTCAGACTAACAATAGCAGTGTTTGGTTTTCTTAAAAGAGGGGGAAGGCTGCTCCAAAGGGGGGGAAATGTCTGTACTGTATTATCAGCATTTTGTGGCTGAAGCCCTGCCAGATACCCCCAAACCCTTTTCAATAGTGGATGACTCATTTATTTGCAGCAAAATAGCTGTGGTAGGAAAGGACATACCACATTACCAGCTGATCCTCTTGCTCCAGCCTTCTGCTCAGCTTCCCTCAGAAATCCCCTCTCTGAGCAACACAGGCTAGTCTCTGATTTTGACAAAGCACATCTCCCTGCTGATTTGCTGGGCCAATGGAAAGGGGACGTTTCATTTTCGTAACTGCGCACTGACTAGATGTGCATTTGGTATGAGGGTGAGGGTTTTATGATTTCCTAAGCAGGCTGAGGGTAGTGAACAGACAAGCAAAAAGTAACGACTGGGGACCGACTGCCAAGATGGAAATTAATTTTACATTTCCTGCAGAATTCAGCGACTTGAGTAAACAAGCCGGGGTCCTGTTAAACTGACCTTCAGACACAAAGGGATGGTTAAGAATAGAAAAGCTTCAGCAATGGATAATGGGGGAAGGGACAAATGCATTGCCAGTAGCTTTGTTTGGACAATGGGGTGCTAAATTGCCTGGTTAGCTGTTTACTAATCCCTCCCCTTTAAATATTTTGTGTTGCTTGAACATTTCCCTGTGCAGCATGTATTTCTCTCCCTTTGATTCGGCAGCGGTGGGTGGCTAAGTTCAGTTTCCTCTCCCAAACTGTAACTTTGGCTTCCTTTCTTAGCATTAATAAAACAATGTGTAGGCCGCAATCCAACACAGATTTGGAGCACTGGAACCCAAAGATTTTCACGTTTCCAAACCTAAGAGCACTTAACGCTGTGTTTGATTGTGACTGAGGTGTTAAGTTAGATTTTGTTTTACATATATAGTGGCTGGATGAAAAAAGATGAAATGGTTAAATTCTTTTGTATAATCATCACTACAGTGGTGAGGGTATAAA
The DNA here is from genome assembly GCF_963506605.1 of Zootoca vivipara. Lineage (NCBI taxonomy): Eukaryota > Metazoa > Chordata > Lepidosauria > Squamata > Lacertidae > Zootoca > Zootoca vivipara. The sequence goes on from NC_083278.1 coordinate 38,562,145, forward strand.
AACCCTCCCAGTAAAATGATTTCCCAGCATTCCCCTAAGCCTCTTGAGAGAAAGGAAATTAAATTATTTGTCCCAATGCAAAAGATTAATCATTTTAAATAAGGTACAGTACTAAACTGGAAAATGCAGTGTGACAACCAGATCAAAGTTGTTTAATACTTGCATAAAAATATGTGTATGTGTAATATAAAATATAGATTTCCAAAATCCATGCAACAGTCTTCATAATGGTTCAGTTTCACATTTACTAACTTTTAGTGGTCCTGGAATGCACAGTGCATTCTGCTCGCTCTTTTTAAATGTCAATAATTAATATTCAAATGCAATATTCTTTAGCTGTCAAGGGAGCTATCCATTTGAGCCACATTCCAATGGTTGTCTGTACACCAGAGAGGCATGCAATCGTCGTACTGGTGAATTAACGGTCAAAACCATATTACAGTACAAAACAGGGGACAAAAGGATCAGTGGGTGAAATGTTTGAAACTAGCATGGCTCACAAGTAGCCCAATGGATTTGTTTATGTTCTTGCAACCAAATGCATCCTTTGAATCCCATCTTGCTTATGAACAGTTTGTTTATTCAGATTTTCTAGCGCAGGATAACTCTGCAAAGTGCCCACAGCATTATGATATCCTGTTGCAGACTGGAAAACACACCGTATTTCATTTAAAACATTCCTTAAAATTGCTACATTTTCCCAGACCATATTGAAAATAGGTGTGTATGCATGTACACACACACACACACACACACACACACACACACACACACACACCAATATACACACATACACACATGTACCTATGATAACATCCATGCCAACAATAGAAACTTTATATAGGTATTTGCCTGGGGGGGAAATAGGCATTTCCTCCACCATTTATTCACAAGCTTTTTTTGTTTGTTTGTTTGTTTCTTGTGTCCCTGATAAAAACAAAATGCAAGTTTAAACCACAAAACTATATTTTTTTCACTTCAAATTTTCTAAAGGTATCAGGCACTTTTGTTTAACATTAGCATGTACAAATATAGTAATATCTTATCTTTCCTCTCTTTTTTTTAATAGTCTACTCTGCTTTCTACTTGCTTGGATAACTTATCTGAGAAATCTTTGGTCCTGAAGCATATGATGCTTGCTACAGCTGGTTTTCTGGCTATTCCACATTTATTTATTTTTACAAAATGTGAAGCACGCACACAGCTGTAAATAATGAAATTTGTCATAATCCCCCCCCCAGTTTCTCTCTTTAAAAAAATAATAACTGTACCCGCCTACGACTCCTTTTTTTTCTTTCTTTTTCCATTTTGGAGCAAGCTGGTTCTCTTAAAGCTTTCTATTCAAGCAAGCTATACATTCTATGGGTTCATTCCACCGACAGCACTTAATACATGCCCCAAAGGCAGTAATTCTAAAATATCTCCTATTCCAACATATCTCTGTGTTATGAATCTAACTTTAAATTCCTGAACGCATATTTCCCTTCCCTTCCCCACTCGTATTTCCTCCCCTGTCTTTTATTTTGTTTTTTGCAGATTCGTTTAAAAAATAAAGGCTTCCCAACTTTCACTCTGCCATAGCTATGGGAGCAGGCGTCGCCAGCCCATATTGTCAGCAAGCATTTCCTCCTCCCCGGTTTACCTCAAGGGGACCTATTTGCTTTTCATGACAGGCCTCTGTGCTTTGGGGTAGAGAATCGAATGAGGCTTTTTGTTTTTCGGTTCTTTTTCTAAATCACTCTCTGTTACATTAGACTGAAGAACCGACAGCCTCTCTCAAGCTGAAGAGCCAGAGCAGACCACCATCGCACAAAAAAACACCCCATTGTTTGTTTCTAAAAAAAAGGAGAAGAGGGGGGAGTGCTGCCTTCCCCCCTTTATTTGCTTGACAGAAAACACAATCGCAACCAAGCCTATTAAATCTGCTAATTACAGGGCAACCAAGTTGAGTACGTGTGCTGCTGACACGGGAACATTGGCTGAACCTGGGCAATATAATAATTGCTAAAGTTAGCATCTGCTACATATGGGGCTGGCTGGTAATAGCACGTGACGTTGGCCACATTGGGGATGATATTCTGGTCAGCTAGCACACGGATGGCCAGCATGGTGATCAGGTTGAGAGTCTGTCTCCTCTCATGTCCCATCAGACACACGGTGCTCTCATTAACCACACTGTGAAGGGTCATGAGATAGTCATACTTGCGGTCCTCCAAGCCCACAAAGTGGTTCTGCAAGTACGACTCCAACTTCCGCTGCTGCTCCCCAATGTCCGAGAAGTCAATGAAAAACCTGGAGCACATGTATCTCTGGAGAGACTTGATCTCGGATTCCGAGGCCGCCCTGAAGCCCCTTACGAGGAGGTTGCAGTACTTCAGGAGACCACCTCCCCTGATCTCTTCTGGGTTTCTGGTAGCAATGACCTTGTTGCAAAGGTGATCAAAAGCTTCTTGGAAATCCCCATAGACACTCTCCCCGATTATAGTTGGGTGAAAAGTTTCAGTCATCGGGTTCTCTGAGCATTCGTAAAAAAGGAGGAGAGAGTCTAGCTTGATCTGAAAGGAATCTACGCTGAACTCAAACTGCCTTCTCAAGGAGTCCACAAATTTCAGCTCCACATTTTTCCCACTGTTGTTGGACAAGGAGATGAGACTCCACCGATCTGAATCATTGCACACTTTCACCATTTTCTGCACATAGGCTTCCTACAATTTGAAACATGGGGTGGGGGGGGAGAGGAGGGAGGAGCAGATCAGAAAACCAATAAAAGCACCTCCTCTTTAGAGGCTACATTTGCATTTGATCCCAGCTCCACCCTGCCCTAGCTTGCAGCAGAGCAAATTTACAGAGCCCAGGCGTAAGAAAGAGACACTGTGGACAGATTTAGCATGCGGTTTTGCAGACATGCAGTTGCAAAGGACCAAAGGGCGAGGGAGTGCTTGTAGCATGGTCCTGCACAAAGGACATATTCTGTAGGATTTTATTAAGGCTTTTCCTCCAAAGAGAGGTGACGGTTAAAATGTAGCATACATGCAAAGGAGAATAATAATCAGATTGTATCTTATAAAACCACTAGTAGCTTTCCTTTAAAAATAAACTCGCACCAATATTCTGGGAACTTTCAATGTTATCTCAACCTTCATAATCTCCTGCCCACCCCCAAAACAAGGCAAGACAAAACCAGAGCAGGTATGGAGCGGGGAAATTAACCCTTTCTTCCCCTGCTGTGATCTAGAATAAAATTTGTGGGGCCACCAAGGCAGTGCCTTGGGGCTGATGTCAACACAATGAGCAGGACAGCCCCCAAATTTAGCAGGGTTGGCTCATTCCACACTGCCATCTAAAGAAGGGGAACAGGATCAGGGTCCTTTAACCATCTAAAATGCCCTTACTGCACCATCGGTTAAATCAGTTACTTGATTCAAGGCAATTTGAGCCACTTAATCAGCGTTGTAAAAGTGTTTAAGCACAAAGCAGTGAAGCGAAGCACATTTTTCTGTAAGAAAGAGCTGGGCTCTTCACATACTTAAAAGACAGGTTGCAGAGCAGCATTATTGGAGTATTTTGAAAGCAAATCCAGCCTTTGCATTCCTTATGCAGGGCAAGGAGACAGAGGAGCACCATGCCCCTCTAGCGGTCCTAGCCACAAAACAATTAAAAGAAAGTAACTGCATTTAAAACGGCTTAGCCTGATGAGAAATTGATGGAGCTAAGTTAGCATAAATCCATGTACGTACTTCGGTTTGGCTCAGGGTGCATTTACAAAGAAAATAATGATTAATTGATTATCTATATTGTTCATACACATTGTACATACACATGTACACACAGACAGAGACTTAGGAATCACTCTAATGAGCCATGCCAAGTTAGTATTTCAATAAGCTTTAAGGGGAGGACCTGTATGTGAATAATCCTGGGGGTTAGTTTGTTTTTAGCAATGGGCTGTGTGTATTCTGCCCCCTTTTAAAATTTATTTTTTATATTTTTATTTAGCTGCACTGCAATCTGTAATAAGGGCTAGCTTGTCCTTTCTCCATTCTGTCCGCCTCCACTGCTCTGTGCCGGCCCATTTTGGAGAGGCAGAAGCAAAGCGAGAAGGGAGGTTCTCCCAGCCGGCCGGGGACTGCGAGCGCCTTCCATTTACCTTGAGGGTGAGCGGGGTGATCTTCTCCTTGTTAACTCCTTCCGGCAAGAAATCCAACAGGCAGTCCAAGACGACGTCTTTCACCGTCTGGAACTCGGCTTCGCCCTTCAGGTCGGCGCAGAAGATGAGGTCCAAGTCCTTGTAGCCCAGGCCGCTGTCCTGGTGCAGGACATGGCTGGCCGCCGAGCCGTTGAGGCGCACATCGCGCACGCCGATGCGCTGCTCCTCCAGGCGGCTGCGCACCACCTTCACGATCTGGCGAGGCTGCATCTCCAACGTGGGGAAGTTGCCCCGGCCGTGGATCGGGATGGTCTCGCTCAGGATGCGGTCCAGGCGCTGCACTTGCTCCCAGCTGAGCACGTTGCAGCGGCTGCTCTCGCTACAACCCAGGCACGGCTCGGCAATGGCCAGCCGAGGGCAGTCGCTGTCGGCGCCGTTGCTAGCGCTGCTACTGAGAATATTTTCCTCATCTGCCATGGTCCAGCGCCGTTCGCAAGTTGGAGCGGATCAAATAGGTTGGGGGTGGGTGGGGGTGGAGACGGCCTCCTTTGCTGTAGCTTCTTCTTCTTCCACTCCTAGCGGGACGGGGCGAGGGGGTTTTTTGTCTTTAAAAAAAGGCAAGCAAAAAATCAGGAATTTATAGCTTATGATGAAGACTGCGACCCTCACAGGGGCGAAAGTAGGCCTTTTTTTCACCCAGTTTGGTACACCCCCCCACACACACACACTGGGAGCCTCAGTGGCGCCCCTCTAGAGGCTTCACCCGGGGCAAAAAAAACGGCTAGCCCCCCCCCCCAGCTATGGCCCTGGATCTTCAAGCCCCTTCCTCTTGACAGGTCTGAAATGGTTGGAGGATATCAGCCGCTCTCCTGCGCTCCCTGCTCCCCCTTCCCTTCCCGGAAAGCGGCTTTGGGCTGCGCTAAGCGGCGCTTTCAAGTGAAGCCACGACTCCCGGAGTGGACTAAGCGTTTCGGAGGAACAGGATGCAGTTTTAAGTGTGTTTTCACCGTCCCGCTCCTGATCTATCCGCCAGTATACACACCTGGGGGCTTGCTCCTGATCACCTGCCGTGTGACCCGCGCGTGTGTGATTGAGCTGCCCTTCTGACGGATAGCAGCGAAGGATAGCGAGAGCAGGCAGCCTGCACCCCTTGCGCCACTGGAGCTGGAGGAGCCGCCTGGCGCAAAGCTTTACTCCGGAATCCTCCCCGGTTCTTCCGCCCAGCTAGCAGGGGTCGCGCTTTCCCCGGAGCTGCTCCCTCTCGCCCTGCGCAGCCTTAGGTCGCCTCTACAGCTTTTGCTGGTTCTGCTTGGGAATGTCCTCTGTAGTTTTTTATATGGGCTTTCTCGCTCTTCCGGGGATGCGAGCCACCCTCCGCTTGCCCACGCCCCTCTCATCTGCATAGGGACGCTTCTTCTCCTTCCCTCCCTACCCCCCTCGCCCAGGCCTTTCCAGACACGCCCCTTCATATTTGCATAAACAGCTGCTTTCCACAGCCGCTTTTCTAGAGCCGCTTCCTCCTCCCCCGCGCCAAGCAAATCCTCTCCTTTCTGGAAGAGGAAGAAAGGTGAAAGTTGGAAGGATCTGGATCCTGCTGGAACATCCTGGAGGGAGCTGGCAAAAAAAAAAAAGTGACACACTGAGGGTTTGGCGGGGGCGGCTCTGTAGGCGAGAGGGCTGCAATTTTTATTTATTTATTTTTTTTTAAAAAAAATCAAGTCAACTAGGGACCCGCGGGCGTTAGATCAGGAACAGGGGGTGGGAGTTATGTCAGCCTGCATGTGGAACATTCTCTGGCTCTCCCTGCTGAGTCTGTGCTTTGCGATTGTGTCGAGCTGAAACGGGAGGGAGGCCGAGAGAGGGAGGGGTAGGTTACATTTTCACCCAGGGATGGAATCAATTGCCGAGCCGGGGACGTTTCGCACTAATAAATAGCCAGCCTGGGGTCTCTGAGAAAGGGTGGTTCCTTTTTCAAAAAACCATTTTGAAAACAGCTCTGTGGATTTCTGGAGATCCTGGGATCTGGCTTTGTTTTAACTGCATTCAGTTGTCAAAGCACTTACTCTACAGAGCCGCCCCGCCGCCGCCGCCGCCGCTTTTTCTCTCTACTGAATTGTCAGGAGAGCAGTCCAGAGAGAAGTAGGAGGCGGCGACACTACTGCATGGCTGCGCGGTGCACCTTAAGCGGCAAGATTCCCGTGGATGTTCATGGAACAAAAGAAACTGCCAAAGGGGGGGGGGATCACAAGCATCTGAACACGGCGTACTCAGTATTTTACAGCGCCCGGGGGACCTGAGAAAGATCCAGCTGCACCAAGCTAGTGAAGCAGCGATGCCTTCTGGTTTTTGAAGCTCTTTGTAAAGAGCACGGGACAAAGTGGGATACAGATTCCCAGGCGGCGTTTAAAGAAAGCTGGAAAGTGGCGAGGGACACCCCGGCCCAGACATTATTCCCCGCCCGGAATAAAAGATACGGTAGAATGCATGTGCGCCTGGCAACCAGAACCCCCGTTCCACGTACTGTCCTTAAAAATATGTATCCCGGTGGAGTACCGGGGGGGGGCGTTTTTAAGATTGGGGAGGTCAAGACGTTTTGGGACTGGATTCTGGATATACCCGAAGCAATAATCCTGGGCAAATAAAGCCGTGATTTGCAGCTGGAAATAATAAAATGCCTGCAGGAACTGGCTAGGAAGAAAACCAGAGTTCACCACCACCTGTTGCCGCGAAGGACAGGAGTAAGTGCAAAATAGCGGCGCCAGCTTTTTATTAGACCACCTTCCACTTGGCCAGATCCGTAGTGCTGTGCAGCTAGCTAGCTAGCACGTCATTTCACAGGAAGAAGTTGGCCTAATCCAAAATGTTGTCACCTACTCCTCTCTTGTTTTTATTCTCTGAAAGTAGCTCCCCAGTGCGCCCCAGTGGATTTAACAGCCCAATGGCAGAACCATCGCCTTCCGTTCCAGCTATGAGATGGAACTGCGCACAAGCAGCGCGCGGGGGAAGGAGCAGACTCTCCTTCCTGTGGATTCTACAGCACACACCGCAAAATACACACGATATAATGCAAAGGTTGTCTGCTTGGAGAACCAGTCCCTTTTATTGCTGCTAGACTTTCTTTTTTTTTCTACTGGGAAAAACCTAAAAGGTCGTTAAACGAGGGCTAGATTTCCTTAGCTACGCAGTTGTGAATGTCCCTGGAAAAAGAAGTTTGCGTTTGATAATGCATGCACAATGGGTAATGGGGAATATATATAAATATATATAAACTCACTTTTATATATATATAAACTCACTCTTCTCTCTCCAAGCGGCTTAATTCTTCAGTGCGTGACCACAGAATAATCTGACATCTGAGCAATCTAGGGGTAAAGCGCGATTTCCCAGAGACTCCACCTGCGCAGATTCGATTCCTCTTTATATATTTGGTGCGTAGGACTTTAGAGGCATGACAGAGCAGGATTGGTGGCCGAGGACTCGTGCATGGTCGAAGAGGTGGTTGTTACGTTCCTCGCAGGAATATGAAGGCTAAAGAGAGGCGCGGAGGGGGGTGAACGAAAACGGCAGCGGCGGCAGCAGCTGGAGGAGCAATAATAGGAATGGAGCAGATAGAACGTCACAGGTACTGACGTTCCAGCAACAGCTGCAGGGCTATTCCGAAAGCCTGTGATGCGAGAAGAGCCTAGCCAATCAGCGCCGGTTTGGCCGTGACGCTTTATTTTCCTCCTACAGGCCCCTGGGGTGAAGAACCAATCGGAGAAGGGCTCGAGAAGCAGCGTAAGCGTGCCAGCTCCGAGTGAATGAGCCGTGGGATGGAAGGAGGGAGGGGGAGAGTAAACACGCCCACGCACAGAAGAGCTGCCTATTCACAGGCGCCTGTGAGAAGATACTGCGTCTTAGGAGCCTCGTTGTGCTGCGGGGCGGGGGGGGGGGAGAAGGCCTTTCCCCTCTTCCCCCCCCCTTCCCAATTAGCAGCGGTCGGCGGGAGGAAGTGCTGCCTTTGGGGCTAGGTTGTAGTAGGCAACGCAAGCTCGGGCTGCTACTCCGGGAAGGTTTCTCTGTAAAAGCCGTGGGGTTGCAGAGAGAGATGGGGACATTAGTCTTTAATAGGAGGCCCTGGCTGCTGGCTTTCGCTGTGGAAGTTTCCCTGCGTTTGTAGTGGACTACAAACTGCTGTGGCAACACAGCTTCATGACTTGATGCTGCCTGGACCACACGCCCGAAACCAGGGCTAGCCCAATGTGATGTGTGTGTCCCCCATGCCCCATCCTTGTCACACGATGATGGTGATGATGGCCAGTGGTCAGGAATGGTGGCCAACAATGTCGGGGGAATGGCACCATATTGGCTACCTTTGCCCTGCTCCATATGTGAAGAGTTTGTGGTTGCGTAGGGATGGCATTATTCCTATCATTAGTCGCAAGGGGTCTGGGACTGAGCATAAAACATAGTTTGATAGCTGCAGCCAAGGGGTTGTTGGCCTGCGGAAGGGAGAGCAGTGAAGCAGGGGACACGCTATATATGAGAGCAAATGTGGCCAGACTTTAGCAGACCAGGGTTCAAATCCCTATTGGGCTCCGAAGTTCACTGGCTGACCTTGGGCCAGCCCTGCCTCTCAGCACAACAGGGTGGGCGTAGAGGCGATTAAATAAGGAGGGAGAAAACCACTATGCCACTTTGAGCTCCTTGGAGAAAAAGGCGTGGATATCAATGCAATACAGTATATATATATATATATTTACAAAAGTAAAGGAAATTACTTCTCAATGGAAAGAAAAAACGCGTGAGCACTGTCCCAACTGCAGGCCTTTAACGCGGAGCCTTTCCCACGCGCGTTTCTTCTCACTTTGAAACTTTCACCCCCTCAGCTCCCTCCTGCTACCCGAGAGAAAAGAGAGGAGTGCCTCAAGAGACACCATGAAAACGGCGCGCGGGGGCTACCTTGACCTTCCCTCCCATCCGGACGTGGCTGTCATGGGGAAAGCGCAGCATCTCTCCGCCAACCTAGCCAGCGTTTCTCGCTCTCCTTTTGGGGGGGGGGGATGAGAGGCTTCTCTTTAAATGGGATGGGACGCGCTTCGGAGGGCCCCATCTCTTAAATGGTACGGGGGTGGGGGACAAACAAGAGGAGGCCTAAGAGCATGGGAGCAGCCAGGGGGTGCGGGAGGGCAGCTGTCCCCCTAAACCAAATAAATAAATAAATAAATATACCCAACTAATTGACCAATTATGTCACAGATAACTCGGTTTTGCCCCCGAACATAAAGCATGCCTCCTCCTAAAATAAATCCTGGATACGCTGATGCCAGAGAGAGAGAGAGAGCTAGAGATGGAGGAGGGGCTTTGGGGGAAGTAGGAACTTCCAACAAGAGATCGTTGGTCGTGTGAATAGGATAGAGCTAATAATAGTAGTAGTAGCAATAATAAAATCCAGACTTTGATTGCACTTTAAAAAGACACTGAGGTTTTCCTTGAAGGTAGGGGTAGCACTCGCTGCTTTTTGGGAACTGCCAACCCCTCTCCCCACCCCCTGTCTCCGCGGAGCAGCTGAGGGGGAGGCGGCGCTTTCTCTCGCGCGCAGCTCCCGCCCCTTCGGAGGGGACTCAGGCGAGCGCGACCTGCGACTTTCTCCCCCAGGAGGCTTGTGGCCGAGGGCGCGCGTTGCGTGGCAATGACGTCCCCTGCCGGCTAAGGAGCAAGGTGCACCCCCTTCCTCGGGCGGAGGGTGTCCCTGTGTCCCAAATGCCTCGTGCCGGGCTGGGTTCTCCTTTTCCTTGAGCGGTGTGGAGAGAGAACGGCCAGAGGGCGGCTACCACAGTTAAATAATTCTGGTAAGGAGCCTGCCAGCCTGTGTGGCTCATTTCTGAAGAAGCTTCAGCAGCGAGGAAAGATCGGGGAGGAAAGGAAAACTGGAGCGCGGGGAGGAATGTAGGATCACAAAATAAAATAAAACCCAAGGATCATTTCAAACTTTTTCAGGAGGACGTTTTTGTAGCAGTGGTAGATTATGGACGGATCACCTGTTGGGGTTGTTGTGGAGTAATATTGTTTACCAGCGTTCAAATAGCATTAACTCAGCAGGTAAATTTAGGAAGAACTTGACTGGCTTACTTAGAGACTCTCCCCACCAAAAAAAAAAGCCTGTTCTCAAATCACAGCTTATTTCTGTGTCTACCCCAGAATACACTACTACATAAAGGTAAAGGTAAAGGACCCCTGGACAGTTAAGCCCAGTCAAAGGTGACGATGGGGTTGTGGCACTTATCTTGCTTCAGGCCAAGGGAGCCGGTGTTTGTCCACAGACAGCTTTCCAATTCATGTGGCCAGCATGACTAAACCGCTTCTGGCGTAATGGAACACCATGACAGAAACCAGAGCGCATGGAAACACCGTTTACCTTCCCGCCACAGTGGTGCTTATTTATCTACCTGCACTGGCGTGCATTTGAACTGCTAGGTTGGCAGAAACTGGGACAGAGCAATGGGACATAGTCAATCCTATATACTGTCACCATGGTGCAAATATTCTCCTTTACCTGGTTTCTTAGATGGATCCCACCAGATGATCTACCATGAGTTACATTATACCATAGTCACATCTCCCTTCCTTGTCGCATATCCAGAGTTCTATGGTACAAAAGCCACCATCTCATGACTCTTCATATCCTTGTTGATAGACAGAACCATGAAAATTGTGGATGTAGAATTTTGCATATTTCCAAAATACTGTATTTACGACTAAACATGCATAGCTTTTGCAGCACTTTGGCTAAGTTTGAAATGAATTAATTAAAACATAAACATTTATAAGCAGAGCACAGCAAGTCTGCAAATGAGTGTTAAAAGCCTAAGCAGTTACTTTGTTATTGGTAAAATGTGGGGAAAGATTGCACTCTGGAGCTTAAGGTAAAGTTTGCAATATATTGGTTGTCAAACTGAACAATTTTAAACTTTTATGTCCACAGTGGACCAAATATTGTTAAACCTTCATAGGAAAAGGATTGTGCCCTGCAGCTTAAAATAAGCTCTGCGAACCCTTATGGTTGCAAAGAGATTTATCCTTCAAGGCTGGATGGATTAACTCTCACCATCTACTATTCAGTGGTCTGAAGTTCTTAGACCTTTTCTGAATTTGAACACCTATTTGGATCTATGGACAACTTAAAATATATTTCTGAGTGCTGTATTTTTTTATTATTAATGTAGGATAGCAATGTTTCTTTTTGTTATGTTTGCAAAAAAAAGCTAATATTTTAAAAATTATAAGTAATGTGGATATGAGAAGTTGGATATTGGAATTAAGAATTATGATATAGATTATGATTTACAAAAATTGCTGCAGTGGGGAGTGCCCATTTACTGTTCCAGCTAGGCAGTTAGCCACACCTTTCTTTAAGATACCCCATTCCATTCCCCCTCCTCCTTGTTTTGCTTTGTCATCCCACCCAACAGTCAGTATTCCATTGCTACTGAGCATGCTCTGTCCTCAGAGCCGGATTTAGAGCATTGAGAGCAATTCCCTGCACAGGGTGCTGAGCTGAAAAGGCACAAAACTGAGAAGGTGCATAATTGAGAAGATCCATTTGGAGGTGCCAAATTTTGACCTTGCACAGGGCACCATATTATGAAAAATTACCAAAGTCTGCCCCTGCTGTCCTAGTCAGATTGTTTTGAGGTTCCCCCGCCTTAAGAGTTTTTATGCACAAGATTTCTGTACTTCTACAAAATTTGGGATTCCGCCCAGACTGCTCATACCTACTTCTTGTTCATGTGTGTTGTCACTTTGACTACATTCACGCTTGAACATCAGAAATAGAGGGAATGATGCTTTTAAATTCTAATTAAACATAGGGAGTAAAGGTAAAGGACCCCTGGATGGTTAAGCCCAGTCTAATTTGACTATGGAGTGCAACACTTATCTCCATTTTCAGTCTGAGGGAGCCGGCGTTTGTCTGCAGACAGCTTTTCCAGGTTATGACTAAACCACTTTAGGCGCAACGGGACATCATAATGGAAGCCAGAGCGCATGGAAACATTGTTTACCTTCCTGCCGCAGTGGTACCCATTTATCTACTTGCGCTGGTATGCTTTCAAACTGCTCGGTTAGCAGTTATTAAGCATAATTCTAGCACATTGGGGAAACACTCTGCAGAAGAAGAGATTTGAGGCTGAAAGACAACAGGTTCGTGGAGACTAAGTTGGAAGTGAGCAGAATAGGTGAGACTCCACATGTTTACTACATAAACCACCTAGCTGCCTTAACTTACCATTTTCATGTTTTCTGGTATGTGAATAAATTTGTGAACACCTCAGTTCTTCTCTTAGGCCCAATCTATATCTAATGGTAAGCATATGGTGTAATATTTTGTGTTTATTTTTAAAAGCAGCTGCTGGAGGCCCATTTAGGATCAGGACCGAGGAATGTAGAGTTCAGCCCTTTCTCCTCCTCCCACAGTGTCCACAAAAGTCGTTCCTTCTAACTTGCTGTTTGGTTTGGGAGGGAAGCTCTCACTGGTGCCAATGAAATGCAAATAGAAGCTCCTGAGGGGGTCACATTTGTTTGCACAATGGCAAAAAAATGGTTAAACTCCTGCTCTCCATGGTCCTGAACCTAACCAGGGCCTTCAGCAGCTTCTGTTTGCAATGTTGTTGTTGTTGTTGTTTTAAAAAATGCATGTGACATTAAATCCCCAAAGCCAGTATCATTCTGATTTCAAAACGATTTGAATAGTGAATCTCAGGTACATACAACAAACCATTTCCTGGGGATGTTCTACATGTCTGACATCAGGGGTGGGGATAGTATCGTGGAGGAGCATTTGTCTTCCCTGCCACTTACCGCCTGCCCACTGCAGTCATACCTGTGTCTATCTGGAAGCAAGCTCTATTGAATTCAGTAGCACTTACTCCCTAACTAAATGGGTTAGAATATTCTTCATATGGTAGAACCATAGGATCCTAGCTATGTTATAGTCCTGAAAGTATAGTGCACTGTTATAGTGGGACCTTGGAATCATGTAAGGTGGGTTATTTACTTGAATTATGGGACTAGTGATATTTCATACACAGTTATTTTAGAAATTTGTAAGAGATGATTTACAAATAGGATTTATCCATGTAAACATGCTCTAACTTTTGAAATGCTGCAGATCCCAGAAGAAACACAATATTTTGTTATACTTGCACACTGCTTGCTTCTCTATACTTCTCATGGACATGGGGCAATTTAGCAGAAATCAAACAAACTATTCCAGTCTTTTTAAAGTTGCCCACCACAATTCTCACAGGGGGGAATCAGATCTACTGGTTTGTGGTAAGGAAGTACTTAAAATCCAGCCCAACCCTGCCTTTTCAAGCACAAAATAGATTAAAGATGCAACATGTGGTCTTTGTGTTTCACATCTATGTGTATACTTATGCAAATCTGCATGGTCTTTCCAAAATTGCATTTTCAACTTCCAAAAGTATTTATGGATTCTTTTTCCGCATAGGGATCAGGCAGCTTCTGAGAGACAAAAAGGACTTTCGCCCATCTTAGCTAGGAAGCAAAGGAAACTGCTTACATTTCTCAACACTTAGGGAGCAAGTAGATATTATTTGTCACAAGAACCAGGTGAAGAGTGGAATCATATTGTCAATGTCCCGAAGCAATGAAACTGATTGTTTTCTAGGAAACAGAGCTAGCAACTTCATCTACCCTTGGCTAGCTATGAAAAAGAGGGCATTTCAGCAACAGAGGCAGGGAGAGAGGAGGGATGAGAGGGAAACGGGGAGGGGGAGTTACCAGGAGTTCCATGTACACCAAAAAAGAAAAGTCAAAAAGATGGCTTCCAAACAAACAGACACTTCATCTGATGGCTATTTTACGAGACTTCACATCTTTGATATATTATTTGCCTGTCACTGAATTCACCCAGATCTTTGGTACTTCTAGTCTGAAGGTTGAATTCAACACAACGCAAAGATTCTCCTTGCATGACAGAACATTATCCACCTCCTCCCTGCACCCCATAAATCTGTTCAGGGATTTCCCCCAACCTTCCAAAGCAGATTAGGGGGGGGGCAGGGGGCATTTGCATGGAGGAGAGGGAGAAAATTCCCTTGTGCTAGCATTAACCTTTGCACTACTGCAAACAGTTCTTTGAATACTGCCCACTCACTGTTTTTGCATACTAAGTGGCATAACTTTCCATTTGTCATTCACGTGTCACTTTGCCACTCATTCTACTTTGGGCAACAAATATTAATTTCACATTAAAACACCTGGTGCAGGTCTACCCTGCAGCTCATGTGAAGAAAAAAAAAAGGAAAGCTATGGAGGTGAGTCATGTGGAAATGGAACAAAACATAATGTGTGTATAAGCTTCTTGTGGCAAAGTATGTGAACCTGCATTCCAATTTCTTATGTTGGCCCAAATGAAGTGAGATATTTAAGCATAATAATCAGTAACTTAAACTAGGATAATTATATTGCCGCAATTATGGGGAAATTTGCATAGGTTAAACAGGTCTTCTTGGTTATACTTGTGTGCTGCTGCTGGCGTCACTGCTGTTATGAACATTAATTCAGTTCATGAACATATTTCATATCATTATAATATGGAATATACATGTAGTTAAGAGAACAATGATTTATCAGGATTCTTAACCTGTATTCTGTTCAGTTTTAAAAGTTTTATCAGTCTCACAGGAGAGAAAAAATGTAAATGTCATCTTATAATAGCGAATCTGCACATTTGGTGTGGATTTTGTTTAAGATTTTACTGTAATTTTTGGTCTGTCAACATCATATATGGAGTGTTATGGGAGGGGTAGTATCTCTGATGGGGAACATCTCATGCTCCTTCTGGGGTAGTTTGTCCATCTTTGCTCTCCACCCTGCACTCGGCTTTCACTTGTGGCTCCTTGCAGCTGTCAGCATATGACAGTGGCCACACCCTGGGCATGGCTTTGACTGGCTGGCTAAACCAGGTGATGGGACTCAAACCCTCAGTGAGTTAGGGGCTTCCCCTGCCTGCAAAGACATGCTCCAGCGGATTGACTGGATGAGACCAATAGTGGACTCAATGGTCAAGTAGGTGGTTTCTGTACGTGCTGTAGAGGGAAGTGAGAGGCAGATGGGAAGGTGAAGGAATGCTCTGATCCCAAACATCCATTGCCCTGCAGCTATGCTCATCCATGTGTTTCTGGAGTAAACCCCAAGGAAAACTCTGTACCCACTGCCTTGCGGGACATCTTTGGGAGAAGTTGCCCCATTTATTCAATGCCGAGGAAGCCAGTTCTTTTCTGAGATCAGAATAGAGAGAAAAAGACAGCAGATAAAGTGGAAGCTCTTCTGTCAAAGCAGAGGTCAAACATATTTATCTCACAAACCACACAATACTCTTCAGGGGTTTACCAACAATGGTTTGGAAATGGAGGGAAGCAAATGAGCTTCTTTGCATATATTATCAATTAAATGCTTTTTCCATGCAATGTGGCTGTTTCAAAACTTGATGGCAGGAACAAAATACTGAAAGTCCTATTGCTGATGAATTCTGTTGAACTTCCATAGCTGGAAGCCTTCATGGGTAGGTGAGCTGTTGTGCACTTGAAAGATTGCGTGGGATTTTAATTGGTCTTATATACATAGAGGGATGTGCATTGCTCCTATGTTGTTGTTGTTTAGTCGTTTAGTCGTGTCCGACTCTTCGTGACCCCATGGACCATAGCACGCCAGGCACTCCTGTCTTGCACTGCCTCCCGCAGTTTGGTCAAACTCATGTTCGTAGCTTCAAGAACACTGTCCAACCATCTCGTCCTCTGTCGTCCCCTTCTCCTAGTGCCCTCAATCTTTCCCAACATCAGAGTCTTTTCCAGGGAGTCTTCTCTTCTCATGAGGTGGCCAAAGTATTGGAGCCTCAGCTTCACGATCTGTGCTTCCAGTGAGCACTCAAGGCTGATTTCCTTCAGAATGGATAGGTTCGATCTTCTTGCAGTCCATGGGACTCTCAAGAGTCTCCTCCAGCACCATTGCTGCCTATAGCAAGCACATATCTTCTTTCTGGATGTGCTGAAATTGTGCTTCTACAAGCCTAGTTCTAATGTAGTAATAAATGCTTCTTCCCAAGGCTGCAATCCTCTGGACACTCACCTGCAAGCAAGGCACATTCAACAGAGCAGGGCTTTGGATCAGGCTTCATGTGTGTTTTCAACACTGGGTTGTATCCAATGCTAATATTACTCAGAGTAGACCTGCTGAAATGAGTATAGATGACTACCAGTAACTTAAGTTCATTAATTTCAATGGGTTTTCTCTGAGTAGGACCAGCAAGGGCTACAACCCACTGCTTGCTTAATGATCACTGAGAATGCTGACATTGTTTTTCACATACTGTGCTCAAAACTTGTTTTGAAACTGGTTTCAGTTCAAACACAGTTGCGCCTCTGTCTCTTGCATGAAGGCGTCCTCTGATATTTTCCTAGTTTGATGTCTGCTTATTAAGACTGAAAACACTTCCTTCTTTAGCATCAGAAAAGATGGCCACAGTTTATTTTGGAAAAAGCAGTGTCACATAGTTTCAAACAAAAGAGTTATTCAAAATGAATATTCATTGGCTAGAATGGAAATCAGGGAGATTTGGAAACAAAAGTATAAATTAGTATTGTACAGTTGTGTTGCTTCTCCTTTTCTTCTTTCTGCCAATGATTTTTTTTCAGGATGGGGGGGGGGGAAATAATACTTCGCTCATCCTCCTGCATACAATGCTAATATTAGTTTCCAGAGTGGCACAGCTTTTAAAAGTTGCACTGTACATTATTCAAAGCTATCATAGCCACCTCCCAAAGTGTAATGTCACAGAGTTGAGCTCAGCTGAACTGAAGGAACTCTTCCTTGTCTCTTTTGACTTAAACTGTGTGATGATCTGCAAACACAAAAAGCAACAAGTCAAGGTTTGCAACTATTACAAGTATAAAGAAACATCCAGAATGTTTTAAAAACTCAAGTCAGAATAGAAGAATGGTTATTTTATTATCTTATTTGTGCAACAAGATAACCTATCATTGCATCCAGAAATATCCCCGCCCCCCAAAACATGGTATAATGAAAAAAAGACAACTGTCACAAGAGTAGGGAACAGAAAGAAGAAGTTTAAGAACCGGGCTTTTCACCATGGGAGGGTGGGAAGAGTCTTGCAAAGAGATGTGAAATGTTTTATGGTCTAGAAGTTGACATTTTCCCCAGGATTCATAATTCAATTCATTTCTTCACATAAGAACAATTAAAACTAAGGAGAGCACAACCTTAACACCATAGCTCAGTGCCTAGGCCCACTTGAAATAATTTTCTCTCCCTCAATTAAATCTTGGCCCAAGGCACAACTGCTTTCCAATGGCTGTACCAACCATCTTGGCTTGCTCAATCCATTATAACATCACCCCTGATTCTAATGGAACCTATCCTCACCTCAGTCAGACAGGTTGCTTGGCTTGTCACGTAGCGGTGACGTGTGCCTGGGTCAGTTTACATCTGTTGAAATGTGTGGAAAGACTAGTCAGGGTTAAAAACAAGGGTAAGGATAAAGAATGGATTGTAGTGAAACTCTTCCTCTTGTACCTTTTCTCATTACACCTCAAAAAAAAAAAACACCCATAAGTTTGTTGAGCTAATCTCCCCACCAACTGGGTTCATCCATATGGCAATTTTTGAAATGAGATATGAATCTAGTGCACACCAGTCATTGTAGCCTTTGACTTGGCACTGGTTGCATACCTGTTCACAGGTGTAGACTTACAGGTAGCTATTATGCGAGTAGGAAGAAGTGTGGTCTGTTGAACAATTGTACTGTTAAGCCGGGGGAGGGGAAACTCCTGCCTTTTCCAGTCCTGTAATTCTTGTTTAGTATATCCATGCCAACACAGAGCATATATCCCATTTGGAAGGGCATTGTTCTGTGATAGTGCATGCTTTGCATGCAGAAAATCTGAGGTTCAATCTATAGTATTTCTAGTTAAAATACTCAGCAGGCCATTGGGATCCTGGGAGCCACTGCCAGCCAGAGTAGAAAATACTGGACTATATGGATCAGCAGTCACCTCCCTCCTATCTCACATCTCCCACTCTATCTTCCAGTAAGCAGCAACAGCTCCAATGCCAGAGGTCAGGTAAGCACTGTCACCACCCCATCCACTACTGATTCGGACCAATGGTCCATCTCAGTGGCTGCATTTGCACATAACACTAACCAATGGTTTAGCATTTTGCTCCGTGGGCCTTCTGGCGGTTTCCTCACTGCGAGAAGTGAGGTTACAGGGAACCAAGTAGAGGGCCTTCTCGGTGGTGGCACCCACCCTGTGGAACGCCCTCCCATCAGATGTCAAGGATATGAACAACTACCTGACTGTTAGAAGGCATCTGAAGGCAACCTTGTATCAGGAAAATTTCAATGTCTAATGTTTTACAATTTCTTATGTGCTGTAAGCCGCCCAGAGTGGCTGGGGAAACCCAGCCAGATGGGCGGGGTATTGTTGTTGTTGTTGTTGTTGTTGTTGATGATGATGATGATGATAAGTGTCCACTTGCAAAATGTATCCTTCTGGGCATTGGTTCCCTTCCAACATTCATTCCATGCTCCTTTTTAGTGGACATGAATAAGAGCTGTTAGGAGAGCCTGGAACACAACTGGGAGACACAGAGAAAGGGTGGAAAGGTCAACAAGAGCTGCAGCCAGTGGTCCATGGTGCTTTAACAATAATTACTTTATAATAAATACCTCTTGGTATCCTGAACCAAAGAAAATTGGGGATCAATGTTTTTGAGGATGGCATCTTCACCCATGGGCAGGCAATAAACAGAAATTTTATAGTGGGTGTGCCTGAGGGATAGGCAGAGTATTGCAGAATGGCTGGAATATAGTGATAGCCTAATAAGTTGAAAGTTTTTGGTTTTTCCCCCCCGAGCAAGCAGTTGGATAGTATACTGACTATTAGGGGTATGCGCTGGCCACAAGATTTCTCTACACTGAAGAGGAAAGACTGGAGTGGGAAAACATGACTCCCCAACAAGGATCCTGTTACTCCAAGAGTTGATGGTGGGTGTGGGCTTCCTTCCCACACAGACAGATTTGGGGGGGCAACAGCCAATTCTCAGTGGGAGAGAGATCTATCTCTGCATTGGGGAAAGGGGTGGTGGTGGAAAAACAGCATAGATTCATGTGAGAAACAAAGACAGTTTTTTTAAACATATTTATTCAACATTCTTTACCAAAATCACTTTGATTGTAATGTTTCTTGGGTACTTGAGTCCACAGAATAACGGAACTTCAGGGAGTTCCAGATCTGACAAATGGTGCAATATGATTTGGGCATGCAAAAACCTCACCCCAATCACCCAAGTTCACTTTAAAAAATATATAGGCCCACCCCTACTGGCTACATACTTTCTTTTATATCTCCGCAAGTAAAAGAAGCTAGAGATGTTCTCTTTTTTAAAAAGAAGAAGAAGAACTGTGGCTGTGGCACCAGTTCTGCCAATGGAGCGTAAAGCTCTCCCCATCCATTTCTTCAGAGCTGGTTTATCTTTTAGTAGAACTGCCTACAGAAGACTTGAAATACATCCTCGTCGCTAGTGAAATATACTCGGAGTCGAGAGTGAATTTCATGCTCTTTATTCAGCTCTTAGTCATCAAGGAGAAGAAGAGAAGAATGCCCTTTTCCCAAAACCATCTGCATATATACATTATTTACACAATGGGCTTTGTGTGATTGGCTACTTCAGGGCTACACCTGTGGGCCAATCAGTTTGTGGATTGACTTCTGCCAGCAGCCTGATTGGCTGCTCCTGCAGGCCAATCAGGTTGCGGATTCACTTCCACCTGGAGTTGGATTGGGTGGCTCCTGCGGACCAATCAGACTGCTGATTCTGGATCCTATTGTTCTATGATTCAGCTCAGTACATAACAAGACTGTAGATTCTAGAAGACAATTAAAAACTGACAAACTATCAATTATGGCACCACAATGAATCGAGCTGTCTCCGAAGTTCTAAACTGCTGCTCTGGTCTAGATCAGCGTGAGGATAGCTTCAGTTTAAATAATTTGTTTTCCCGAGTTTTTCCCCTTGAGTTCCAAAATAGCTTTCGTTTCCTTTTCCAACACAATCTTTTTCAATAAATCCCAGCTGATAAACATCCACGTTATATTTTATTGCATTTAATTACTGTAAGAAATCTCAGTTTGGTTGGTTCTAAGTAACAAATTCCAGAAAATATTGTTAGGTCATATATAAGTGTAGCATCTGTGTCGGATTATATTATCCTTGTTAAGTAAAACAGTAAATAATAATAATATAAAAACCAGCCCCGTAGGCAAATAGGACATGTTATTACAGTTAATTGTAGCATATGACTTTTCATTGTTTATTACCATCTTTAGTTTGACCTTGAAGTACCTTCACATAGATCAGGTTCTGCAGATTACTTAGAATCTAACATTAAGATGGTTGCCTGATAAAATTACTAGTGTAGCAAATACCTTCTAAAATGCAATATTTTCTGAGGATGTTAGACAAGAGTCGTTAGTCAACAGTGATGCCAAAATTAAAGAAATAGGTCAAAAGGGCTGGAAATGATTTAGATGTTTCAAGTCTAATAAACTATAATCTCCAATGTGATTGGCTTAAAGAGGTCGTGGCTGTCTTCCAAACTCACACTTGTGCCAGAGAACAACTATCCGTTGCCTACTGACTTTGTGTCATTACTTTCCTAGAATGTTTAAACCTGCTCATCCCACTTGATCCACTATGAGATTATTGGTAGTTTGTAAAGTGAGGAGCCGCTGTAACTGAGTGAAGGAGAGTTTAAATTAGGTGAATGGAAATACAATCTCATGCAGGTCTTTGCAGAGATAAGACCACCATAGGACTGCAGCCTCAAAGTTTAGATTATAGTTTATTATTTACAGACTGGAGAGAACCCAAATATATTTTATTAGACTCTATGAGGGAGAGAATTTCCCAGAGAAAATGTACCATGCAAATGAAACACCACACACACACACACATTTTTGCCCTAAATGCAAGCCACACAGGTAGGCTGGCCATTCTACAGACAAGAACCACCAAAGGGGAAATGGTTTTAAGGGGATTGAGTTTTATTTGTGCCTGTTATGTACTGAGCTGAATCCTAGAACAATAGGATTCAGAATCAGCAGTCTGATTGGTCCGCAGGAGCTACCCAATCCAACTCCAGGTGGAAGTGAATCCGCAACCTCATTGGCCTGCAGGAGCAGCCAATCAGGCGGCTGGCAGAAGTGAATCTGCAACCTGATTGGCCTGTAGGAGCAGCCAATTAGGCTGCAGGCAGAAGTCAATCCACAACCTGATTGGCCCACAGGTGTAACCCTGAAGTAGCCAATCACGCAAGGCCCATTGTGTAAATAATGTATATAAGCAGATGGTTTTGGGAAAAGAGCCAGTCTTCTCTCCTTGATGACTATGAGCTGAATAAAGAGCATGAAATTCACTCTCGACTCTGAGTATATTTCAGTGCCCAAGAAAGGCTTGCAGGAAGTTGAGGGAAATGCTTGTGTGTTGAGTCCTTTGATTAAAGTGGGTCATATGTGATGGGGAGGGGGGCATCAATATGACTGGCTCCAGTAGCAATCCTGGTTCTCAAATGGATTGTTCAATTCTTACAGTAGTAGAGTGAAACAGAATTAGGTGCTAACCATTCTTTTGAACTGGGGCCTCTACTACTTATATTTACACCAGCAGCTAAACTATATTTTACTCACAGAACTTCAAAGGAAAATTCCAAATTTTAAAAGTACAGTGCTCTGCATGGCAACTTAGAAGTGAACCCATCCACCACCCCCGAATTCAGCGGAGCTTACTGCTAGGGAAGCATGTATAGAATCTGTAGCCAAAATACAGCATAATCTGCACTGTAATTTCTTTTAAATGGGTGAGTGCTATTTTAAGATTTATCTTGCTGATGGAAACAAATGGGAATTTAGACTAATGAATCCTTAAAGAAAAGCCCATTCATTATTTAATTATTTGTTTGATTTGCTTGATCAATTTTTCAGTAGTTTCTTTAGGGATTAAAATAAAACGGCAAAACGCTGGAAGAGCCTATGCAGGTTGCAGAAAGGTTACGGGAAGAGGGGTGGAAGATAGCAATAACTGACACACATAAAATGGAGGCTGTTCACTGGGAAGTCCCTTTCCCAACCTGTCCGAAATTTGACAGGTCTGATGCCTTGAAGTGGAATGCCTGAAAAATTCATGATGTTTGGCTAGAGGATACAGAAGATACAAAGATGAGGAATGTGGCTGAGTAACAGATCACTGAAATAAAAAGCAAGCTTCTACAACGTGTGCTTCTGAAATCCTTGTTCCAATCTGTCTAAAACTCGGCTGGTCTGATAGCTTGAAGGAGTAGAGAAGTACTTCAAAGAGTTGTGTTGTTGGAATAGAAAACTTAGAAGTTGTAAAATGGCAGGTAAGAATGCACCAGTTTCTGTTTTTATTCAGCTGCGGTTCAGCTTCTGACAAAAAATACATCATTCATCATTTTGTCCACTGTAGCAGAATTTTATGCAATTACATTTTCATTGCATTATGCCATGTCATTCATTTCCTCCCTTTTTGAAGAAGGGGACATTTGCCTGCCTCCAGTCTGAAAGAACCTCACCTGTTCTCCATACTGGTCCAGGACAGAACTCTGTGGTGCCCCATTTGTCACGTATTTCCATGATGATGAGGGGCTGTTAGCAAGCACTCTTGTTGTTCAACATCATTATAAGTTACTTGGATGAATGAATTGAGGGGGTGCTCATCAAATTTGCAGATGAAACCAAACTGGGAGGGGTAGTAGACTCAGCCCAGTATACCTGAAAGAGCGTCTCTTCCCCCATCGCTTAGCCTGGACACTGAGGTCCTCTTCCAAGGGAATTCTGCTGGTTCCCTCATTGCAAGAAGCCAGATTACAGGAAACCAGGCAGAAGGCCTTCTCGGTAGTGGTACCCTCCCTTTGGAATACCCTCCCTTCAGATGTCAAGGAAATGAACAACTATCCAACTTTTAGAAAACATTAGAAGGCAGCCCTGTATTGGGAAGTTTTTAATGTTTGATGTTTTAGTATGTTCTGATATATGCTGTGAGCCACCCAGAGTGAGTGGGAAAATCCAGCCAGATGGATGGGGTGTAAATAATAGAATTATTATTATTATTATTATTATTATTATTATTATTATTCGTCAATGCCACAGAAGAATCGGGATTCAATATAACCTTAACAGATTGGAGAACTGGTTGTGACTCTTACATTTGTACAGTAAAAAGTAAAAGGTAAAGACCCCTGGATGGTTAAGTCCAGTCAAAGGCAACTATGGGGTTGTGGCGCTCTTCTCACTTTCAGGCCAAGGTAGCTGGTGTTTGTCCACAGACAGCTTTCTGGGTCATGTGGCCAGCCTGACTAAACCGCTTCTGGCGCAATGGAACACCATGATGGAAGCCAGTGTGCACGGAAACACTGTTTACCTTCCTGCCACAGCAGTACCTATTTATCTACTTGCACTGGAGTACTTTAGAACTGCTAGGTTGGCAGGCGCTGGGACACAGCAACGGGAGCTCACTCCTTTGTGGGGATTTGAACCACCGACCTTCCTATCAGCAAGCCCAAGAGGCTCAGCTCTACCCGCATCCCTCTTTGTATAGTAGGCTAGATTCAAGGCATGCCAAAAGCAGAGTTTTACTTCTACACACACCTAAACAGATACCTTGCTCTAGGCCTGCAAGAAGCATCATTACAGGTCAAGGCAGGAGCATCTGGCATAGTGGGATTGTGCCATGGAAGCACACTCCCAGCAGTGGCATCGCTGCTGCTTTCCTAGATAGTGTGGGGTTGGGGCAAGGTGGTGGCAAGATAGTGGCTGCATGAGCCCCAGTAGAGCAAATCTAGCACTCATGCTAGCACACTCTTACACAACTTGCTGCTTCTCTGCCCTGCCCTATCCAGGTAAGTGGCGGAGATGTTGCCGCCTGCACTGTTCTCCTACCATGCCAGACACAGCAGGTTCAACAACACCTTCCAGACATGCAGTCAAGGATGGCACAAAGACCCCTTGTAGAAAGGATGTGTGGCTTGGGATCAGTGGGATATTTTGAGTCCTTAGCTGTCCGTTTTCAGTTAAGCATGAACCTGACTTTCTCTGGATTTCCTCCAAAATCTCAGTACAGTATATCAAACCCTGGGTTGTCTGTAGGAACTGATAAAAGGTGCAAGAGAATAGTTCCTATGGAGCTAAGTGGTCACAGAACATTGTGGTGGCCAACGACATAGCTTGCATTTAAAAGGGTTAGATAAACGCATGAAAGGGAGGTCTGTCCAAGGCTACTTGGGCACAATAGCCAACAGCATAATCTCCATGTTCTCAGATAGCATATCTTTGACAGTCCTGCAGTGCACAGGGGTGTGGTTATTATGCTCACCATGCCCTGCTTCCTTGTGGCATTTGGCCAGATGGCATATCAGAAGCAAAAATACTACGCTAGCAGAACCAGTGTTGTGACGCAGGATGGCAGATCTTCTGTATTTGCAGTGGACTTAACAGCATTCGATACAAAACAATCTTTCTTTTGACATTGCTGCCGCTGCTATTGCCACACTTATATTTATTTATTATATAACCATAGCACTGAGGTCTTCCAACCATGACAAAAAGGAACTTCCTCTCCCAAACTACATAAAGAAAACCACAAAGATGTTGTGGAGATGTAACAGTAAGTTATGAGGAAACACCATGAAATTGAGAAGTATGTCAATCTAGCTTTAAAAACAACACTGTGTTGAATTTAATGGAGGAAGAAACTCTCTTGCAGTATGCAAATTCTCAGTGTGTGCAAACCTACCATTCTATGAGTGGTGGAATATGTTTTGCTGTTCTGTAAACTTTTAACTTCCAATGGGATTTTTTTTTAATATAAAGAAACCAGTTCTACAAAGAGTCCTCTTCTGCCCAAGGTCCATATTGCCTGATACTAAGATTTCCTAAGTGCCCCTCTTTCCTCCTTCCTATTTCTGGAGCAATTCTGAAACTCATAAATTATTTTGCTGAGTTTCTTTTGCGGGTTGAGGGGGGGAGAGAAGGGTTTTTGGCACTTCTATAGAAAAGAAGGCAATAGATAAGCAGAAATATGTAACATTTTACATTTTTGGAAGGCCTGCAGCCTGCCTGAAGTGTGGGAGGAGGGTCAGGACTAACTTCAAAGATGTAGCAGCGCAATTGGGTTTTGGAGGCAGAGGAGGAGGAGGAGGAAGAAGAAGTCACACTTCGCAAACACATACAATCTGACATTTCCCTAGTCTCATAGTCCAAGGAAGTTTGCCCCAGTGGGAAATATTTTTTATTGACTACTGCATTTATGTCCCACTTTTCATTCTAGGAGCTCAATTCAGGTTCCCCTGAATGTCATCCTTACAACAAACCTGTGAGGTAGGTTAGGGGGTGAGTACCTCAAGGTCACCCAATAAGTTTCAAGGCTGAAGAACCTTTGGCACAACAATTGGTCCAGTTTTTAGCACTTTAAATATCATTTAATGATAGGAAGCAATGGACTTGATTTATCCTCATTCCAGCCCTCCTCTCTTAAGACCATTATTTCCTTCATCGACCAGTTCTGAACTAATAATAGAACTTCTTTCCACATTCAGTGAGCCAATCATTTTCAGAAGACTTTTCTAAAAGAAGCTGTTGGACATTTTCACCACCTAAAAATATTCAGCAAAATCCCCACCAAAAAAACATTAACCACCCACAAACTGTGGATAATTTTAGGAAGCCATTTTTGCTCAGCCCTATAACTAATCTTTAGCAGGAATGGCAAGCATTACAGACCAGTGCTTGTTTGGTTTCTTTTCCATTTGTAATCATATCATGACATGTGCTAGATTTTCAGCCCTTTAAAAATGTGTACAAGTATGTCCAGGTACGATGCCATTTATTATACAACCTAGGGACTGGTGAATCTTTCAGCTTCTCATCTTTCAAATGTGAAGTTCCATTCTCCATGTTTCATTGTGTAAATTCCTTTTAAAAAAAAAGTTTCTCATGAAAATTCATCTGCATATGCATTTTAGTGCAAATTTCTGCTACTAAGCATGTTTTTCTATGCATTTTTGCCTAATATGCATGCTTTTACAAGCAATGTCCAATAATTTAATGCAATTTTATATGCTATTTCTACTATCATATGCATTTTTAGGTACACTTTATCCTAGCGCACACATTTTGAACCCATAAATTGGCTAGAGAATTGTATTGCAAAATTCGGGAAAATGCAGATTTCAAAGGATGGCTGTGCACTGTTTCAGGAAGTTTGAATTAAGTAGCTTCAGCTTTCAATGTGAAGTGAACAGTGGGTAGCATTGTAACTATAAAGCTATCTGGCTTTTGATGTATGTATGGTAGCCAAGCATATTATGAAAGATTCAGATAGATCAGATAACATCAAGTATGGCGCTTGGGTCCAACTAATGCTCTGTACATCTGAAGGGAGTGAGGAGTTATCATTCACTGTAGTAATCTGATGCTGGAGTCTCCATAAAAACTTCCCTTTAATGGAGATAAGATAATGCAGGCTAACAGTTCTTTAGCTAAATAGGATTAATTAGCAGGAAGCTGGCTGGTTAGTTTGCTGCTGACCTGTAAAACCGAATAAGAACGAGGCCACTGGAAAATAATAGAGCTATTTAGAGTATAGGTCAAAGTCAAGCAATAGATAACGTCATTGAAAGATCAACTGATATCATAATGTTAAAGGGCAAGAAAAGATTTCTTATGCTGCACAAAGATTTCAGTCTTTAAAATAGCATTTTTTTCCTAAGCAGAATCACTTGTGCATTCCAAAACAAACAATTGCAGCATCTCAATGTTCAAATATCAGTGTACACAATGCTTTCCCATTCATTGTGGGCAAGTTATTTAATCCTTTCCCCTAACTTTGTTATATAAATTCACCTTGACTGACCCCAAGTCCTGAGATGAAGCAGGGTTGTAGGAATCAGGCTGCCATTCTCTTAATCGATGCAAAATTTGAATGTTGTTGTAGTTGTTGTTGCTGCTGCTGCTGCTGCTGTGGCGGCGGTGGCAATAGTCATTCTTGTTATACAGAACCTTCAGTGGACATGTTCCGTTCAAAAAGTTTCAGAAGCAAAACCAGCCAGGTAGCTTCTTCCAAGTAGCTTATAATCTAAATTTCAACAGCAAGGCAGATGAAAGGGGAAGAGCGGGTGGAGAGAGAAATGAAGCAATAGACAAACATGAGTAGGTGAGTTCCTGTTGCTCTGTGCCAGCTCCTGCCAACCTAGCAGTTCGAAAGCACACCAGTGCAAGTAGATAAATAGGTACCGCTGTGGCAGGAAGGTAAACAGTGTTTCCGTGCACTCTGGCTTCCATCATGATGTTCTATTGCATCAGAAGCGGTTTAGTCATGCTGGCCACATGACTCGGGAAACTGTCTGTGGACAAACGCCAGCTCCCTCGGCCTGAAAGTGAGATGAGCTCCACAACCCCATAGTCACCTTTGACTGGACTTAACCGTCCAGGGGTCCTTTACCTTTTACCTAGGTGTAGTAAAGTGCATTGGTTACAGTTTGCGGAGTGGAGGTGAGGAATAAGACGTTTTGCCAAAGAATTCATAGAAAACGTGAGCTTTGAGTATGGATTTGATAACTGATGATTTCTTTTTTAAAGGTGATCACCTTGGCCAAGCACACAACTACATGTTCATTGTATGTTCCATCTTAACACACCAGGGCATGCAAGCCTCACAGTACCTGTGCCAGTCTCCTTATAACTCATACAGCTGTCCAGGAGAGTCACATTTTGATAGAATCCCCACTGTGAAAAAACTTGCAAAGCTCCCTGGTTACCTTGGAGATTTTTAGTTTTTGGCTTTGCTTCTCTGCTTGTCACTACTAAGACATGGGAATGATTAAGACCCTGTCTAGATATGGACAACAGCATAAGTGCAGGAAACATTTTGCAAATATTGTGTGCGCACTGGTTAACCAGAGCAAGGGGACTGTATATGCTACATGGAAGACTTGTGGCGGCGGCAGGGCTAGAATTGCAATCAACCACAACTTAAGAAGTCACTATTGAGTCTATTCCATGGTTGGGATGGGAGAAAGAGTATTTTCCCAATCCCAGTCCATCCCAAGAACGGGGCTTTTCTGAGTTGCATCTAGATAGACCTTAAAAAAACACCCAGAACCACACTGTGGCATGTTTACCAAACACTTTGAGGGGAGAAAAATGGTTCCTATCTGCTCCAATTTGGATGACAACAATGGCATCTGTTCATTCTGGGAATGTGTCCAGAGCTCTCCTTTTGAGGGATGAATTGCAGTTATTGTTCCTGAGGATGACCATGGAGCTTGGAGGATGATTGAGCCTACTGCTTGCTTTTTGATTCTTGCCCTGCTCTAGATCAGTCTTCCCCAAACTGGTGCCCTCCATATATTTTGTCCTACAACTCCCATCATCCATGATCATTGGTGGGCCAATGGGAGTCCAAATCATCTAGAGATAGCAGGCAGGGGAAGACCGCTCTAGACAGAGAAATTGCAATAAATCTATATTGAAACATACAACTCCACTATTTAAATATTAAGTACTTCAAGCTCTTAAACTAAGATGTGCTAATCAAATAAAACAGGTTAATTTTTTTCTTAATATAGGCCTATATAAAAAGCAAAGATAATGCCTCAGATTTTGATAACCGATAATTTCTTTTTTAAAGGTGATTTAGTAACCTATTACTGCTAATTTAGGCATTCAGACAATGTCCTTCAACAGAACAAACCTATATATGTCTTCTTGGAAGTAAGTCCTATTGAATTATTCCCAAGTACAGTAAGTGGTTATAGTAGGATTGCAACTTAACTGCTTCTTAGGTATTTATGTTTTCTTTTGAATTACACTGCTTTTATCTAAATCTTTTTATTACAAATAAGCCTCCACAAGAAGGAACTATTTATTACACAAAACAAGTGGAATCACTGGTGTTTCCACTGCTATAGCATTTTCACTTGCAAAGATGATACATCAGCAGAAAAACAATAAATCTAATCTTTATCCACAAGAGAACCACAGTTTTTCATATATTAAGGTGATGGCAGAGACTACATAGATCCAATACATTATTCATTTTAAAATCAATAAGGCATAAACTAAATGTATGCAGATACTTACTGAATGTTGAAAATTGATTCCATAGCAATATTGCCTTTAGGCAAATATCAATGAAATATACCTCCCCCACCCTCTCATACCACAAGAGGCATGGATATTATTTTCTGGCAACTGATGCTTTCAAGCAGTCTGTGTGACAACACTGTGATCTGTTCAGTGAATGGAGCTTGTGCTGAAGGACAACACTAAGGACAAAGATGCAGTCTACTTTTGCCAAGTCAAACAATATTTCAAGATGGAGATGGGCAAATTAGTGGAGCTATGCCTGTAGGTAAACAGCTATGCCTATTCTAGAGAAAGGGGTGACCTTAAGGTCCCAGTGATAACATTGTTTGCTTACTTTGGATTCACAGATGTTAGATCCACAAACATTTTAAGTGGCTTGCTTGCCCCGAAGCTACTTTACAGCCTGAGTATAAACAAGTCCATGGTTCAAGGTAAATCCAGGGAGACTTATTTTTTTGACTGAAGTATGCTTAGGATTGTCAGTCTTAATGTAGGGGCCATTGCACTGAAGTAAGAGGGACTGACTGACTTCTAAGTAAATAAGCTTGATATTGCTCTGCAAAGGTCCAGTTCTATGACCCCGCAATGCAAACACAGCCACCCTTAAGACTGAATGATAGAATTTTAATGGATGGTGCAGCGGATGTTCTTTCTTCCCCTTGTCCTATTGCCAGTACATTTCATCAGTCCACATATTTCCCTCCCACCCTTTGCTCAGCTTAGCAACGTCACAAATGCATAGCAACGTCACTGTTATTCCACTCAGTTTGGGTGTAAGAAACTGTGGCAGCGTTACATTTAGGCCCCATGGGATGTCTACCATCATCTACGTTTTCTGGCTCAAATACATTAAAGGGAATGGGACTGTAGCTCGATGGTAGAGTACAGTGGTACCTTGGTTCTGAAACGCCTTGGTACTCAAACAACTTGGGACCCAAACACTGCAAACCCAGAAGTAAGTGCTCCAGTTTGTGAACCTTTTTCGGAAGCTGAACGTGTTCCGTTTTGAGTGTTACACTTCTGTTTTGAGTGCCACACTTCCATTTTGAGTGTTATGCTTCTGATTTGAGTGCCATACCTGTTTTGAGTGTTACACTGAGGTCTGTCTGTTTTTGCTATTTATTTTTTGTTTTGTTTTTGCGGCTTTTTTGTTTTGTTTTTGTGACTGTGTGGAACCCAGTTCAGCTACTGATTGATTGATTGATTGATTGTGTGACTGCAGAACATTGTTTATTGCTTCCATTTTATGGATCAATGGTCTTGTTAGGTAGTAAAATTCATATTAAACTGCTGTTTTAGGGGTTGTTTTTAAAAGCCTGGAATGGATTAATCCATTTTGCATTACTTTCTATGGGAAAGTTTGCCTTGGCTTTGGAATGCTTTGGTTTTGGAACAGACTTCCGAAACGGATTAAGTTTGAGAACCAAGGTACCACCGTATCTGTTTTGTATACAGGAGGTCCTAGGTTCAATCTCTGCCATCTCCAGGTATAGCTGGGGAAAGCGCCTTCCTGAGACCCTGCAGAGCCACTGGAGATGGACCAAAGGTCTGATTCAACATAATACACCTTCCTGTGAAAGGGGAAAGTCCTGCCCACTGCTGGCATGTGGCTCCCCTAAAGTTGTCCAAATGGAAATGCAGCCTTTAGGCTGAAACAGATTCTCCACCTCTGGTGTTTAATATTGAAAACAAAGACAGGAATTTTGGCCAAATGGCATTTGATAGTTTATATGCTGAAACTGTGGCAGTGGTAGTCAGTGGGATCATTTGACAGAGCCTTTCCCTTACATGGCTTTGAAAGAGGTCGCTGAAACCTACGTTACTTTCCAAATGCCTCGACTGAGTTCTTTTTGTAAACTTGCTTAACAAACTTAAAGAAACAGCTTTAAAACCATTTTCAAAGTGGTCATGGGGCATAGAAAAAGTAAGAACAGTTGCTAACGTCTTTGATCTTTCCCAGGAAAAGTGTAACCCAATTTACACTTATTGTCCTCCTGCCAAGCCTCAAATCATAAACATAGCAATGGTTCCATATGTGTGACAAATCAAAAGCATGTCTCAAAAATACTTTTATTTTTACCGTGTTCAAAAGCCTTATTTGAAAGAGCCTGATTTCCACTTGTTAATGTAATGGGAGCTTATTTATTAGCATGCATATCTGAAACTCTTTTGGAAAATATGTATGAGCTTGGGTGAAGAAAACTAAGTTCTGAGCACGTTCCGCATTACGTGGAAGTAAGTCACGCTGCAATCAATGGGGGCAATTGCATATAAGGAGCGTTGGATGGGACTGCTAGCACAAACTATTCAAACCGTGTAACGTCTTCTCATACTTGAATTTATTACCAATTTTCACTTAACATTTCTTTATGAATTTCCTTTTCAGATAAGAGACGCTTCCATTTCAACAAGACAGGTCGTGTTGCACACAGTGGGATCTTGTTCTTCTGAATTAACGTGAATGGGTTTTCATTGCATGCAAATCATACACTAGGCACCATGAACATCCTCCCCTCCCCATAAAATGTCCCATTTGCATTCATTTCCCCCATTGGGAAGCTAGGCAAGAGGCACACTAATACATATGCAGTGCATCCTGTCTGGAGCCTGTGTCTGGAGAGCCAATCAACTGGAATGGAAACTTTGCAAGATGGGGGTGCCATATGGGTAGGTAGTTCCTGGATTAGTGCATGTCCTGGATAGGGTCCCAATACCTCTAAATGAACATGTGTGTCATTTGAAAGTGCTGCTTGATGCATCTTTGTCTAGCAACTTCAGTTGCTGCACCTACTGTGTCTGTTTCATCGTTAACCTCTAAATTGGATTACTGCAATGCACTCTATGTGAGCTTCCCTGGAGGTAGGTTTGGAAGTTGCAGCTGGTGCAGAATGCTGCAGCAAGGTTACTAGGTCAAGTGTCCTGTCATCAAATGGCTCCTAAAGGAGCTTTATAAGCTGACAATAAACTACTGGGCCAGCTTCAAGGTGCTGGTTTTAATCTATTAAAGCCTGAGCAACTTAGGAGCAGGATAGCTGGAAGACTGCCTCTTTCCCTACCAGCATGCCTGAGCATCATGCTCAGCTCACGAGGACTACCTGGTTGTGCCACAATCTTGGTTGGTGGCAACCAGAAGGAGGGCCTTCTCTGTGGTGGCACCCTTCCTATGGCATCGCCACTCCTCAGAGGTCTGACAAGCACCAACACTGTGATGATATTCTGACAGAGCATTCTTATGTTTAATGTCAGGAATTCATTCATGATGCCTTTTGAGTTATCAGTTTCATTTTATTTTCTAGTATTGTGGTTTTATTGTAGCTTTGTTTCGTTTTGTTTTTAACTTCTACACTGCCTGTAGACAGATTGTAACAGGCAGTATACTTTTATAAAAATAAAAGATAAAAACATGTCTCTTATGCGCTCCTCATCCCAGGCCATTTTCACATGACAATTTTATCACTTTAGGAAACATACTTTTGTGTCTCTTGAATAGTCTTTCAATGTCTCTTCTGTTTGCATTAAGGATTGGTTTGCACAATAAACACGAGCAGTTCTCACTTTCTCTTGGTACACGCTTGAATGCACAAATATAATGTATGGGTTGATTGATCTTGGAAAAAAATTGTAGAGCTTCTCATTATCACAGCTGAGCTTCTCCAGGTGCCACAATCATGACAACTGATGCTGACCATACCTGGAAACCACCAGTGGTTCCTACATACCGTAATAATTCTCCCCATGAATGACCCACAAGACTTGAAATTGTTAAAACAGCATTGTACCAACTAGTCCTGAAACGCTGAGGAAGAAAAAAGGGTGTGGACAAAGGAGTTACCATTACAGGAATAGGGCCTATTCTCACCCTGTCTAGAAAGTACAGCTGCTTACAGTGTAGGGGAGGAGTTGCCAACCTGCTAGGGTCAACAGTTATAAAATGGCTGCCATGATGGCTACAGTATTAAAAAGATCAACAACAAAAAGACATCCAGTAGCACCTTAGAGACCAACTAAGTTTTGTTTGTTTTGACTACGTCGGACCAACACGGCTACCTACCTGTAACAAAAAGACAGAGCCACAATGCTCCTGCTTACAGAGACATCTTTGTATCTCTCTTATGTTCAAAACAGAGTGACGGGCGAGTGTCCAATCCTGGCCTCCAGTAAAATGTGGGCATGTTTAAAATAATAATAATAATAATAATAATTATTATTATTATTATTATTTACTTATACCCACTCTGGGCGGCTTCCAACCGAATATTAAAAACAATACAGCATTAAACATTAAAAACTTCCCTAAACAGGGCCGCCTTCAGTTGTCTTTTAAAAGTAAAATAGTTGCTTATTGCCTTGACATCTGCTGGGAGGGCGTTCCACAGGGCGGGCGCCACTATTGAAAAGGCCCTCTGTCTGGTTCCCTGTAACCTCACTTCTCGCAATGAGGGAACCGCCAGAAGGCCCTCGGTGCTGGACCTCAGTGTCCGGGCAGAACGATGTGGGTGGAGACGCTCCTTCAGGTATAGAGGACCAAGGCCGTTTAGGGCTTTAAAGGTCAACACCAACACTTTGAATTGTGCTCGGAAACATACTGGGAGCCAGTGTAGATCTCTCAGGACCGGTGTTATGTGGTCCCGGCGGCCACTCCCAGTCACTAGTCTAGCTGCCGCATTCTGGATTAATTGCAGTTTCCGGGTCACCTTCAAAGGTAGCCCCACGTAGAGCACATTGCAGTAGTCCAAGAGGGAGATAACCAGAGCATGTTCAGTGTAGGAGAGCCTGAGACAGTGTAAACAGGAATTGAGCAGGAGAGGCAAATAGTTTCTTGTGCAGTGTAGATATTTGAGGGGATATATAGGGAGGCCCTTTGCTGATGCCATAGCAAATACTGATAGGTACAGTGGCAACTGGGAAAACCTGGTGTAGGCAGTGTAACGCAGAAGAATTCTGGGATATTTCCACAAGACCTCATTGACCATGACATCCCCCCAATGGGGAAAACATCATTATGTATTCTTGTCCTTTCAACAACTTCAGGTGGAAGTGGATCTGAGAACTTGCATCTGGTAAGTATATGCAGGGTGATTCATAATGAAGTATACAGTTTCCATTTACTATAAATGGAAACAGTATATTTCATTATGAATCACCCTGTATATATGAAACAACCTTATACAGTAGTGCTATTGCACCTTTCAACAGCAGCTTGCTTAGCAGAAATCACCAGGGCACTCTTTTGATGGCATTGTGCTAAACACAATTACATGCTTATTTCTGTATATGGCATGGGGTTCTTAAAGTCCTAGCTACATGGGCTGGTTGAAAAGCTGGCAACCCCTATGGTGTTAAGGGAAATAGCTTGCTGACTGTTTGCAGCCTGGTACACCTTTAAAGAGAAACCAAATTTATGCTCATGAGAGAACTGATTCCTGCAATCTGCTCTGCAAGCAAGGACTCCCACCCTCCCAATACTGTCAATAATGTCAATACTGGGGATTATTCCACCAATGCATTCTGCTCACAAGAGTTTTCGATCAGGCCCATTGAGAGGATTATTTAAGAGACAATGGAAATGCCACTCCCTCAACAAACAAACAAAAAAAACTCCCTGAACCACAGCTAACAAAGTGATTCGTGGAAGACTTAAATGTTAGCAATATGGACAACCTGATTTGTCTTTATGTGAAGAGGAAAATAACTTGTGTGTGTTTTGTTCTAGCTATTATTCTTCCTCAGTGCTATATTTCCTCCTCAGTAATTCCAGTGTCAATTTGTATTCCATCATCTTACTTAGAACATTCCACCCACTCTTTCTACCTTTTGGCTATGTCTAGACAAATGTTAGCTGTAGCGAGTGACGTACTTGTTCCAGATAAATATTAGCAGTGGCAAATGATGCTCCATCCTTCTACAGTGATCTCTGAATACAGGGCTGCCAACAGGATTTCCAGGGCCCTGTACACTGTATGCCATTTGGGGACCCTGCCAGCCTTATAAGCCAGGGTGCACCACTCACTGCTTTACTGCTCCCACACCCTTTTTTTGGGGGGGGGGAAGGAAATAGTCTTTTTCATTTGTAACATGACAGACAATGACAACCTCTATTCCAAAGAGGAGGGGAATCACAGAGAAGCCTATGGGCCACGTTAGTGATGTTTCTGACAAGTGTTCCAACAATGCAAATGCTATCCTTGGTTTCTTCCTCCCCCTTTCTCCTGTTGGAAGGAAACTGTGAATTTGCAGTAGAGCAGAAAGAAACCTGCTCAGCACCAGAGGTAGTTGGATTCTAGCAAAACTCAGTCAAATCAGAAGAACCACCAAATCCCATGTATAAATCAGTTGAAAATGGACTCTTCCTTCATGTTTATTCCAGATGCATTGGCCTACTTTTTCCTGTCATGAATCCTGTTGTGTGTGTTTTGCTGGGGCCTATGCCATCGATTGGCCACCTATGTTTTAAGACAAAACTCCCCACCTCACCCCCGCCCGAAATGCATTTATATTAATAGTTCAATGCAGGAACAGGAAAGTAGACAGAGTAGTTAATTTATTTATTTATTGCCCAATGATCTTTATTTAATTTACATATCCAACAATACATATTCAAATAACCAATATTTAAATTACATTTCACACACCACATTTTCTTCCGCTTTGTTTATAAAAGAAGTATTTACATAGCATTCATATTATTACAGATATTAAAAACTGACTTCCACCCTACCTTCATTCGCCTTTTTTACAGTCTTATTTTAAACTTAGAGTAGTTAATTTAAAAGGTTCATAGTGATGTGTCGATTTTAGATTTCATTTTTACATCACAGAACCTGGGCCACAAAGGGCTTAGATCCCTGAATAAGTAAATATTCCAGGCCAAGTTAAGGCAATCCATGTCAGTGGTTTGAGTGCCACACATGCCATACAATGATCAATTAATACAACATGTAAAGTACAATTATAACAGTAAATTTAAACCTCTAGAAAGGCACCTATTCCCAGATATAACCATAGGGCTTTAATTTTTCTTTCAGTTTTTTTGACCCAAGGACTTTTTAGCAGGGCTTTTATATTTTCATTTTGTTATGTGAACCGCCCTGGGACCTCCTGGTATAGGGCGGTATATAAATAATAACAACAACTGCTACTAGTAGTAGTACATTCTGATATGCATCAGAGTCATGGATTTGCATCACTGTAGGCACAGCGTGGGGAGAAATTCCCCATGAATGGCCAGCGGATGTGGCAGCCTTCATATCTTCACAACACCACAGTTAACTCATAATTTCCATTCACTGAGCTTTGACAATATGTCAGATATAAAACGACGTAGTGTTTCCTATACACAATGTTTCATAGTGACATTTTAGAGGGGGGGGGGGATAATCCCATTTTTATAGAACTTTTCATTGCTCTGCAATGTGGTTAGTATTGATTCTTGAAATATTAAAGATAAACACTGCAAACTCCAGGCTAGGCCTTTGCTGGATGTGCCATGTATACAGCTGTAACCATGGAGTGAACAGATGGCTACAGGCAAAATCACACAGGTGCGCACACAACTTTTGCTTAGTGGGATTCCAGGACTGAAACTATGCAGATATATAAACAAAGCCAAGTGATATAGCATGGATAAAAGCATTTGTTGTAATAGCTGCTTCGCTGGTTATCTGTTCAGGTTACTAATTAGCCAGGAGTCGCTAGATATGGCTGAACCTACAGTGCAGATCAGGGGCGGGGAACCTGTGACTCTCCTAAAGTCACTGAGCTACAGCTCCCATCAGCCCCAGTCTGCGTGGCCAATGGTCAGGGATGATGGGAACTGGAGTTCAATATCATCTGGCTGGGCACAGGTTCCCCACCCCAGTGTGTACACGATCACAGCTGCAGATTTCCATTACCGGTAACTTAGATGAAGTTCTCTAGATGGTAAGTGGCTCAAGTCACAATCCCAGTCTCAAAATTATCAGGAATATAGCACTGGACCTCCCTAGCATGGGTCCCATCTTATCTCCCATAGGTCCACATTACATTCGCATTTGGCAATTACTATAGTGAGACCTAACAAAGGTAGCCTCAAAACCATGATTCAAAACTGTGGTTTGAAAAGGGTTTACAAACCATTCTCTTATTTAGTTACTATATTTTTAAATATATTATCATTGCTGTGTCTGCCATGCTGGGATTCTTTGGAAGGAAGGGTGCATACCCTCCAACATTTCTCCCCCGAAAATAGGGATGTCCTAGTCCATTATTATTATTATTATTGTTATTATTGTTGTTGTTATCATTATTATTGTTGTTGTTGTTGTTGTTATTCCCCACTCTTCTGACTGGGTTACCCCAGCCACTCTAGGAGGCTTCCAACATAGACGAAAACATAATAAAACATTAAACATTAAAAAGCTTCCCTATACAGGGCTTCTGTCAGATGTCTTCTAAAGGTTGTATAGTTACTTATTTCCATGGCTCGCAAGTCACATAACTGCATACCATCTGGTGAAGATAGGGACATCCTACCATACCTTCCAACATTTCCCTGATGGAAATGGGGAAGTCCTAAGGAAAAGCGGGGCATTCTGGAATCAGATCAGAAACCAGGACAGCTTCTGTAAATCCGGGACTGTCCCTGGAAAATAGGGACCCTTGAAGGATCTGAGGGTGGGATATAGATCAAATGAGTGAGACTTTCACAGAACTCTCCCACTCCTACAGGCTTCCCCATTCAGTTCAATGGGGTGACTGTGCCATTCATACACCCCTGTGTAAGGGATTGTCCATCTTAGAAAAGAGCAGCATTCTTGCCCACATCCAGATCTCCTCAGACAGAAAGGCTACCCTTCTCCTTTCATACATTTGTTTGTTTTCTAAAGTCGCGTTCACACAGTGGCTTTCAAACAAAATGAAAGTACAATGTCACAAAAAGCCACATCTGAAACAATAACAGGAATTAATCCTCCTGCAGCTCAGAGCAAAATAAACAAAAGACAAAAACAAAACAAAATTCCAGAAGCTAAAAAGATTTTAAAAGCTTCACATTGGAATGAAGGGAAAGAGCCCTTGTGCACAGGGAGATACAGTTCTGAAAGAGAGCGGCTTTTCTAAAATGCACAAGGTTGTAATCCCCAAAGGATTAGCCTTGGATGGGATGATTTAAAAGCATCAGAAACTCCCAAACATATTCTAGGTTGATTCAGTGGCCTCAGCTGGACCCAAAGAAATCTGAGCAGGTTAATCGAACTTCTGCGTTTAGGAGGTAGTTTAATTCCTAGTGCATTCACAGTGAAATAACCCTTTCCTCTCTTGCACTGCTGTAGCGCCATGGCTATAGGAGGCTGACAACACACTCCACAGGAGCAAAATGTGCTAAGGACCTCAAGTTAGTGGCTGGATATTTATGGGGGGGTGGAGATGTGGTCTGATCAAAAATGAGTGTTCTCGTTCTATGAACATGGGATGTTCTAGTTCCACCAAAAAGAAAACAGGAGTTTCTTTGGGGTTCAAATGAAGGAGGATAGGACTCCAAAGGGGCTTTGCATTTCAAGTCATGCAGACACTTCCTTAAGCTTTCCCCACACACCCTAATGATTCTCTCTAAATAAATATTTTGACAGCATGACATCTTTGGACTGCTTCCTCTTTTGCATGGAACCACATGCAGCCCTTCTGTTTGTTTGTTTGTTTGTTGTTCCCTATTGAGTTGCCAACATTGAAAATGAAAGCCACAGAATACAAACACTGCTCATCTGTGGTATACAGCTATTGCATGTGCGTAACATGTCCCACCCCACTTGCTCGCCTGCTCACGTCTTTGTCACCAGACAATACCATCCATAACATCTCAGGCCACCAGTGATCAACCTAACAGAATTTGGGCTGCAAAGAAAGGGACAAACATATATACAGAGGAGGTAATTCAAGTTGCTAATCACAAGCACAGGCTGTATGTCGTCCACGTAAAACACATGAAAGGGCAGCAGATTATGGAGGAATTAAGCATCTAGAAGAGATATGAGGTGCATCCATTTTACAGCTCACATCCAGATGGCCTGCTTATTGCGCATTCATCCTGATTTGTTTGCATGGGGTTTGTGGGCAGGTTAGACAATTTTGTTTGTTGATTGAGCATTCATTGTGATTTCTTTGTGGGGAGGTTGTACAATATTGTGCAAAGCAATTGTTACCTCACACTTTCCACTACATTCCCCTTCACTCATTTATCGCAGAAAGTCTGAATGGGGTTGCTGTTGTTGCAGAGGGAGGAACTTAAGATCAAAAGAAGAGCCAGCTGGCTCAGGCCAACGGCCTATTTAGTCCAGCTTCCAGTTCTTCCAGGAGCCAAGCTCAAGAGCGCTCACCCCTCCTGCCGTTTCCAGCAACTGGTATGCAGAAGCACAGAGCACAGCCATCATGTATAGTAGCCATTGGGAACCTTGTCCTCCTTCAATTTGTCCAATCCTCTTTTTTTAAGGCTTCCAAGTTGGTGGCCACTACCGCCTCCCATGGGAGCAAGTTCTAGAGTTTACGCTGTGTGTTGCCCAAGAGCATCCATTCAACGTTAATTCTGTAACCTGATTTTGCCACTGCTCCCCAGGCCCGATGGGAGTTGCTGTCCAAAACATCTGGAGGGCACCAGGTTGGTGAAAAGTTTAGTACAGGAACTCAGACTCCAAGGTGTTGATAGGAGCCAGGATTATTCATATAGCATTTCCTTGCCCTGTCTCAGGTCTTTCTGAGGCAAGGTAGCAAGCAGTAGGACCTTGCTCAACTCACAATGGATGCAGTGCTCCCTCGCTGGCCCCTGGGAGTTCCCAGGTAAGAATTCCTGCCAACGTCTTCTGAGGCATGTGAGTGGGGCTGAGCAATGGCTCCCAGATTTCTAA
This sequence comes from Zootoca vivipara, assembly GCF_963506605.1. Taxonomy (NCBI): domain Eukaryota; kingdom Metazoa; phylum Chordata; class Lepidosauria; order Squamata; family Lacertidae; genus Zootoca; species Zootoca vivipara. The sequence goes on from NC_083278.1 coordinate 38,602,410, forward strand.
TCCCAGAACAGCAATTTCATTCCACCCACCTTACCCGCCATCAATAAACAACAGGGCTGGCACCGTTAGCTACAAACAATAGCACAATGTGTGTACCGTAGATGCTAAGAGGCATCCTGCAATACAGGATGTCTCTGTGGCCGTTGGCAGACCAAACTGAAGTGTCAAGTGTGTGGTAGAGAACAGAAAGGAAGAAATGCATGGCTGTTACCCTAAACCACCCTGCTGCCTGATCTCAAGTGCATTTCCAGAGAAAGCCCAGAAAGTTCTCAAGGCTGAAAGCAAAGAACAAATGCCCCTGGTTTCTGCTCTGGGCCTAGAAAGGTTTGGTGAGTTTCAGTTTTCACTTCCCAGCTTTCTTGGGTGTCAGCCAAAACAATCAACTGCCCTCTAGTTTATGAGTATTGACGAAGTCCTCATTCCGTGCGCTTCCAAGAAAAGAACATGCCGGTTTCTTTAGTTCTGTCGCAGAGCCTTAAGCTGCATGTTCAATTAATGTGTTCACCTGAGAATGTGGCCAATGTGGGAAAGCTTATGCCTTCCAATTGGAGTTTATTTGTGCCCACTTTAGACTTTTATCTCTATTTTAATTACAGAAAATTTGTTGCTGGCAATGCATCAAAAACCAATCTGTTATCACTACGAACAGGCAAACATGCTCTGTTAGCATGGGTAGCAATTGTCTCATTATTTACCATGGTATAAAATCAACCAAACATTTGTTATTTTTCCAAGATCTCACAACTAGAGTGCAATTTGTAAATGTGCACAGCAAAAAGTACAAGTTTTGTATGTGTTATTTGCATTCTGCAATCATGATGTATGTCTTATGTGAACCGATGCTCCCTTCTCTGATTGATAGTTCGTGTGTGTGTGTGTGTGTGTGTGTGTGTGTGTGTGTGTGTAGTGATGAAATGGAATTTAAGGAAGCAGCTGTGCTGTTGGAAGAAGGCTGCATAAGTGGCTGTGCAGTGACAGTTGTGGTAGAACAATCCTTTCTCCACAATCCTTTCTCCTGCTGACCACAATGAAATTTACTTCTGAATCAGAATGTATAGGATTACGCTAAGTCATGCTGAACATGCATGCTCTCAAAGAAGAAGAAAATAACTCTGAAGCAATTCTGCTTTGAATTCCGAGAATTGTAGAGGCAGCTAGAGAGAGACCCAATCAGTACACATCAGGCCATATTTTGGCCTAGTGGATTCACAGCACAGTCTAAACCTCTCATGCACCATGTTGGAAGGGTTCTGGGTGAGATGGATGTGTTGCTTTGCCCAGATCATCTGGTGTCTGCCAACAGGGGAGCTCCACAAACAGTAAGGGAGCCCTCCCAGTGAAGAGCACCCCAGTGCACTCACCCTCATGGTGGGTGCAAGCTACTGCTAGCAGTATCCTTCAAAGTGGGGTGGAACTGGGCCAGCACAGAATACACTAGATCCTGAGTGAACTGTGCTGCTGCATAAGGCCAAGGGGCCAAGTCCAGGCCTCTTTGCTGCATCAGCCTGGGAGCTGACAGAGGGAACATTTCTCCCTGCCAGTTCTACTATGGCTGCCTGAGTCATGGTTGCAGTGGTGGCTACCAGGGCTGACCAAAGTTTAAATTTAAACCAATTTTGAGTTTTGGTGGCATCACTAATCATCAGGAACAAAAAAGCATGTATGAATCCAACATTTCCTTTTCTACCAAAGGAGGGGACTTTTATTCGTGTGTGTGTGTATGTTCACATATATATGTGTATGTGAGACAGAGATTATATATATATATATATATATATATATAGAGAGAGAGAGAGAGAGAGAGAGAGAGAGAGAGAGAGAGGGAGAGAAATCTGTGAAAGCTTTCAGAGGACTTCAGGGATTTAGAACAATTTCCTAGTTGCTAAACTGTTATAAGCAATGTTAATGTCTACGAAAACTTATTTATCTCAGTTATGGCTGTCCAGTGCCCACTGAGATATACTTGGCAGTTATAGATGGCCTGATGGAGAAATGCAAAACCCAGAAATTGCCAAGAGAAGCCATCTTCTGTCAATATGTTATCAACATCTGAACGAAAGGCCAGGCGTAGCTCTGGGGGCCGGCCAAGCGATGTTCAGCCACATGACTACGCCTCCTATTAGAACCAGGGAAACTCCAGCAATAAAAAAACAGAAGTGCAAAAATTGGCCTGCTGATTTCAATTTGAAACTCTGTATAAATATAAACTTTGCAGTCCTCATGAGTCCCGCAAGTAGCTACTACATTTAGCTGGTGGTAAGGAAGGTCCAGGAAAAGTCTTGTTTGTACTATGCAGTGGGAAACATAATTTTTAAAATCTAATTTTAGGCAGGGAGAGGGCTTTGAATCGAACTTCAATCGCTACGTAAGCAGAGCCTCTCCTGGATTGAAAGTGCTGGAAAAATATGGTGATATATTCACAATGTATATACTTACTTTTGGTCAAATATAGTTAAGTATCATTTCCATATGGTATTGCTGGAAACTGTGATGCTGTAATACAGTTTAAGTGCCTTTGGATACAGTTTGGATACAGTTCTGACTAGATTGCATCTTTGCTCTTCATTGGAAGCAATTGCTGAAATGAGCCCGGGGCTTCACTGATGAGTCCACCTTATTAATTTCTTATTTATTTGTTTGCTTTCCATTGGAAGCAATCCCTGAAATGAACACTAGGATTCAGGCTGCATATATGTAATACCTTTAAAGCAAGATACAAGTGGGCGCAACCCCCTGACCTATCTGACTGGATTTTATCTCACAGGCAATATGTGTATATGATGCTTTTGATCAGTTAAAAAGTGTTAAACAAACAGTTTTTTTTATTTCAGCTCTGTTCACATTTAAAAGTAAGCCTATCTAATTCAAACTTTCTGAAGCAAAACAAGAACCAAAGGACAGCCACCCTTTGAAATTCACCCTTCTCTGAATTTTGCAATGCTATTCTCCAGCCAAGCAATGTGTACAAAAATGCATATACTGAGGTAAAGTGTGCATATATTTGCAAAAATAATTTACAAAAATGCATCATATCAGGGGAAATCATTTTGGGGGGAAATGTGGTTTTCTAAATCAAAACTGTGTGCAAAAAACAACAAAAACCAAACAAAAAAACCTGTGTGCAAAAATATGTATGTTGAGAGAAATTGACACTAAAATGCTGGTGAATTTTCATGAGGAAATATGTAGAGGTGTGTGTGGGGGGGGGAATGCAAAAATCCAAAGCTGGGAGAAACTGAAAGTGACAGATTTGGCTTAGCCTACCTGGCAATGGTGCTGGATCAAAGGGAGCACTGGCTGCCATGTTAGAGACATCCATGACGAGGAATGAAATGTCAAATGTGGTTGCATGACATTGCCTGTGATATCAGTGGGATGAGCGAGCGTCTCTCTGCCCTTCCCCCATCTGTGCCTTGGGGGGGGGGAGTTATATTTAGAAGCCTCTCTGCCTGAGCACAAAGCTCCTATTCAGTACTTGAAAACAAACTCTTAGAAACACATTGTAAAGATTACTGCTCTTCCCCAGCAGTGGTGCCACACCATTTTCTTTCCGTTTAAAAGCTCTTTGGAGGCCTGGTGTCCTCCCTCCCCATCGTTGTGTGGGAAGGTGCTTGCAACAGTCCTGGGAGAGCAGAGAATTAATCATTCTAGGTGGTGGGAGGGAGGGATCTGACTTCTAGAGGCAGTATGGGAAAAAGTACTCCCAGTTGTTGGTTGTACCGTGGTACCTCGGTTTAAGAACAGTCTGGTTTAAGAACGATTTGGTTTACAAACTCCGCAAAACTGGAAATAGTGTCTTGGTTTGTATCTCGGTCTAAGAACGGAATTCGAACGGTGGAAGGGCACCGGCGGGGGGAGGCCTCACTAGGGAAATACGCCTTGGTTAAGAAAGGTTTCGGTTTAAGAACCAACTTCCGGAACGGATTAAGTTCGTAAACCCAGGTATATTATATATTAAAATAAACAGTTAAAAGTTTCATCATTAAGTGTCTGTTATTACTGGAAGCCTGAGGGCCACATACATAGCTCAGTTGGTAGAGCATGAGGCAATCTCAGGGTCATGGGTTCAAGCCCCACATCGGGCAAAAGATTCCTGCATTGCAGGGGGTTGAACTAGATGGCCCTCGTGGTCCCTTCCAACTTATAGTTCTATGTTTCTAGGACACTCCTGATTCTCTACTACAGCACATTGGAGCAGATGTCTCTGCTTTCTTTAAAAATAAATAAATAAAGCAGTAAACAGGATAGCCCATAACATGGTTATCCCCTGCACATTACAAGGTAATAAGATATAGCATGACTGGCTGTGGTTCCATTTGAGCGCCAGCACAGGCCTGAGACTACAAGCTATCCTTTCTTCCTCCTCATCCCTTAGGCACTGCTGACATTCCAGCAATAATGAAGGAAGATCCCGGTGTGCCATTGATTATGCTTTGTGAATTGTACTTTCTATGCTCTATGTACGGTTCAGGTAAGCGTTAATGAATGTCTTCATAGTTGACAGGCAGCGTAGGCTTTGCCTTGTAGATAAGGAAGCAGGCATTTATTACTAAAGGTCAGTTACTGGAGATCATGGTAGCTTCCCACTAGGGATGAGAAGAAATTTGTCACACGTGCTAACGTGAGCCTAACTAAATTGCACTTACTGAAACAATGGGTGACCAGAAACACAGCTATCCTTCAAAGTCCACGCTTCTCCTAATTTCACAGCACTGTTCTCCAACCAGAAAATGTGCATAGAAATGTATACATTAGGGGAAGCAAAAAAAATCCACATATTAGTGAAGATAAAATGCAAAAGCGTATTAGGGAGCATTACTTGCAAAAATGTGTTTATTAGGCAAAATTGCAAACAAAAAATATCAGGAGGAATGTGCACTAAAATGCTGAAGAATGTTCACAAGGGCTTGTTTTTGTTCTCAAAAAACAAACAAACCCACACCGGTGCTGAAATGTGGTTAACAGACAACTGGAAAAAATCAGGAAGTTAGAAAAACCAAAATTGACAAATTTGTCCATTTCTGTCACCATTAATTTCCTCCAACTATCTCCATATTCAAAAAACAAAATTTCGCAGAGATTCAAAACAAGTTGTCATAAACAGCACAACTGTCAGAAAATATAAATATGTTTGACATGAATTCTATTTAAAACTCCTAATAGACTTCCAGAATGGAAAGGTGAAAAGAAAGTGTCATTCTGGAAAAAGGAAGAAAAGGGCCGATTTGTATAAGCCATGCTAATAAAAATTCTTGGGATGGCCTGGATGAGATCCAGCTTTAAGTAAGATGTTTCTATTTGGTTTTGGTTTAGGCCAGTAAATGTTTAGACATCGATTTGGCTCACTAAACCAGTTTTATTCCAGCTCACATGGGCAAAATAAAATATCTTTTTACATTTTGGGTTGCCAACCAAGTAATCTCATTCCACCCAGTTGCCAGATGTACATGCATGTGCGTGCGTAAAAAAGCCAGAATTTGGTTGCCAGATTTTTTATTTTGGAGAAATGCTGGAATGTTTTGAGGAAAAGTCAGCCTCAGCATTTTCACAGTACACATGCTTGTACTTTGTGACCTCCACAGGCAGACTGAGAAGCTAGGTTGTTGAAACAGTGGAAATTCACTTGCACCATTTTGTAGCCTGCTATATGAGAGACTGGCTAAATAAATGTGTCGGTTGCATTTCTCCGCAGAGCGCCTTCTGCTATAGCAGAGAGAAGGAACCTTAAGACTGCAACTGTTAGACTGCTGCTCCCATCATCCCTGACCGTTGACCATATCTTGGCTGGGACAGATAGTAACTGGACTTCAATAACATCTGGAAGATCACAGGTTGCCCATCCCTGATCTACAGCTAACCGCCATTCACAGTGTGACAATTAGACAGTGGCAGCTGTGGAGTCTTCCTTTCCAGCTACTTCACCCCCATACTAGGACCACAACTCACTGCACCTACATGCACAAGCAGAAAACTTTTGCTGGTGCTGCTGCTCCTGCTGGACTCCATCTCTCTCCACAAAGGCAAAAGCTATAGAAGCTACAAGTTTCATGTCCTTCAGATTCATTCTGTTTGTGGTTGGTGAGTGTTGCTGCAGGTTTGCTTTCAGTCCCAGACTGGACTGCTGTATATATATATATATATATATATATATATATATATATATATATATATTCATGCAAGTATTTCATATTAAAATGACTAAGCAAGGGACGCGGGTGGCGCTGTGGGTTAAACCATAGAGCCTAGGGCTAGCTGATCAGAAGGTTGGTGGTTCGAATCCTCGCGACGGGGTGAGCTCCCGTTGCTCTGTCCCAGCTCCTGCCAACCTAGCAGTTCGAAAGCACCTCAAAGTGCAAGTAGATAAATAGGTACAGCGGGAAGGTAAACAGTGTTTCCGTGTGCTGCTCTGGTTCGCCAGAAGCGGCTTTGTCATGCTGGCCACATGACCCGAAAGCTGTACGCTGCTCCCTCAGCCAATAACGCGAGATGAGCGCCGCAACCCCAGAGTCGCTCATGACCGGACCTAATGGTCAGGGGTCCCTTTACCTTTAAGCAAGGACATTTTAAACCACCGCATAGGCCTGTCATGACATTCTTTGAAATTCTGCATGCGGGTTTTCGGTAGGGGTCTGGACAGCTTGTAGAAGACACCAGTTCTTTGTGCAATAACTTCAGCACATTCACTTATCCTATTTGGAGAAGGTTGCTAAAGCTGCAACATGACAGGCGCCACCACCCTGTCAAGGAACCTGAAGCTTTAGCCGACTCAGAATTACTGGAAATGCTCTGCCTATATACCATAATAAGAGGGTATATATGCAATGCACGGTTCTGCAATTACAAACTGTAGCAATTACAGCAAATGCAGCTAAACCAGGCAACCAGTTTAGATGGACAGAATACAAAGCCAAAGTGTCTCAAGGGACTCTGAGCTGCCTTTCTTTAAGAGCTGGCTTCCCCAGACACTAACATGCCTCTCCTTCTGCTTACCATACTCTTTTTTAAAAAACAAAAACAAAAAACCCCTTAACACACACACATTTCTGGGTTTTCTCTTTTTCTGGGTGTCTTTCTTTTGGGGGTGGGGGGAGGGAGTAACATTTTCATTGTACTTCATTTAAGAAATCTATTAGAAATAAGATAGTTTATTAAATAGTAAATAAAAATAGATGCAGTCTTCCCATGGTGGCTTATAGCGTTTAAAACAATATGGAAGCCAATGCAAACAAACAAACAAAAATGTTTCGTGAAAATTCATCCACATTTTAACATGCATTACTCCTAACATACAATTTTGCCAAATAAACACATAAGGTGGAAAACAAAAGCATTACAAATTATTGTATTTCATTACAGGATGATGGTTGGGAATAAAGCCTAAAGGAAAGCTTAAACCTGTGTGGTCACAAAACATCACAAGACACTGTCCAGGAGTAGGGAACGTAATCCTTGGACGAGTTTCAATTCTATATAGCCACATCCAAGAGTTTAAGTGGTGATGACCTTTAATTCAATGTAGGAATTCTCATCGGGGACAATCAGAGAAGGAACAGGATGACCCCTTCCACCTATGCTTTTATACAAAACAAAATCAGCCCTGGATGAGTTCCGTATGTTATACAAGTAGAAAAATCTCTTGGGCAAAGAGAAAGGAAGGGAAAGGTTAGGTAAGATGGATGGAGGACATGTGGCCTGCTGGCTGTTGCTGGACAGCAACTCCCCTCATCTCTGACCATCAGTTATGCTGACTGGGGGCTGATAGGAGTTGGAATCCAACAGCATCTGGAGGTTCCCCCTCCCTGATTTAGTGACTTAATTAAGTTTAGTCCTGATGTTCAGATTGAGAAGACAACAATCCAAAATAGTTCCAATAATATTCTTTAAGTAAAGAGTATATATACTTATTACCAGAGGCGTCTTTACCATAGGGCCTAGTGGCATGTTGCGCCAGGGTGCCGGCCTCTCGGGGGCGCTGGTGGGGCACAACCAGCCACTAATCCCTATGGCTCCACCGCCACCACCTCCACCTCTCCCTTGGCTACAGGAATCAGTGGGCTGTCGTCAGGCAGAGGAGGAGGAGGCGGCCCAGAGCCTCGCAAGTGAGTGTGGGGTTCTGGCAGTCTGGCCAGGACTCCATGCCGCACCTCCTTCTCCCCCCCCCCTGCTGTATGCCTCTCCAGAGGTCACACCCTCCCCTTCCCGACCGCGGCGATGGCTCAGCTGAGGCGGAGCATTGAGGCCTCCTGGTGAGGGGGAGGCGGCGAGCACGGCAGGCCTGTTGCGGGACGCGGCAGTGGAGGATGAGGCACCATGGTCGGGGCCTGGCAGGAAGGCTTCACTGCTGCTCTTCCCCGGCCAAGGTAGCCAGGGGATGGGCCGCAGCCTCCTGCGCTCCCCGAACATGCACAGCTGAGGAAAGTGCAGGTGAGGCGGCACAAGCGCGCGTGTGGGAGGGTGGGTGGGACCCCGGGGTGGGGGCGCCCTAGGGATCCCTGCACCAGGGCGCGAGATAAGCTTAAGACGATACTGCTTATTACCATTTATATCTCCAGAGAGCAAGCCCATCTTTGTAAGGGGGGGGAGAGAGAATCCCTGTGAATAAATTATGAAGTTCAAAACTTACTGGGAACTTTGCATAACTACTGCTTTATGCCATTTTGGACTTGTCTTTTTAAAATTGTATGTTTCTCTATTGGTGCTATCATTCTACATTACTTTATGATGTCTTCTCTTCTTCTTTGGCGATCACTCATAGCTGAGTAAGATTGTCTTCCATAAACACCGTTTTAACAATGGGTCTGTAAGTGACTGTTGAGGCCAATTCTGGATCCACATGTCCTTCCACAGTGGGGACATTAGTTTCCAGGCAGGAGTTGATCACGGTGTGGATTTGCCCTATGCCCATCTTTACTCATCAGACAAGGGATGAAATGAACCCTTTGTGAGGTTAGTTTGCAGCTGAAAAGATGACTCTCTAGCCATCTGGTCATTTATGAAAAATATTCCCAGCTTGCCCTTCACCCAAGGGTCTGGGGGCGGAAATACACAAGCAACAAAATCAAACTGACAACATAAACTAACACAATAGAAAAGTAAACAAAACACAGTAAAAGAAGACCCTGCAATAAAACCGCTAGTCAGTAAAACCACAAAAAGCAGCAACAAATGGAAAGTTTCATTTCCCAATGCACTGATTAAGAAAGGCAGGAGAAGCAATAAACAAGCCCTCCCACCTAATCTCCACAAAACTTCTTCCCCTTAATGTCCTTCCCCATTTATTCAGCTTCACTTTCGCTCCTGCTAGTTTTTTAGTTCTGCATAGGCAGGACCAGCTGTGTCCTGGCTCCAGTGAACTTTTCAGAGAGATGCAGTAGCTCTCAGTGATATTACCTGAAGACTGTTGCACCTTATGTAGAAGATGAGTCAATGTAAGTATGGATAGAGTAGTTAAGGCATGCTCAAGCCTCCATCCATTTCCCCAAAGTAAATCAGACGGGCAGAGAGAAAACAATGGGTTATATTCAAGAAATGCCCACCCAGAATTGACCCACTGAAGCTAATGTACCAGGAGTTAGTCATATCCATTCATGTCAGTGGGTTTCCTCTGAGCATAGCTATGGTTAAAACCCAATGGGTGGTGTTCAGCTATTTTTTGCTCACAGTTGACCCATTAATGAAGGTAAGTAAGTTAAGCCAATGAATTCCAGTATGTCTACCCTCCACTTTCAATAACTGAAGTGTAAACGACCAAAGCCCCAGGCCCAGACGGCATTACACCAGAAATGATAAAAGCACAGGCGGACTGGTGGGCACCTTTCTTAGCCAGCCTCTTTACTTACATAGATGACTCTGGCCGCATCCCAAGAGAATGAGGAACAGCCATAATAGCCTCCTTCTATAAAAAGGGCAACAGAAGTGACACAGTGAATTATAGGCCAATCAGCTTACTAAGCGTGATTATATACAAAGCACCTTCTTAATAAGTTTACAGAATGGCTAGAGAATGAAGACATCTTGGCAATAGAACAAGCTGGCCACGATAGACCACTGTCTAATGCTACAACATCTCATAGACAAACACAAATCAGGAGGGCAGGCCTCACTATATGCCACCTTCGTAGCTCTAAAAGCAGCCCTTGATACAGTCTCCAAAACCAGGGACAGACTACAGGGGACTACTATAGATAGAAGGAGTCTGTTCTTAATTCAGGCTTTGCACGCAAACACGGCTCTCAGAGTCAGGTGTAGCCACCTAGGACACCTAATAGACCCCATTAAAACCTTCAAGTGAGTCACATAAGGGTGCTATTCAATTTTTATCTAAATAACTTAGTATCTGCACTCAATGACTTAGAATTCCACCCCCTGAAGCTCGCAAATCGGCATATTTCGGTTCTGTTATATGCCAATGATGCGGTAATCCTATTTCGAACCCCTATTGGACTCAAAAGAGCATTAAGAAAGCTCACAGCTTATTGTGAAATTGAATGTCTCAAAATTAATTATCAGAAAACTAAGATTCGGGGGGAAAGCAAAGCTTAGAAGCTGGGAACTTCAAGGCCATAAATTAGAACAAGTCACAAAGTATAAGTACCTAGGAATGGTGGTACAGGCTTCAGGAACCAACAAACTTCACATAAACTCCATCGGGAGCTCTGCGGGGGGAAACGCAAACTGTATTCTTAAGTTCTTCAGACCCCAAGGGGGCTTCTTCATCCCCACGGCCCTATACAAAGCCAAAATGTTGGCATATCTCCTCTATGGATCCTTTCTGGGCCCGCCTTCCTCTGCTTTCTCCCCCCTTGAGAGAGTTCAATCCAAACTTCTTAGAGCTCTCCTACAAGTCCCCAGATGCGTTTCAAACACATGGTTCAGACTAGAAACGGGGATGGTGAGAGTGGAGGCTTATATATGCCTAACATCAATTACAAATGGCTGTCATTGAATCTGCTCCCCCGAGGAATAGCCCCACTGATCCTCTGCAACCAGTTCCAGTCAGGCTGGCAGACAGCCGTCCTGAACACCCTTCAGAACCTGGGTTTTGCCTCTCAAGCCCTTTTAAGTCTGGTGTTGAGCCAAGCAAAAGCTATGGTTAGGCAAAGAATCATAGACACTGAGAGACAGCAGGATTGCTCAAGGTGCCCCAACTATAAAACTGGAGAAATCAACAGATATATAGCCGCACCGGCAGCATATCTCTTCTTTCTAGTATCCAAAAATGCAAGAAGGGCTTTTACTCTCGCCAGAAGCTCGGCTTGCCCTCCCCAGTCCTGGGAGGATCCTTTTAAAAAGTCCCATATGCTCAGAGAATTTGCGCCTGTTCATTGGGGGAGATAGGAAGCCCAGAGCACTTACTTTTTAGATATCCCTTTTATGAAGAGGCACGTAGTGAGACCATTGAGGCTCGCCGACCTCCCGGAAAAGCAAAAATTCGATCTTCTCCTGTTAGGCAAAGATCAAAAGACGACCTGGATGGTTGCCAGATTCTGTGTACAGATGTGTAGGCGCAGACCATCCCCCGATCCAAACTAGTTCTTCAAGAAAATCCCCAAACTCAGTCCCTCAGGTGATTCTGGGTCATGTCTCTGCGGTAGCTTATCTCAAAGTTTTTAATATCTATACGCTTATCACATTTATAAATTTACTGTTGTTCAATGTTCTAAATGTTTGTGTTCCTTTTCGGATTGTACCCCCAAGTGTGTTTTATATGCTGGTCTCCAACCGTAATAAATTATCTATCTGTTCCATGAGCAAATGTTTCAGCTTTCTCCTCAATTTCAACTTCGACCAAGCTTTTTATTGATTTGGTTGTCATAGCTTCACCACCACTCCTTTTTTGGTACCATGGAATTGGTATCCAAAAGGGAAGGGCTATCATTGTTTTTTTAAAAAAATAAATGAATGGCATACAGGCCTCAAGTGAAGCCACGTTGGTGTGTTGCTCTTTATTACAGATAAAGGACATGAATGCCATAGTAAAAAAAAAATGAATGTGTGATGACTGGTAAAATGTTGAGATTTCAAGGGTGGGGAATCTCAGGCCTGGGGGGAGGGCTGAATGCAGCTTCCCAGGCCCATCCCTCTGGTCCTCAGGACCCAACCCAGGTCCTGTCCCTCTCCAGGCCCTCTCCAGGGAGCCAGTGTGGTATAGTGGTTAAGAGCGGTAGACTCGTAATCTGGGGAACCGGGTTCGCGTCTCCGCTCCTCCACATGCAGCTGCTGGGTGACCTTGGGCTAGTCACACTTCTTTGAAGTCTCCCAGCCCCACCCACCTCACAGGGTGTCTGTTGTGGGGGAGGAAGGGAAAGGAGAATGTTAGCCGCTTTGAGACTCCTTCGGGTAGTGATAAAGCAGGATATCAAATCCAAACTCTTCTTCTTCCTGCTCCGCACCCTCAAGTGCTTTTGCCAGCTGGAATGTGTCACAGAAGTATAATGCCTGAAGGGATGGTGGTGAAGTGAATGTGTATGTGTAGAATTATCTGACTTTTGTATGGCAAAAATGTAGCTCCTGTACAAAGGAACGATTCACATCCATTACTTTGTCCACTTCTGACTCTAGCCCTGCCCACCTCGGATATGTGATTCCCCCAAAGGTTATCCACAAATTAATGGGACCCTCTGGTTAAAAACTGTTCCCTACCCCTGTTTTATTTGAACCTTACTTGGTAATATTCAAGCAAAAAAGAAGACAATTTTCATCGAGTGGGACTTCTAGATAAGTAGGACTGAAACATAAAATATTGTTTAAATAATGCTCCTTAAATCTATCAGTCTGACTATTCTTATTCTTAAATGCCAACCTCTCATAAGCTTAAATCCACAAAATGACTTAGGTCTATAGGACCTTGCAATGAAAGTTGCAGTTTGATCTTATTCTTATCTGCCACCCTGTGAAGGCGGCACTGTCTCAGCTTTTTAATGTAAACCCAGCATCCACATCTCTTCCTCCAAATGGTTTGGGTGTGAGAAAGACTCACTCCTGTAGTAAAATGATCAACAAGATAAGAGCTGGCTGCATAATAGCATCACTGATGCCTAACTGGTTTGTATTTTCAGGAATCTTGTAGCTGTCAAAGGCTTACATGCTTCTCGTTTCGAAGCCACAGAGAACAGTTCCCAGTGCAGCAACAGAAAAGTGGAGAATCAATAATGTCAGAGCTGTTGTTGGTCCGGATTGTCAACTGCCCAGCCAGGAGGCTCTTTATTTATAGAAAAGCCTTTGAACAGACCACTGCAGTTTAGTGTGGTAATAACAAGTTACAGCAAATTCAGAGAGTGGTAGAGTGAAACACAGCCATGCATTACGCCCCATTCTAAATTATCTTTGAGGGAAAGCCTGTAATTTAGGGAGATTTGAATGGCAGAACCTGGGTTATTGTAACTTTCTCAGTTATTTTTATGGAGAGGCAAAACGCAAAATTCCAGACTAAAGAAGTCAGCCTGGACCTTCTTCAAATAGTCCTTCTCAGCTGTGACCCCTTGTAAAATCCAGTCTCCCCTGAACAAGTATTTGCCATGCAGTATGCTCCAAATCTGACCATTAATTTCAAGAGATGAATTATTATATCTCATCTTTCAGCAAGTGTGCGCGCGCAAGTGTGTGTGTGTGTAAGTGAGTGTGCACATGTGTGCGTGTGTGCGTGCATAAAAGGGGTGTTTTACATAGCACCGTGTTTGAGTGTTCTCCAGACTTTTCTCATGTGCTTCTCAGGAAGAGGGGTTTTTGTGTCCAGAATGTTTATTAGATGAAGGGAGAATCAAAATAGCGCAAAAAGAAAAGTACACGGATGTAAAAGTTGAAAAGTATATTTAAAAATTCGTAACTCAGAACAGGAAAAAAAAACCACTTTACTACGTCTGACACTTAAATTTGAGATGCAGTGGATTACACCAATTACAAAATAAAACTTACCGGTGGTTATCACACTGAGCTGCTATTTATTTGACTAAACCTCTGTCAGCTCTAATGTTGCTGGTCCTTTATACTGTGGTGATGCTAAGTTTGATGTGTGCTTTCGCAAGAACCATCTAGGTGCAGTTTTCACCTTGCCCTGCATCTAACTATGAACAATACAGTGTGCCAAATGAAGAAGGCAATCAGTTAGGGCACCTCCAGACTGTCAGTGTTTTGGGGAAGTGAATCAATCACTTACAAGAAATTAAGCATTATGCATTCAAAGTAAATTGGTGCACTTTGTCACCCTAGCAGACAAATCATCATTTTTAAAAATGACTTTTTATGGTTTGAAAAGCGAAGGGCAAAAGCATTAAAGATGAATGAAAAACTAGAAGGAAGAGGTGTAAACACTCCACAAGCAAATCAGGATTTTGTTGGCATCTGTCTGTCTTGAGAGATAATAGAGTGCACCTCTGGGGGTGAAGTCAAACCTCTGTGTTAGCAGCACTGAAGTGACCTCTCCAGGGCGCAAGCCTGGGCAATGTGTATAGAGGACCTGGGCTGCACAGATGACAAGATCCTGCCCATGGCCACACTGATATGGTCCAAAGGAAAGCAGAACAATATATTTGGCACCAGCTTAGCTGTAGGACTTGCCAGAAGGAGGCATACATGGCAAACAAAGTTGGAGCAAAAAGATGGAGCTTATTTTTTTTTCTAATGTAGCTGATAGAACACCTTACTACATTTGCCTTCTGCATTCAATTCATGGAGAGAGAAAATTTGGTTGAAATGGATTTATCCCAGGTAACAACTCGATGAACACAGGCTAAGGCTGCAGTCCTTATGTATTGTTACATGGGCTGAAATTGCATTCAGTTCAGTGGGATTTTCCCCCGAGCAGCATGTGCAGGATCAAGTTCCTAGTGAATACAGTTACAAACAAAAAATGGACAGTGTGACAATGGGACAAGGACAGGAAGAGAAAGAGGCAACAGGATGCAATTAAGCCACAGATCTTGCCATTGTGGGCGGTTGCAGTCAATAATGGAGTGCAACATGAATTATGCACTCCAAACTGAACACAAGGGTCTCTAGGTCATTTGTATACTACAACCTATAATGAAGAGGTCCACTGGCTTTTGCAAATGCTTAAATCTTTTCCAGCAATAAACCCTAAATTAATACTCTCACTGTCATGAGGTAATGTGGTTTCAAAGCGATGTTTTACAGGATGAATGTTCCAGTGAACATCTAGCATAAGTTACAGGTCACTGGGAATGCATTCCCATTGGCAGAAATTCAGGTGGAGATCTTTGTAATAAAATAAAACAATCTATAGTACATTTTGCCTCAATGGTGTGTTAAAATATTCACTCCAAATAGTTCCACTGGCCCTCCTAATCTAAATAACTTAAGGTTGTACTAACAAAATTATTTAAGGCTCTGCAAGGGAAACATTTTCTTTTCTTCCTTCATTTCATTTCCCATTCATTAGAAAACAATTGGTTTGTTCCAAATCCCAGGTTTTTTCCATTATTCCCATTCAGTTTCATTCACATCCATTTCAGGGGTAGATGCCCAGGTAATCTTGTGCCGCCTTTAATTCTTATGTTTTATCCCATCCCAATTTTTATGTTTATATCCCATTAACATAACATTTCTCAGGCATTATACTACCACTTGAAGGGAGGAGTCTTAAAGGAGATGTACCGTATGTACTGTCTCGTCAAGTTCTGAGAAAGCTTTTTAAACCAGCCCAAATTTAAGCCAAGCAAGCAAGCAAACAAAAACCCACAAAGGCTATTATGGATCTAGTTTGCTGAGCAATACCCTTATCCTACTGTTTCTCTTGCAGTCCATTTCTTTGGGTGCTCACAAGGGAAGGAGGCAGTGTCAACTCCAAAAGAGAGCATGCAGGACCTTGGACAGTTCCAAGGGGGCTGGTGAAAGCTCCTATGAGATACATTGTCTCTGCAGGGAGCTGAAGCCTTATATGGTCTGGCCAGGCATGAAATGTGGTAGACTCAGACTTCCTGCAATGGCGGGCCTGTTGTTTAACGGCCATTCACATCTTATTTTGTAGCTATGCTAGGAAACCTCTGGGTTGCGGAGGGGACTGCTTCATAGCATTTTAGTTCATCATAGGAAATGTTAATTGGGAAGTTTTCAAATGCCTTAAGTGCTAGAGCATTCCTAATATCTATAGCTTGCCACCATGATAAATAGGGCAGATGTACCTGAATTTCCTTGTAAGTCAACTTGTTTTCTTGTAATCTGCAATTTTAGAAATTATAAGAGTGGTTAAGAACATAAATTATGGATTATGCCGGAGACCCATCTGGTCCAGCATGCCAATCGGTTTTGACACTGGCCTTTGGGGAATGTGCAAACAGGAGCTGACTGCAACACTCCACTTGTGATTCCTAGCAAGTGGTATTCAGAGGCATACTGCCTCCAGTGGTGGAGGTAAACTATAACTATCCTGGCTAGAAGCTGCTGATAGCTTTATCCTCCATGAATCTCTCTAATCCTCTTTATGAGCCCAAGCTGCTGTTCAGGAAGATTTGGTTTCCATCTTTCTGACACTGGCGTTTTCCTTCTCTCCTGCCCTCATACACACAACACCATGCGAGCAGTGGCTCCCCCCCCCCCAATAAGCCATTCAATGGGTCACCATCTCTTCAAAGCCAAGATTAAGAGCTTGTTTTACAAACACACTCCTCAATTACATGCAAGTAGCAATGGAAAATCTTAAACAGATCTGTCCCTATTAAGCTAAGAACATTCCAGACACTTCGTTGAGTCAAAGCTATAAAGCGAGAGTTAATTCTCCAGCAAGACCTGCTATTTTGTAACAACTTCATTACTCATCTGGCAGCTTCTGGGTTCAATCTAATCATGAACAGAATTTGGAGGTCAGGGTTTCAGAAGCGCCAGTGTCTGTCTCCTCTGTTTGGAAATCTTTAAAGCCTGAAGGTTATTTCCAGAAGAAACAAAAAAGCAAGGTGTTTTTTTTAATAAAAAAAGAGATTTACCTAATATTAGCCCTACGGTTCTTTAAAAACAAACATGTTATTACAGCACACATGATCCCTCCCTTTTAAACAGTCTCTTAAGGAAAACGGGATACTTATTCATTATTTGCAATTGAATCAATTGAAAGCTGTTTCAGAATATAGGCTGAAGCTGGCTGTTACAGATGTCAGACAATGGACATCTGGCAAGTCTGCACAGATATAATATTGCAAAGAAGTCTGGCAACAGCACAATGACTGCGGTCATGGCAGCTACAATTCAAGGCCAACCATTTGAAGGGGGCTGTTTGGTGTATGTCTATATTACAAATAGCTAAAAATTATACATCTCATGAGCCCTGCAATGTGAAGAGGTAGTAATGTGAGATATTAAAGTAGCACACACTTGCTTTGTTACCAAATCCCACACCCCTCTTTTTAGCACTGGCCGAAATAAATATTAATTTCCATCAACACTTTCAAAAGCAAAGGCTGATTATCCTGTTTTGCTTCATAACATTTCATCCAAGACTTCAGAATGAGCAGGCTTGTTTGAAAATCACACAAAAGGGCCAAAATTAGAGTGCACGTCTATAAATCTAATCCTCAAAAAATAATTTCCTGATTTAAGGAACACTTAATGCCCAGAAAGTCATTTCTTTGGAAATGCAAAGGTTTTCTTTGGATTGATTTAATGAGGACTACTGGGTTTTTTTGTGGGGGAAGAAACATATCACAACTTTTTCACTGGGATATGCATAAGAGTGTCATTTGTCTTAGCCAGACAAATAGAACTTTGTTATTGTTCATTCTTTTAACAGATTTCTAGATATAATTCATCCCTACCCTTTAAAAGTAAAAAGGTCCTTCACTGAAAAAGGGACTACAGTTCTACTTGACTCTGCGGGATCCTGGAAAACACAGTAATATTACTGTTCATCAGCCTGCAGAGATTTTATTAAGATATAAAGGCCACCAGGCATTGTACAAAGATGCTAGAAGGGCATCTTAACACAGTCATACAAACACACACACACACCCCACACCACATCACATCTAAAGTCTCTCACAGTATAGTACTGTATACAGTTTATAGTTTAAAACAAATAATATTCATTTAGCTACTTTGCCCGAAGAAGTTTACAGTTAAGCATCTAATTTTTAAAATGTTATTGGCATCCACTATCTTGAAAGTGAATTCAAACCACTGGAGAATCACAGCACCTGCTGTGGCTGTGGAAACCAGTACAGTGGTACCTTGGTTGTCAAACTTAATCCGTTCCGGGAGTCCGTTCGACTCCCGGAACCATTCAAAAACCAAGGTGCAGCTTCCGATTAGCTGCAGTAACTTTCTGCACTCAATCGGAAGCTGCGTCGGATGTTTGGCTTCCGAAAAACTTTTGCAAACTGGAACACTTATTTCTGGGTTTGCGGCGTTTGGGAGCCAATTTGTTTGGGAGCCAAGCCATTTGACAACCAAGGTACCACTGTAACTCGTAACTGCTGCCTCCCATGTTGCTTTTGCTGCATTTGCAGCATCAAAGTGACTTCTCTGGGGTGCAAGACTGAGTAATGTGTATGGAAGTCCTGGGGTACCCAGACAACAAGACCCCATCTGGACCTTGCTGATGTGCTCCAAAGGAAAGCAGAGGAAGACATTTGGCACCAACTCAGCTTCTAACAGGAGTTGCTAGAAGTAGTACAAACCACCATCCAACTGTCTTAGGGATTCTACTCTAGATTTGTGGAGGGTTCACTCCTTAGCCTTTTCCTCTCTCAAAGATATCACACAAGGCAGTAGGTATGGATTTTTCCTTTAGGATTACCGGTACTCCTGAAGGCTTTCTCAGGAGGTCACTGCAGGTTTAGGATCAGAGTTTTCTTTTTCCTAGATGAGCTACCTTCCCAGGTTGATGAGACCCATCTGCCCCTCAACTCCCTCCATAGCATTTGCAGAAACCACCTTCTTGACCACTGAATACACTATTGGTCTTGTCCGCTCAATCCACCAGGGCCCATCTTCATATTCAGGGGAAGACCCTAATCACCAAGAGTTTGAGGCCCATTGGCTTCCATCACTTGATTTAGGCAGCTGGTCAAAGACATTTCCTGGGGTGAGGCTGTTGTCACATGCTGACACCTGTGGCTCACAGAAGCTGTCAGCAAATTTAAAAAGTCAACACAATAAAGTAATAAAATGAGCTAAAAGCAATCCATATGCAGAAGTGCTGGATGCTGAGAGCAGGATTCAACCTACAAGTCCTGTTAGCAGAAGCCTTGTGCTAGAATTTCCACTTGGACAATACGGGTTTCCCCACCCTTTTCTCCCTCTGCAGCCTGAGATTGGCTGGGGTGGTGATGGTAGAACCCTTGGAATACATGCAGGGGAAGAAGAGAGGAATTGGTCTGTTCTGCCTGGCAAGCCAAAATACTTGCCCTCAGGGAACAATTGCATTAGCACAATTGTAATTTGAAAGGCCAAATACTACCCTCCTGGGACAAACGAAGCTTTTGCAGGGCAATTTTTGTCATGGGAATGAAAGGATTAACCCCTCTTCCTGCATGCCATCTTGGTTGTTGTCCCCCCACCCCCTTGCATTTTATTTACTCCAAATAAAAGAGCTACAAAATGAAATTACACATTTCACATGCTGGGGGTTGTTAGGCGGCCCACAACAAACTACAGCTCCCAGGATTCTTCGGGAGAAGCCATGAAGCTTAGAGCGGGAGAAAGGGCCCTTGGGTGGTTAAGACCCGTCAAATTTGACTATGGGGTGTGGCGCTCATCTCTACTTTCAGACCAGGGGATCTGGCATTTGTCCGCAGACAGCTTTTCCAGGTCATGTGGCCAGCGTGACTAAACTGCTTCTGGCGCAACGGGACACCCTGACAAGTAGCAGAGCGCACAGAAACGTTGTTTAAAGAAGAGTGCTTTAATTGGACAGAGTGGATATGCCCTAGGTAATGACAGTCTTTGTGTGGTAGGAAAGGGGATGCTCCTTACAGAGGATGTATGCATGCTTCATTCATTTCAGGTACAGTATTACACATGCAAGAAAGGGCTTGACTTAAGACAGAATAAGTCCTAGTCCAAAGTTGACTGCGGCTGGTGTAGCTTTAAATTCCTCTCAGACAATATCCTGCCAAGCAGAGTGTTTGGAATCATTCATCTTTCCCACAATGCCCCTGGGCCACCTTCATTCAGCTTAGTAACAATTTGATTTCTTATTTCCCCCTCAATCCCCTGTGCAGTATGTCTTGAAAGCCCTGCAATCTGCTCCTTGTTTTACAGTACATCCTTCCTGCTGATCTGTTCTGGACACCTTTAAAGGTAAAGGGACCCCTGAAAATTAGGTCCAGTCATGACCGACTCTGGGGTTGCGGCGCTCATCTTGCGTTATTGGCCAAGGGAGCTGGCGTACAGCTTCCAGGTCATGTGGCAAGCATGACTAAGCCGCTTCTGGCGAACCAGAGCAGCTCATGGAAACGCCGTTTACCTTCCTGCTGTAGCGGTACCTATTTATCTACTTGCACTTTGACGTGCTTTCGAACTGCTAGGTTGGCAGGAGCTGGGACTAAGCAACGGGAGCTCACCCCGTCACAGGGATTCGAACCATCGACCTTCTCATTGGCAAGCCCTAGGCTCTGTGGTTTAACCCACAGCGCCACCCGCGTCCCCTGAACACCTTTAGAGGAGGCCAAATCTTTTCAGTTTTTGCCTCAGGCCAAATTCAGGCACAATTCAAAATGACCTGTCAGGAAAATCAGCTAGTAGTCCATTCCTGGTACTTACAATCTAATCTTTGCAGAGAAGAGGCTGCTGCTACGTTTTCCTTCGAATTCCTTAGCTATAATCCTGGGCAAGCTCTCTGTGCAGTATAACACAAGTGACAATGTCCCCATTGAAACCTGATTAAGCCGACCCTTATTCTCCAGACATCTGTAATCAGAGATGCATTGACCTCTTGGAGGTTTTCTTAAACCAGGGAACACCTTTTTTAAATAGGCCGAACTGCAGCAGCAATTTGCCTTCTGATAAGACGTGAAAAGGTTTCATTTGTTCTTCACCAGCCGTTTTACGATGCACATACGCACATACCGGTAGGTTCTTCAACGGGATAGGAAATGCAAGCACAAGTCTTCTTGCGCAGGATCTGCGTGACCTCCAGCACACTGTTAAGCACACCCCTTGGGTAAGTTTAAAGTGACTCATTAAGTTGACAACAATACAAAAGAGGTTTCCTTCAGATTTGGCCCTGTGTCAGAAGGAGTTCACGAAACAGCAGCTGTCTTTTGCAGAAAACCCCTCGGAAAGATCAGCTTAAAAATAGTATTTTTAAAAAAGAAAGAAGAAAAAGAGGAGGAAGAGGAGGAGGAAGAGGAAAGGGTACATATTCCAAGGTTGCAGGAAGTGGAAAGGTCAAATACAGTATTGCAATCAATTACCCACACCCACGTACACGAAACACCCTCAGGGTTGTCCATGGCATTTGCACAATGAACTCCTTGTAAACATGGCTACACATCAGCAGTGCCAAGGAAATAACATCAATATTTGTTCTAATCTTTGTGTACACACATGCTCCATAGCGGAGTTTTCATGGTAGTAAGGTATATTTTTGGATTGCTGGGATAAACTTAAGATATTTACTATCGATATCCCCAAAGCATCTGTGTGGCAGAAATGCAGGGCTTCTCCCCTCCCACGCAGGATTGCCAGGATTGTTGAAATCTCAGCAGAGATTTTTACACAAGCAAAAAAGAAATGACCGTGTTCCACAGTGAAGGGGCAGAGAGTCTGTTGGCCTGGAAGGGTTGGGTGTGCTCTGCAATTGTCAGGAGAGTCTGCTCAGCTTTCTCTGCAAGAGTGAATCTTTACTCATGGCCCTCTTCGAGGATTATTCTGGGTGAGAGAAGGGGTTACAGGTACCCTCACTGTGACATCGCCCTCCCGGTGTGGTCCATTCAAAAACCACAGCAGTTTCAAATCCAGTTCCCGGAACAAACTGCATCAATGAGTGACAATGATGTCACCTGTCAATGAGTCACAGTAATGACGGCCACTGGAATGGTAAAATGCTGCATGCTTGCTGCTTACCCAGGGCAGGAGGTGAGGGAGCACATTTAGTTTGTTAAAATATGTGCCTTGTAAAAGCTCTTGATCAGGCTTCCTCAACCTCGGCCCTCCAGGTGTTTTTGGCCTACAACTCCCATGATGCCTAGCTAGCAGGACCAGTGGTCAGGGATGATGGGAATTGTAGTCTCAAAACATCTGGAGGGCCGAGGTTGAGGAAGCCTGCTCTTGATACTGCCTGATTCCCACCCCCCACCCCTGCAGTTCTACTGTAGGGACAGGACATCTGTGGCAGTCCAGATCTTGCTAGACTACAAATCCCATCATCCTTGACTGTTGGCCATGGTGGGTGGGGCTAATGAGAAACGGAGAGTGACAACATCTAGAGAGCTCAAGGTTCCCTATCACTGTAACTTCATATATTCCTTGGAAGCATGTAAAGAGGAAGCCTAACTCACCCTTCCTGTTTTGAGGCTTCTCTGCAATACCACAGCTCTCCTCTGGGAGATACCAGAAGAGGCTATGAGACACTGGAAACAGGAGCATGACAGAAAACTCTATACGTAATCAATGAGACAGATTAAATTGAATTTTGGTTTTTGAGCCTTAGGGCACATGTTTGAACCATAATTTCAAGCATTGTCTTCTACTACAAGACTTGGAGTCTTTATTTGTTTTATATGAAAGGCACTCTAATTTCTGTCCATCTTTTATTAACTGATGTCAGGAATGCAATCAAGTGAAATGTGACCTTATTAATCTATGGAGCATAGAGTACACTCAGCGCTGGCAGCACTTTCCCTCTGGAACTCCCTGCCCATTGATTTCACAGCCTTTGCTGCATTGTTTTCTACACCAGCTAAAAATGTTTTTCTCTAGACAAGCCCACCTAGATACTGGTAAGTAATTTTGGCATGTATTGTTTTTAACTTCTCTTTTTATATGTAATGTTTACATCTATTTTATACTAGCTGGCCCGGCCACGCGTTGCTGTGGCTCATCCCTGAGACTGCCCCCACCTTGTCCCGACCCATGACCTAGTCTGTTCCCTCCTCCCCCCCCGGCTCATCCCTGTGACACCCCCAACTCTGTCCCGACCTATGACCTATTCTGCCTCCTCCTCCCCCCACCCCCAGGTCATCCCTGTGATTCCCCCCACCCTGTCCCGATCCATGACCTATTCTGTCCCTGTCCCCACCCCAGCTCATCCCTGTGAATGGCCACACCCTGTCCCGACCCATGACCCCCCTACCCCCACCCCGGCTCACCCCTGTGATTGGCCCCACCCTGTCCTGATCCATGACCTATCCCGCCCCCTCGGCCCAGTCTGCAAAGCCGAGCCGAAATGCTGTGGAGAGGGAAGATTTCCTAGCTGCAGTACCAGTGTAGCCATCGCTAGAGGGCACTGTTTTGCAACCTCTCGTGTGCTCCCAGCATCCCCGGCTGTCTGGAGTTTTGTGTTCGGGAACAGTGGGTTTTACCTGCTTTACCTGCCATCGGTGTGACATCTGTCTACACAAACAGTATGCAAACCCTCACATATCCGCATGTGACGTTGTGTCCAAATTTGAACGCAATTGGTCCAGCGGTTTCGGAGAAAAGTCTGGACACACAAACATGCCCCTTTTACATTTTTATATATATAGATAATCCACTCAGAAGTTTTGATGATTAAGTGGCATACAGATCACATTAAATAAATATACCCCTAGACACCCCTAACATACCCTAGCTTCTAAATCTTCTCATGGCACTCGGTTTGCAAGGAAGACTCCATCTCCACCTTCATTTGCATTTCTATATCTCTGACCAATTTACCTTGTGCAAAGGAGCTGGCTTTGCCTAGGTTCAGTGCTCAGGGCTGTCATTGTTAAGTATTTTTAGATCAACTGCATTTTTAAAAATCTCCTGCATGCTAATTGAGGCATCAACATTTGAAACGGAATGCTCAGCTATCCAAAGGTCACGAAGGTTATTAGTTAAATGAAAATTTCTGAGTTTCTCCAGCACCCATTAGAGCAATATTTTCAAGCAATTCTGCAACTGCTATGGGATCAACTCCTGTGATGTATTATATGAATTTGTTAGTCACCTTGAGCTTCTTTTTTTTTTTTAAGAGGCTAGATATAAGGTTTCAGTTGTGGGATCTTTAGGCAGGCCTGGGAACATCTGTCTGAAATACTGGAGAGCTGCTGCAAGTCAGTGTTGGCAAAACTGACATAGATTGTCTTGGTGGAAGGCAATGTTCCCATGTTCCCATCTCTATCATAGGACTGCCCCACTGGTGAGTAAAATACATTGTTGCTACAGATTGCTCTGCCACTTCCCCTAGAGTTGAGAACTTCAAGGAAGAGTGCTCCAGCAGCATGGATAACAGAGCACAGAAGCTTATAAGGTCTTCATAATATTGGTTCTATTTATGAATTCAATAAATAGCTCATAATCTTTTTGAATTCATCTTGCTTTTTATTCTTTTTTTGTGAAACACCTTGGGGATATGATTGAAGGGCAGTATCAAAATGCTATCATTAATTAGTCCACCAATGACTTAAAACACAGGAGGCGACCATTTTGCCTGGGGTGTCCATTCCTGGCCCCTGTGTGTGTTGGCAGAGTGCATATATGCACACACCCCACCCCATTCCGCCCCCATTCTGCCTTCTTCTGGACTCAAAAGGACCTGCATGTCGGTGATTGTACATCAACTGGACGCAGATGAAATGGTTACAGCCTGTACCAGTAGAAACTATTGGAAGAAAAATGACCAGTCAATCCTCAAGAACTGAAGCCACCAGCTTGCTCAAGAGGAGATGTCCTCCTCACCATATTGCCAGCTCCAGACAGCTCCCAGCTCCCTGTCACCCGCTCCCTTTGTCGTCTCCACATTCAAATCTGCCAGACTTGCTCCAAACTGTCTCTTTTCTGCCTTCCACCAGCTAGACACTGAGGGTGTCATTTCCCCAAACTTGGTATTTATTACAGTGAAAGAAAGCATTCCCAGCCATCAGGGAATCCTCTCACACTGGGATCAGCCCATTGCCAGATTTACGTATAAGCTAAACAAGCTATAGCTTAGGGCCCCACACTCTTGGGGGGGCCTCAAAAAAATTAATGGAAAAAACCTGGATGTACATTTCCAAAATATAAGATAAAAAAACAAATAAAATAAAACCTACATACAGCAACAGTGTTTTGTGTTGTGTAGGCTCCTATTTGTTACGTGCAAATGGCTTTAGATACCTACTAGGTCATAAATTACCATATAGCATATATTCAACACAAAAAAGTGACAATTTGTTGTTGACAAAGGACAGCTGGACATATAGAGGGCCCCATTACCTTCAGTAGCTTAGGGCTTCATCAAACCTAAATCCGGCCCTGGATCAGCCCATCAACCCTAGGAAGTTAGGAAGCTGCTTTATACTGAGTCCAGACCATTGGTCTGCCTAGCTCAGTAGTGTCTATCCTGACTGACAGTGGCTGTCCAGGATCTTAGACCAGGTCATCTCCTAATCCTACCTGGAGATGCTGAGGATTGAACTTGGGACCATCTGCATTCAGAGCAGATGCTCTGTCCCTGAGCTAAGGCCCTTCCTTCGTGACGTAGCCAGACAGTGGTCACTCAGCACCCATAACTAGTGGGTAACATTGCATAACTAGCATAGAGAAGTCTCTATAAGGAAAGGAAGCAAGAAGAGATAATGTAAAAAGTTGATGCAGAAACACCGCTTCTCTGCTTACTGCGGTGTTTGAATATCCCTAATCACACTGTATGTACCGTACTTTTCCGTGTATAATACACCCTCGTGTATAACACACACTCTATTTGGGGGGACTCAAAATTCAGACAATGGGGGGGGGAGATTCCCCAAAGTTGTTGAGCTTTTGGGGGAGGATTGTCCAGAATTGTTGAGCTTTTGGGGGGGGGGCAGGCACAGTTGTTGAGCTTTTTTAAGGGGGGGAATGCCAAAAAACGCTCACCCGGCAGACCGACAATGCTGCTTGCATGCATCGCCAAAGCAACCTATCCTCTGTCCCATTGCCAGAAAAAGCAGCAAATAGACCCCCCCCATTGCCGCAGCGACAGCCAATCAACACCAGCCCTTGCCGCAGCCACCAATAACAATCTCCAACTCATGGAAGGAACCAATCCCACGTCCCCACAATGCACTACCCATGTATAAGATGACCCCTAATTTTGAACATGATTTTTGAATTTAAAAAAATAGTCTCATACACAGAAAAGTATGGTATTTGACTATGCTGCTTCCTCTATTTTGCTAAGATCTTGCACACAGCAAAATAAAAAATCATGAGGAAAGCATGATCGCAAAACCACAAATAATGGCATGCACATTCAGCAACAGTCAGCGCAGGAAGTATTTCCTTTAGTGATTTTTATATTTTAAAAATGTAAATTCTCTCTCCCCCCCCCCCAACTCCTGGATAATTTCACTTTCAGTGGTGTTGTATCGGCATACAGCGCTGCCTAGAGAAAAGTGCTTACCAAGGGAGGGGGTTGTGTTTCTCTTTTGACCTTATGCTTCCTTAGAGTAAATATTGGGTCAATCCAACATTATGTGAGAGTCCACCTGACGCCTCCACGGGTTATAGTGATGGCCTTTTATGACAAGGAATAGAATGTCAGTAGTGATAAGGTCCTGTATTTGCCATGATTCCTTCCGCTTCCATCAAGAGGGTACACCAATTAATACTGAGTCAGAGGCAATTTTCCACATAGAGGCAATAATCCTGTTGTCATTAGCACTGAATGATGGATGGATAATGCTAACAGAAGCCTAGAAAAGTAAATGCATCCACAATTTGGGGTGGGGTTGCCCTCTTATCAACAGAATATATAAAATCCTCAAACTACATGTAAAATCCTTTCTGGATATTATTTGATTTTTGATGCACTTGAAAGGCAGCAAAGCCCTTCTTATGCGGTATAGCTAGAGATCAGGAGAAATTCAATTTGTTGTGCACTTAAAGGAGAAGCTAATTCATTCATATATATTTTTGAAATTATACATGAACTGAAACACAGTCATCCTTCAGAATTCACACTTCTCCCAATATTTCATTGTGATTCTGCAGCCAACTAATGTGTATAAAAATGCATATACTGGGTTAACTGTGCATGTAGATGCATATATTAGTGAAAACAACACTAAAAATGCTTTTCATTAAGGAAAATGCTTTGCAAAAATGTGTATATTAGGAGATATTCTCACTAAAATGCTGATAATTTTAATGAGGTTTTGTTTCTTTTTAAAAAAGGGAAATTAATCAGAAAATCTGAAGAATTTAAGACTTGAAAAATGAGGTGCCCTGCAGAACAGTTTTAAGGGGGATCAGAAAGGGGGTGATAGATCCCCCTCAACAGCATTTATTGGACTTTCCATAACTCTGTGTCATTTGGAGGGTTGGGAATTGCGCTAAACTCTCAACTGAGCTATAAAACTTGGTCTGTTTCAAATAATGCTTGTAAATCTTGTTTTCTTTCCCAAGTCAAAGCTGTTGCATTTGGCTCTGCCCCTGGACAGTGAAAAGACCTCCAGTCCTGGGGTGAAGGGAGGACATCCTACCGCAGAGCAATGCTGTGTGCTAGAATATAGGTGGAATCACTCCCAATGTTATTGCAGCCCTAGGATAGCCAACATGTTGTCCTGCTCCCCAATGTTATTGAACTCCAACTCCCATCAGCCCCAGCTAGCATGACGAATGGTTATAAGGGATGGGAGTTGAGTTAACATATGGAAGGCAACAGGTTGGCTGCCCCTGTTGTAGTGTGCTAGCTAGCTATTCATTCATTCATTCATTCATTCATTCTAGCTACCTTGGGGAGCTTGGGAGATGCTGATGGGCCTCATTAACTTGGGGAAATAGCCCATCTAGAAGAAGGAAAACTCTGATCCTGTAGGATTCCTCGAGAGAAGAAAGGGCTAAGGCCAAATCTGGAGTGGAGCCCCTAAGACGTCTGGATGGTGTCTTGTACCCCTCCTTCCGACAACTCTGGCAACCACGCTGGTGCCAAACAGAGAGTTCTGCTTTCCTTTGGACCACATCAGCAAGGCTAGAAGTCATATGGGCAGCCCAAGAACTCCATGCACGCTGTCCAGGTTTTGTGCCCAAGAGAGGTCACTTGGGTGCTGCTAATACAGCAAAAACAACATGGGAGGCAGCAGTTAGGAGATACCCATCACTGCGACCACAGCGGGCACTGTGATTCTCCAGCAGTTTGACTTCACCCCTGGAGGTGCACTCCACTGTCTTTCGAGAGGATCCTTCTGCAGCCATTAAGATAAAATAAAGCCATTAAGAGTGGAGGGGCATTGCATCCCTCATCTGTGGCATGACCACAGCCTCACTGCTCATGGCCAACATTTCAAGGCGTGGTGTTGTAGGGAGTCTACAGAGTTCACTGAGCACAGGCAAATTCCACACGGCCTGGGTTCATTCCAGTGGGTCGCAGTGCAGGTGGACGAGACCCTACATTGCTATGATCATTAACACTGTGCAACTTCTTTCTTTGTAGCCTCCATTTTTTGGCCACAGTTCTTCATCTGGCTGCCATCTGCTCCACAGAGTAACAACTTAGGGAAGAAACATTTGCATGAGATGATTTAAAACAAATGTAAGCACAATTTGGATTTCAAATGCCTTTTTCTTTGCAGGAAAGTCTCTCCGTTGTGCTAAGGCAACATGCTGCGGAGAACGCTGGCATTATATGGTGCCAAGTCCTTGCATTTAAGATAAATATATGAAATGCTCCTACTTTCCAGTGGCAAAGCATTCTCCACAGACCTAGTAATCCAGTTCACCAAGATTTAACTGGGTCTGACACTGGAGCTCCTTTGCAAAGGATATAAATAGAGTACCACTAATTTTTCCATCCCCATCAGAAGGATGATTGTTTACCCTGAAATCTTAGTCAATTACCTCTACAAGTTTTAATCCACTACACATTTCAATCCACTATGCATACACAAGCAACAGTTCTGAAAAAAACAAGCATACTTTCCCTCTTTTTTAACATGTTGCAATCATATTCCACTTCTTAAAGGACAAATTTAATACATTCCAATTTGGCAGTCATTTCTAGGTAGAGAATTTACAGGCTGACCTGTGCATATTGCATGTAAGTGGAGAAGAGGATGGAAGTTAGAGAGAGAACTCCAGAGAATGAGAGTCCTCTCAGAAGGTGGTAGTTTCTCCTTCACTAGAGGTTTTTAAGCAGAAGTTGGATGGCCATCTGTCATGGATAGTTTAGTTGGGATTCCCCAACCATTGCAGAGGGTTGGACTAGATGCCTCTTAGGATCCCTTCCTAACTATGATTCTATGAGTCTCTGAGACTTGGAAGAAGTACACTCCATTGAGATAAAATGTGAAATGTGCACAGCATTCTTAATCATTATTAGCAAGTTCCTTTCCCCTACACATTCAAATGCCCTTTTGAATTAGTCCTCCTCACTCCCCCTGCTCCACCCTTGTGTCTTCAAAAGTGGTGGAATAATTGGAGATCCTAGTCATAACACCTTTCCATTCACTGCATTCTGAGAAAAATATATATATGGTGATATGTCAAAAAGACTAGAGGATACATAAGCCCCCCCTCCCCCCCCCCAAAAAAAAGAATCGGAAGAAGATGAGAAGCTACAGTGGTACCTCGGTTTATGAACACAATTGGTTCCGGAAGTCTGTTCATAAACTGAAGCGTTCATAAACTGGAGCGAACTTTCCCATTGAAAGTAATGGAAAGTGGATTAATCTGTTCCAGACGGTCCGTGGAGTACATAAACTGAAGCGAACTTTCCCATTGAAAGTAATAGAAAGTGGATTAATCCATTCCAGATGGGTCCACGGCGTTCGTAGACCAAAAATTCGTAAACCGAGGTGTTCATAAACCGAGGTTCCACTGTATTCCATTTTATTCCTTTGGTGCAATATGACTGTGACTAGAGCAGCTCACTAATTACAGCTTTTTTGTGGTTGATTAATCACCTATGCCTTTAACCAAGGAGACAATGAATTAATCAGTTCCATTTTTATTGCATTTACATTCTGCCCTAACCCTGGTTTAAGCTCCTTCTTAAGGGCATTGAGGGGAGCGGTGAGATAACTTTGCTATTCACCCAAAAGCTACCCCTCGTTGTCAAAAGGGGGGGCATGTTTAATCCTCTCCCCCTCTTTCCATTCTGTAATACAGTAGAGTCAAAATGGTTTCAAAATAAGCAAGTGCAATCTTCATTCTTGGCTTTTCTGATTAAAACTTTCTCCCTCAATAATTAATTCTGCACCACCAGTCAGTCAATTACTGCTGAGCAGGACAGTCCAGTGCCTATTTATTTGGAAGTCCCACAGTCTTCAATAGACTTACTTCCAAGGTGTGCATATGACTATAGCCTAAGGCTGCAGCGAGAGGACTTTTGTGTGCTCTTATAAATAGACAGTGGCCTGAAAAATCCCCATTGAAATAGAAATAACTCATGCATACACTCAGCAGCTGCAACCCTACTCTGATTTTAAAAGGGTTAGCGTAGCACTTTGACGTTGTGCAGTCTTCAGGCTCCGGAATGATTGGAGTTTACCTGAGGATAAAATGAAGGATATCTGCTGCCTAAGGCAAACATATGCACATTTACAATTTCAGTCCTCTGGAGGGAACGGTGCTTATCACCTACGTTGACCCAGCAACAGAACAGATCTAGTGGAAGCCAATGGAAGTTAGTGGTGTATATGCAGCAACTTGGACCAATTGTTATGTGCTATTTTTACCCAACAAAAATGCTGAGTGTTCGCGGACAGAAGATGGCCTAACTGCCCAAGTGTGCTATTATTGTTTCTAATTATATAATAGTTTTTCTTTGATTTGCTGTGTGTTTTAAGTACATGGAAATGGGATTCAGCATGAGGTTTGTAGCCATGATGGTGCCCTCTGTTTGAAGCATTTGCAAGTCCGAGTCTGATTTAAAGGTAAAGAACCCTGAGATGGACCTTGAACTTGCACCTGAGCAGCAGACAGAGCAGTAATGTGGCTCACTTGGTTACAGTCTTCCCCAGTATGATGAGATGAATTGCATTCCATTTAGATTTGAGAAACTCTTTCTAAATTTGCATCTATAGGTATAAATTAGTATATGCACATTTTTATGGAAATCTGTCTCCTCTTACTTTTGGATGGAAGCATTTCCTCCTTTTTGGTGATATATAAATGGCTACCCTTGTAGCCATTCATTTGTTCTAAAACAGGCATCCCCAAAACTGTGGCCCTCCAGATGTTTTGGCCTACAACTCCCATGATCCCTAGCTAAGAGGACCAGTGGTCAGGGATGATGAGAATTGTAGTCCAAAACATCTGGAGGGCCGAAGTTTGGGGGTGCCTGTTCTGAAATAAGTCATATTTGCAGCTGGTTATATTGGCAGGGGATGTCTACACTCATTAGGGTCAAACCTGTTTTCAACAGGTTACAAGGACCCTGTTCTTGTAGCCATGAACTTCAGGGCTGGCACCAGGAGTTGCCATATTCAGGCAGCTGCTGAGAACCCAGTGTGCAAGGAGGGTTCCCCACCCCTTCTCTAAAGGCTCACATCACTATGTGATAACTTTATTCCCCACCACCTGGGACCACACAAAACCAACTTTTCCTCATCATGGATGGGAGCAGACACAGCAGTTGAAAGCCTAATTTATTCTTCTGCTGCTGCTTCCCACAGCAAGCTGTTCCTTTTGGAACATTTAAGTACTTAATAGTGTTTCCATCATGCTTCTAGATGGTTTCTTTGCCTTTAAAAATTAACCCTCTGGCATGGAATGCAACAAGTAAAGCTTCATTTCATCACCCCTTCACTTCATCTACATGCCAAGAAAGCAAGTTTAATGTTTCTTCACAGAGAGCATCATGGAAATGGTCATTTAGATCAACATGCCTTTGAGGATGGAGAAGGGAGTATGAGATATACAACAAGGATATGTTACTACATATTTTTCAGAATGCACATGGTCTAGCTGCTTAACAAGCTGTTGTTTTGTACGTGTTTGAGTGCTCACTAATGATTCCTTACCATCCTGGGGAAAATTGGCAGGTGGGGTGCCAGAGGGTTCTGTCCTAGACTCTTTGTTGAATGTCTTTATAAACAACTTGGAGGAAGGAACTGAAGGGATGTTCATCAAATTTGCAGATGACATCAAACTGGAAGGGGTAGCTAATGCTGCGGAAGACAGATTCAGGATTCAAGATGACCTTCACAGATTGGAGAACTGGGCTCAAACTAACAAAATGAATTTCAATAGGGACAAATGTAAGGTTCAACACTTAGGCAGGAAGAACCAGATGCACAAATATAAGATGGGGGACACCTGGCTTATTAGTAGTACATGTGAAAAGGCTGTGGTGGCAATTGCACAGCTCTGTTTTGCCATGTGTTATACCATGGTTGGAGTACTGTGTCCAGAAGAACACTGATAAGCTGGAAAGTGTGCAGAGCAGGGAGACCAAGATTATTAAGAATCTAGAAACCAAGCTTTATGAGGAACAATTGAGAGAGTTGGGTATGTATAGCCTGGAAAAGAGGAGACCAAGGAGAAATCTACACAAATATATAATTTTTTTAAAAAAAAAAACCGCTGTGAAAATGCTTTTTTAGGAAATGCTTTTAAAAATACATTGAATTTTGAATAGCTCACTGTTGCCATCTAGTGTCAAATTTGTATATTGCACTTTACAACATACCATATTTAAAATGTTTTATTTGCAGCTGTGTAGATGAGTCCTAAGAGGAGATATGATAGCCATTTTCAAATATCTAAAGGGTTGTCACATGGAGGATGCAACAAGCTCGTTTTCTCCTGCTCCAGAGGGTAGGACCCGAACCAATGGCTTCAAGTCACAAGAAAGGAGATTCTGACTAAACATCAGGAAGAACTTTTCCATGATTAGAGCTGTTTGAGAGTGGAACAGACTCCCTTGGAAGGTAATGAACTCTCTTCACTTGGAGGTTTTTAAGCAGAGGTTGGATGGCCATCTGTTCTGGGTGTTTTAGTTGAGATTCCTGCACTGAACGAGGTTGGACTTGATGACCCTCCCAGCTCTGCAATTCTATGCTGTTATGATTTATATGGCAGAGAACTGCTGGTATAAAGTTCACATGTTATATATGCTCAGCCAAATGAATCCATTGATGCACCAACAAGATTTCAAAAACTCAGATCTCAACATTATTGCTCCCGTCATTTACTCCTTTTTCACTCAGGCATATATTCTCTTATTCCCAATCAGAATAGTTGATATTACTACAGCATTTCATCTAGAAGGCTGGTTAGATGAAAACTGATTTTTTTAAAAAATGTAAACACTAAAAATTCTGGGTTTCAAGTGTTAACTATGCACTGCATTTGGGTTTTTTGATCCCCCCCTTTTTTTCACTGAATAAACATTGCTAGTGCCAGGGGAACTCAGCAAGCTTAGATCTCTGTGTTCACAGCAGGCCACAGTAAAATTAACTGTTTCATGTAACACAAATTGTATTATTCACTCATTCAAGACTATTTATTTGCATTTGACTTTTTTGCAGCAACATGTTAGAAAAGATGCAAGTCACACGATCTCACTCAACATGGCCTCTTCTTACTCATGAAACCCTATTGCCTCTTCAGCTTCCAACACCTCCTCCTCCCAGTCTGCTCCCTACGCCAGTGTGGTGTAGTGGTTAAGAGCGGTAGACTCGTAATCTGGGGAACCGGGTTCGCGGCTCCGCTCCTCCACATGCAGCTGCTGGGGGACCTTGGGCTAGTCACACTTCTCTGAAGTCTCTCAGCCCCACCCACCTCACAGGGTGTCTGTTGTGGGGGAGGAAGGGAAAGGAGAATGTTAGCCGCTTTGAGACTCCTTCGGGTAGTGATAAAGCGGGATATCAAATCCAAACTCTTACTCTTCCTCCTCCTCCTCCTTCTCCCTCTGACCACTCATCATTGTCCTACCACCAACCCCTTGGCTCTGAGCCTTCTTCCCTTGGGGTTTCCCCAGTTGTACCTCCCACCACTCCTCTGTAGCCAGCCAGTCCATGATGACAACTCAGCATAAGTTAATTGTGACTTTGGCTGCAATCTAAACCTGCCTCACACAAGGCTGTGCAAGGTTTGTCACTTCTGCTGACTCAACAATGCATGGTGCCATTGGTCAAGGCCTCCTCCTCCTCCTGCTCACTGGTCATATCCTCACTGCCAAGCCTGGTGGTAGGCCAAGAAATGGTTCAGAGAGTACAGTGTGGCTGAGCCAGCCCCAGGATTGCTAAATCCCAAGCTTCTGTCCTGATCCAGGCTTGACTGCTAACTCAATCTGGCACAGGGATCAGAACCAATCTGCCTGCCACCTGCCATCTTCTGCTTCTACCACCATGACTGGCAGGGGTTTAGATTGTTGTTCAGCTGCAATCCCAGGGAGTGGGAGTAAGCCCCATTGAACTCGGTGAGATTTACTCCCAAGTACGCATGATAGAATCAGTTTACACTCGTTAGTCAGGACTCTCAGTCCAATGTCATTGTTCTCTGTGGAACTTGGTCACAAAGAACTTTTGCTGGATTGTTGGTAGAATGGCATGGAAAGCCATAAAGACCACTAGCTGTCATCTCTTTCTCTTTTTTGGCCACAGTCCTTAATTTCTATGAATAATCAATGCTCTCTACATTGCAGATTCATGACATTAAATCTTCTGCTATTCATTTGCAAGACAACCTCATTTTTTTATTATTAAGTATCTCTTACTGCTTTCTGTCACACAATCAAATTATCCTTCTTTATGGGCATCTGGGCATAATTCACTTCTTCCACTTAGGAGAAAGTGTATTTCAAAATTGGTCAAATCATTCTTGAATTACATGTCTGCTGGGAATTATTTAATATGACTGGTTCAATAAAGGGCTGACAAGGGAGAAAATCATTCTTTGGCTTTCACTCAGCACTTAAGCGTTCAGTCACAGTTCCATTTAAATGGTTTGAACAGTAGGCTTTTAAAGAGTGTTGCTGCTTTGAAGAGTCAAAGATGTTTAGCATCAAAAAAAATACCTTTAAAACCCATCTCCCTGTTCGTAACCAGAATCAATTATTAATACTTGAATAGATTCCATGAGGGTTTTTCCTTGTTTAATAGATAATTTTGTTGCATGATGGCAGTAGAACAATGATAACTCTAGATCAACAGCAGCAGCAACAAAAGTCAAAAAGCACAATTACTTTCAAAATATTTCAATTTGCTCAATCAGGTGGGTTATCTGTGACCCTCCAGATTTTGCTAGACTGCAATTCCCATCATTGCTCTTGCAGGCCAGGGTTGATGTCCAACAACATATGGATTCCACATCAAATTCCCCTGGAGTTGATATCCCCACATAAAATCGGTGTTTTATATAATCTAACTTTAGGCCAAGATAAGAGGAGATATCGTAACTCTCACATTTTGCTGTTCACACGACAACAGTACAATCTTGCTTGGTAAAAATGTAAGGACAAAGAGGGAGTTGCAATTCGTAATTTCACAGCCACGGGTAGATTCTTGGCTTTGCCCTGTTCAATTGGCGATGGGGAATAAAGTGGAGTCAGAGAACAAGGCAAGGAAGATGCTGCTGGGAAGATGGCACATTGGGAGAAGACAGC
The DNA here is from genome assembly GCF_963506605.1 of Zootoca vivipara. Lineage (NCBI taxonomy): Eukaryota > Metazoa > Chordata > Lepidosauria > Squamata > Lacertidae > Zootoca > Zootoca vivipara. The sequence goes on from NC_083278.1 coordinate 38,638,054, forward strand.
ACACATGGGGCACCTGCTTGCAGAAACACATCTACACAGTGTGTTCAAAACACATTGATACCTAGTCATGGTTTCCCATCAAAAAACCCCAGGAACTGTAATGCTGGGAATTGTAGCTCTGTGGTGGGTAAACTAACAATCCCCAGGATTCTTTGGGAGGGAGCCATGACTACAAAGGTGGTACGAAGGTGTGTTAACTGTATGCTGCAGGTGTGATATGAAACTCCAACTCATGCAGATGATGACAGACCCTCCAAGTATCCCTATTTTTCAGGGACATCCCAGATTTAGGAAAGCTGTCCTGGTTTCTGATTTGATCTCGGAATGTCCCACTTTTCCTTAGGATGTCCCTATTTTCATCAGAGAAATGTTGGAGGATACGTGATGATAAGGTGAGTCATCTTGCCAGAAAGACCAACTGTAGCGCTGGAGAAAACACTGTGTGTTCATCTAGCTAATGTCAATGGGCTGGCTGTGTTCTCTGATGCACACCCCACAATTCAAATAAAAATGCAGACGCAAGTGAGTCTCCCAGTAGAATGAAGGGGCGGGGCCTGACAACCATGTCTATCATTCCCAACAAATGCAACCATCTTTCACATGTTTGCTCTACAGATTAATCATTAGCCTGGAACAAAAGTGTTCCATAACCATAGATAACACTCCTCCTGCGGCTATTAATAAATCCTTTGACCTCAAAGCCATAGTGGCAGATAATAATTTGTCACTAGGAGAAGCGTTCAACACTCTTATAAAGAAAGCAGCTCTGGCTTTTCACAGACCCCTGGCAGTGTAACAGTCAAGCTAAAATATGTTGCGTTTCCTAGCCAGCGCTCTGTGCTCGACAGCAGAGAGGCAAAAAGGCCTTCTCAGTGTCAAGAAAAGGAAGTTAACAGCTTCCATGTTTGCTGCTTATGCTACATCTTTGGCATTTCCTGGAAAGGCAGAAAACACCAAAGTGTGAGGCTTAGCCTAGCTACAGGGCATCCTCATTCTCCTCCAAGAACAGCTGCACTGATTAAACACATGGCACAGGACACCATATGGCAACATCTCAAAGGACACCCTACATGGTGAGACATCTCTAGCCAGAAGAGTCATCATACATTCCAGGGTGAGGAACATTTTATAAACATGGCTTGGTAAGCGATAGGAATATCTAGCATCACAGATTCAACTTTGATGACAACAGGCTGCAGAAAAAGCATGAACCTAAGAAGCAGAAAGCCAGTTATGATGATTCATCTGCTGAAGGTTTCCAAATGTGTCACCTCTTAGAAGATTATGCTGAACCAGGACTGGCCTTTTCAGCTACCAGAGGAAGTGGAATTTGAACCGATCATCTCAAGTGATGCCATAACTCCATCATCAATGGTGGAGGGCTGTCATTACTTGCTTGACTGTCAGGTCCCCAGCACATCACAGCACAATACAGAATCAACACAAAGGCAATTTTCAGAGGTAATCTCAGTTCAACTTATTTTCTCCTGAAGACAACAAGAAAAAAATATGATCCATGTCTTGACACAAGGCTGCTCACTACTTGGTTCTCACACTTGGTTTTAAAGCAAGCCAAGAAAACAGTGACACTCATTATATTCCCTGAACAGACATTCCCGGACTAAACTTGTCTTAATTTTCCCTTTCATGTACAGCTTTCTCTATCAGTCTACAGATTAGCTAGTGTGCCTGTTCTTTTTAAAATCGCTATGTCTAGACTTCATGCCCAAACAAACTTCTTTCTGTTACTAAACCAGTAAGTAGAGAGTTTCAAGGAGGGGGTGGGGGGATGCAGAATTTAAAAGAGCAGCTTCGGTGCTTTTCAAGTTGTGGATTGGATAGGATGTGGCAAATTGTCTCACCACTGTTTGTTTACATGTGGTCTCCGCTTCTTTGTGATGATGCTTGTGTTTTCAAATGCATACAATTTTTGAATAAAGATTAAAATCCAGGAGCTGTGATGCCAATAGAAAATTACAGGGTGTTTCCTCCATCTACAAGATCGCTAGCTTTCACTATTGGTTTCGGGGCCTGATTTATCCATACATACAAAAATGATCACTCTTCTCTACCAGAAGTGCATATTGTGTTTTCGGCACGGTTAAGGGAAAGGCATAAAAGGAATATGCTCACTCAAAGTCTCTCTCTCTCTCTCCCCATTCCACTACTTAGCTCGAAAAGTATAGGGTGAATCAGCTGAGGTTGTTCCAGAGGGCAGACACCTTTATGTGGTATCCCTTCATCTGCTCAAAGAATGCAGCATCTATTTGATTCTGCTCATCTGCGGTGCATTTTATTTCTTTTGTAAACAGGGTGAAAATATATATGGCTATTTCTAAGAGACAAAATGAAATGCCATCACAGGGCCTCAACCACTGCAGTTGAAATCAGGTTGAGCTCATGCTGAAAGTAAATGAAAAATATAAAAAATCTGGTGTAGAGTTGATCTGCCATGGCAAGTTTTTTCTCAGCTCTCAAAATAAGCTAGAATTCACAATGACGGTGTGTCCATGTATATGCAGGCAGTGACAACATGAACGATATATCTGGTAGGCCCTAACCAGGTGCAAGGGCCTCTTGTAGAAGACTGCAATGGAATTCCACTACATGCAATCGTTGGCACAAACGCCAACATCTCAGAAGAGAAAGTTCCTGCTGAAAGTTTTAATCATGGATGAAAAAGGTTAACATGGGGCTTAACTATACATGATGTTAAAGGTAAAGGTAAAGGGACCCCTGACCATTAGGTCCAGTCGTGACCAACTCTGCGGTTGTGGCGCTCATCTCGCATTATTGGCCGAGGGAGCTGGTGTATGGCTTCCAGGTCATGTGGCCAGCATGACAAAGCCACTTCTGGCGAACCAGAGCAGCACACGGAAACGCCGTTTACCTTCCCGCTGTAGCGGTTCCTATTTATCTACTTGCATTTTGATGTGCTTTCAAACTGCTAGGTTGGCAGGAGCTGGGACCGAGCAACGGGAGCTCACCCCGTAACAGGGATTCGAACCGCTGACCTTCTGATCAGCAAGCCTTAGGCTCTGTGGTTTAACCCACAGCGCCACCTGGGTCCCTACATGATGTTAGGGACCAACAATATCAAAGTTTTTTAAAAAAAAAAATTAAAAAATACCAGGCATGGGGGGAACATGATTTTCAGGATTACAGTGTATTGGGAGGAGGATTTAAGCCACAACCCAAGACACAGTCTCTGAAATTTTACCTCAGCAACTTTACAAAAACTAATTTTCAAGCTGGGGCAGGCCCAGGAACCTGAGGCTTAAGAAGGATGGCTTAAACCTCCTCTCCTCACATGTTCCTGCACACCTGGTATTTATCATATATATATATATATACTTTAATTACTAATCATGTCATTAATCTAATATAATACTTAGGCCCTTAAATTTATTGGCCTAAAGTTATGCGGAAAATTTTTGTATAGCAAGAAATTAAGTCTGCAGTAATCTATTCTCCAGGTTAGCTTTTCTCAACCTTGGTTCTCCAGACATTGTTGCACAACAACTCTCATAATCCTTAGCTAGCAGCACCAGTGATCAGGGATGATGGGAGTTGTAGTCCAACAATGTCTGGGGACCCATGGTTGAGAAAGACTGTTCTGAGTCACGCTCCTTATTTGTAACTTAATCGTATAACTTACTCTACAACTGCCCAGGAAAGGGTGGCTGGTCCTGAAGGGTGCAGGGTATAATTTTTTTTAAATAAATAAATAAATAAAGCACAATAGCAGCTGATCTCCAGAAGACAAACTTTATTGACCAGCCATTGGAGTCAATGGCACTATTCAAGGTCAAGGTATCATTAGCATATCCTTGAAGCATTATTATTATTTATGATTCCGCGTAACATTATAAAGGGTGTATTAAAATGATTTAACAGGTTTATATAGTGTGATTATATCACACTATAAAGTCAAGCCCATTCTATGTCAAGACTGAAAAATACAGAGAAGCAGAATTATACTTAGCGGGGATACATGTGACAGTTTCTAAAGGTTACAATTTATCGCTGTCTGGTAAAGCTCCCTTGAGCCTACAGGAGCAGCAGCAGGAATTAATTTAGCCCATTTTCCTTGAGGTGTATTGGGCGACTATGGATTATTTATAAGGATGTCTGGGAGATCTTCTTCTTAACCATCAGTTATGTCAATACACCCTTTAGCCTGCACTCTCATTTTACAGAAATAGTCTTTCTCCTGTCGTTTCATATTTAACTTCTTCATTACTGCCTAACATACCACAACTTCCCCATGCACTTGTGATCCCTTCACGAACCTCTTTAAAAAAGAAGAAGATGCAAAGCAGAAGCTGTCATGAATCAACACAATGAAAGAGATAAAATATGAGTCTGAAAATGGAGAGTGATACCTCCAGTGGCATATCCTGCTCTACAGCAGACTGGATCACAATTCCAAACATGGGCTCTCTGTCTTGCAGTTGCACAAGCAGCTGTGTCAGAAGCACATCTGTATTAGCAACTCTTAGCTAGCCTGACAGATGGAGAACAATATGTCAACACCATGGCAGCCCCTGATTAGCAGGGAAAGATTGGTTTCTATCTGAAGCCAATTCACAATAAATAAATAAAAATTGGCTACAGCAGGTTTCATACTTGAAAGGGGGGGGGGTTAACAGAAGAAGGAATGGAGGAAAGTATCAGGTGATATAATGGGTTACCAGGAAGAGATATAGATGCCCCACCCCAGGCATACGACACTAAGACAGTATATAGCAGGGGTCAGCAAACTTTTTCAGCAGGGGGCCGGTCCACTGTCCCTCAGACCTTGTGGGGGGCCGGACTATATTTTGGGGAAAAAAATATGAACGAATTCATATGCCCCACAAATAACCCAGATATGCATTTTAAATAAAAGGACACATTCCACTCATGTAAAAACATGCTGATTCCCGGACCATCTGCGGGCCAGATTTAGAAGGCAATTGGGCTGCATCTGGCCCCTGGGCCTTACTTTAGGGACCCCTGGTATATAGAGGGGTGGCGCTGTGGTTAAACCACTGAGCCTAGGGCTTGCTGATCAGAAGGTCGGCGGTTCGAATCCCTGTGACGGGGTGAGCTCCCGTTGCTTGGTCCCAGCTCCTGCCAACCTAGCAGTTCGAAAGCACGTCAAAATGCAAGTAGATAAATAGGAACCGCTACAGCGGGAAGGTAAACAGCGTTTCCATGTGCTGCTCTGGTTTGCCAGAAGCGGCTTTGTCATGCTGGCCACATGACCTGGAAGCTATACGCCGGCTACCTCGGCCAATAATGCGAGATGAGCGCGCAACCCCAGAGTCGGTCACGACTGGACCTAATGGTCAGGGGTCCCTTTACCTTTACCTTTATATAGTATATAGTATATAGTATATAGTATATAGTATATAGTATATAGTATATAGTATATAGTAGTGCTAGGGACGCAGGTGGTGCTGTGGTCTAAACCACAGAGCCTAGGGTTTGCCGATCAGAAGGTCGGCGGTTCAAATCCCCACAACGGGGTGAACTCCCGTTGCTTGGTCCCAGCTCCTGCCAACCTAGCAGTTCAAAAGCATGTCACAGTGCAAGTAGATAAATAGGTACCGTTCTGGCAGGAAGGTAAGCGGCATTTCTGTGCGCTGCTCTAGTTTGCTAAAAGCGGCTTAGTCACATGACCTGGAAACTGTCTGCAGACAAACACTGGCTCCCTCAGCCAGTAAAGTGAGATGTGTGTCGCAACCCCAGAGTCATCCATGACTGGACCTAGCGGTCAGGGGTCCCTTTACTTTTACCTATATAGTAGTGCAATTTTGCATCTTTTATGCATTTCAATGCATGACAGTTTAAAATTGCTAACTGAGTAGCCAAAGCCAAAACTGATGATAAGGTAAAGCTACACTGGAAACTTCAGTTCAAAATGAAAGGATGCTCTTCAGACTAGTTATCACCCAACAGTTTGACAATCAACGATTGCAGAACTAGTATCATCTGTGGGTAGCAACGGGCACTTTTTACTTACCCAACACTGAGCGATCTTATCCAAAGCCAAAGGCTGAATATTTATCAAGGCAGAGTAATCTGCAGAGACGTTATTTCTTCAGGTTATGGTTAAGAAACATTGTGGGGACTGGGGGAGTGTGTGAAGAAAGATTTCTGTTGCTACCTCTGTTGACTCTTTGAAGGAACAGAAAAAGTACAGTCTAAAACAGAGTTACTTCAAGGCCAGCCAATTTTCAGTAAAGAAATCCTGTCATATTGCTTGCACTTCAAGGCCTGTCCAGACCCTCCTCAACATACAGGCCATTTCAATTCTGCTTAATTATAAGGTGCATTGCTTAAGTCTCTCTTCTTCTTTCCTTTTTTTTTTAAACCCAAATTTAACTCAGCCCACACAAACCTGGTGTCAGCCCCACTGCTTATTACTGTAAATTATTGACCTCAGAAATGCTGAATCATAAAACTGAGGTTATACAAAACTTACACATGGATACTGTTTGCTGAAAAAAAATCTTCATATTTAAGCCTCAGTCTAAACTACTGAACAGATGGAGATCTTTGTGGATAAAAGAAAAAATGGACCATTCCCTACACAGTCACAGGTCCCCAGATGTAGTTTGAAGGCACATGACGCCACAACCTTCCTGAAGTGAAGGCGATCTGGGTTTGGTCCTCACTTAAATGGGAGCAGAGTGGTGCCATCAGAATAGGGCTTTGGGTCAGAAGTCAGGGCCCAATTTAGCAGAATGAGCAGGAGGGCCGCCAAACAGTTTGCCACATTTTGAAGTGCCACCTGAAGAACCGCTCTCCCCACCCCCATAAGACCATCTGTGATAACTGAGGTAATTCATATTACCATGTAAAGAGGGAAAGGAAGATAGGAACATTAAGTCCAGAGTAGTAAACTGTCTGGAAACTGTTGGTATTCAACCCTGAGTTGCATAAAAAGCAAATGGGGAGCATCATATGAATTAAATAAATAGATACCTAGCTTGTAGCACTTTTATGTAGGTCCCAGGTGTTGATATTTCTGGCATCTTGCAGGGTGTTTGGGGCTGCTAGGGAAGGCAAGGGGTGTCTGTAAGCCTGTCCAACAATCAAATATAATCTTCTCGATCCAATAAAGAAGTGATTGAAGTCACAGGAACATCTTCCCTGTATTCTCAATGGGAATGGGAATGCCAAGAATCTCTCGCCCATGAATTCTGTGGGCTATTGGTAACATCTCTACTTTGGACCTTTCAGTCGCCGCCACCCGTGCCTCCTTAGCCCCCACTCTGCAGCCAGCTCCTTCATTTAGAATCCTCCCTGCCTCGTATTCTTTCTCTCCTCGTTGCAGCTGAGGTCTTTTGCCAGAGGATTAGTCCCTGCTTGGTTTGAGCTGCAGAGTGGGTGGGTGGACAGGTCAGCAAATGGCATCAAGCGAGAAGGCAGAAAATGCCACAGGATGTTTTCCTGAGCAGAGTTGGATTCAAGTACCAGAAAGGAAGAAGATGCCTTTGGATGTCTGTGAAAGGGAGTCCTTGTGGAATAGAGTGTGGTGGTGCCGTGTGGATTTTTGTGATGGATCAACAACGCTGCAGCAAAATCCTTTGTCAGAAAATGACAGCAATGAAATAAATCACAATAAAAATACAGGCAGAGCAATCCTACACTCTAATAACACTCTAATTACTCCATGGCAGGGCAGGAAAAAGCATAGGTGCAATACAGCTTCTGAGAGTGTAATGCAGAAGATTGAGTGGTACCATCTATGGTATGCTTTGCTCATCTCCCAAACACCCTTTCCTAATGGGGACTGGGGGCGTGCAGTAACTGTGAGCCTACTTTTCCCTAGAGGGTTGCAGTGTAAAACAGGGAATGCAATTTCCAGAGGGGTAGCCATGTTAGCCTTTTGCAACAAAAACAGCACGGTGTATTATGGTGTTGATGAGTGGTTGACCAGCAGTGGTTGCAGTGTTTGCTTTCTGCACATGGGAGGGGGGAATGTCTTACCTCTGTGTGGATGTGTGGAAGGGTCTGTGTTGTTTGAGCAATGCAGTTCTGACAAGCACAGTATTTGCCTGTAGTGAAAAGCTTGGAGAAGACATGCGAGACACTGCAGCACTAATGTAATCTAGATTACGACATGTGTTCCTCCTTCTCTTCCTTATTTGTGTGGGCTGCTGCATCCTGACACTCCCAGTGAGAGAGGAGTCGATCTTGGTCTCCTGAGAAGATGCACTATTAGGTTTCTAAGCAAGGAACTATGACCAATGTTCTCAAGTCCCCTGGGTGTTGAGTACGGTAGACCAATCTGTCAATTTCAGTTTCTCATTTTTCCAGTGTTACAGGTACCGTATATTCAGTTCTCCATATCCACTTCAGTTTCCAGTTTTATTTTTTTGAATCCTCATAAGAATTCACCAGCATTCGAGTGCAAATTTCTTCTCATATACACATTTCTGTATGCAATTTTGCCTAATGTACACAATATTGCAAAGCCATTTCCCCTTATATAACACATTTTTGTATGATATCTTCACTAATATATGCGTTTTTGCATACTTTTAGTATTTGCATTTTTGAATCTATTACTTGACTAGAGAACCGCATTGCAAAAATGTGGAGAAGTGTGAATTTTGAAGGGTGGCAGTGTTTTTGTTTTGGAAAGTGTGGATTTCTGTTTTGCGGAAAATGCTTTCTTGGTGTGCAAAGAGCCCTTCCTCCCCAGTTCTCCATCACCACTGTTAGCCCCTGTGAGCTGTAACAAGAAAACCAGACATTTGCTTGAACAATAGCATGTGCCTGCATTATCTAGTACATTCTTACTTTATTGCAGGAAAGCGGGTAGGTGGGATCCTTATCAGGAAGGCAGTGTGAGGAGGCTTATCTATTTCCTCCCTATGCCATGACTGTAATGAACAGCCTATATGCATGGCTATACATCCCTCTCCCTCACTTGACTGGAGTTCACATCATCCTAGGGAGTGGAGCACCATAGGCCAGGGCTAATCTTGTCTGGAGGTGGAATGACGCAGATGCTTGAATTGCTTTCTGTGCTGAAACCAAAGCTATTCCTAGAGCTACTCTCCTAAAAACTGAACGAGGAAGTAAGACATACCATGCAAGCGTCCTGGAAAAACAAGAACATCCCATTTTCCCCACAAGAACATGACGGCCATTTGGGCACCGTGAACTTATGTAATTTTTGGACTGTGATCATGTGCACCATCCCTAAAGGTGTGGTTTGCGTGCTGTGAGAGCAAGACCCACCCCCCCACCCCAACAAAAGCGCACATTTTGGGTTCCATGACCTCACGCAGGTCATGTGACTCGCATGGGAGTATGGGTGGGAAGACACATGTCCCAGTTTTGGGACTCGAGATGTTGGACGGTATGGCAAGGTGAAAAGGTGGTGTGAGCCTTCCATCTTGTGTAAATGAAACAGTATAGCACAAAGACACCACAGTCTCCCGTCCACAGTTTACTCCCAAAGAAGCAAACTCCAAAATATGTCCTGGCAACCCTGGAGTTTCTTACCATTCGGAGACTAGGCTGCAAGTAATAGTATCTCTTCAAGCAGAACAGCTCTGCTGGTGTATGTATCTGGTGTGTTCTGCCCACGCATTTTGCAAGGCAAGGGAGTTATATTTTGTTCTGTCTACACAACAAGGCTTCTGTCTAATTCTAACCCCCCCCCCCCCAAACCTTGGCCAGCAGTTGCAAGTGCAGGAATGAACCCTATATTTCTGAAATATCAGAAATATAATATAAAAAGACAAGGAATACACATAGGAAAAAGTTAAGCAAACCCCCCCACAAAAACCAGGCTTTGGAGATGTGTCCCTAGACAGCACTCCTGCTCCGGGGATGTAAAATCCACCATGCTGTAATTGTGATTGAAGCACTGGACTCTATCAGCTCAACTTTCAGGAAGGTCCCACATGTATACAATATGTTGATTGTGGGGGACAGGAGAGCCTGAAGGCAGTCATTTCCTGCTTTTGGTTACAGGAAGCTATATAAATTTAATTGTTGCTGTCTCAAAGTTGTTCCTGAGTAACAGCCACAAACCTGAGAGAAAGCGGACATCCCCAGGCTACCCATCCAGACTAAACACAAAGGGCATTTTTTTTTTCAAGCTATAATTTCACACGAGGAAATGTCAAACTAGCACCGCTCTGAGAAACCTGAAAGACACCTACGGCAGAATACATTTCTTATATCAGGTTTTATTCCTGCTCTTCCTCCTGGCGGCCTATATAGAATTTCTATGCACTCTCTCCTCTAAGCAGCTTATAGGGCTGGGTCTTTGTAGATGTAGAACCACATGGTGGGATTTGCGCAAGAAGAGCTCCGCTGAATCAGGCCAGTGGCCTTGTCGCAATAAATTTCAATCACGCCAGTGGCCGTGGTACAACACAATTGCAGGTGTCACCTGGCGTGTCACCACCTTCCATCCTTTATGCTCATGTATGCATCCTGTTCCCCCACAGGAGAGAAATGTATCTTTCCACCCCCAGATCTCTTCTGACAGTTTTCCAGGCTAACTGCATTGCAAGCAGGTTCTTTCTTTCTTTCTGGAAGCAAATATCCTGGAAGCGAGCACTAAACTTCCACTAGATTCTGCTAGATTTCCGGAGGTGGCTTTTGCATCATGTGAAAGCTGACATAAAACACAGAAATTATCGGGAAACATGGGGAAAGCAGAATAAAGCAGCCTAAAACCATTCTCTTTTACTGAAAGCAAACTTTGGGGGGGGGGAATTGAATGTTTTTGCAGAATATGCAGCTACTTTCAAGTTGGCAAAGGATAAGAGGAAGGTGCTCTGTTTATAGAGAGAACTCCTTAAGCTTTGAACATGAGGAAATGTTCACAATCTTGACAAAGAAGCTGCCTTCTTCCTGCTGCAAGCTCTGAAGCGATTCCTCCACTACTGTTTACACAGCACACACCATACAGGCCAACTACACACACACACACACACACACACACACACACACACACACCCCTTTACTGGAAGCCTGCTCATTATATAATGGGCAATGGTGATTGATCATCTTGTCAATCACCAGACCAAGGCATTTTGCTTCCTGGTGCACAGCATCAAATGCTGTTTCTTAATGGTGTTCAAGGCACAGTACAAAAGACCCAAGGAGGGTCGAGACATTTTAGCACCTGAGGCAGAAAATTCCATGGGCCTCTCTCCTTTCCGGCAGTAAAAATGCAATAATAAATTAAACAGAAGAATAATTTCTTCTGAGGACATGTAGGATCATTTCTTCTGAGGCCATGGTAATAGATTACTACCAGCTCTTTGAGTCTGGAAATTAATTGGTAATCAGTGCAACTGATGCATGAAAGGAGGAACCATATGATCTGACCCCCTTCTTTCTACCAGCATCCTGGCACCAGCCACAGGCTACAATCTTGGACTTCGTTTCACTTATGAGCCACAAATACTGTCCCTATGCAAATCCCACCTTTTTCTACACTGATAAAGGCTAGGAACTTGCTTTAAAAAACAATAACAATGAAAGGCAATGACCTGAGGATTGGTTCATACTGGTACATTACAATATCCTCTGCAGCATTTCGTCTCAATTTAGCAAGTTGAAATGCCTGAAGCTGCCTTTCGAAGCTCAGATTCCAGTGGCCTCAGGTCCCACTGGGTCAAATCACGTGCAAGATACGCCCAGCTCTGACCATAGCACTACAAGTGAACTGGATACCACTTCAAAGAGGGCATTATCCCTCCTCCCGCCTCTTTGCCTTTGTTTCCAAATACCCACCATCTGCAAGCAGTTATTGATTTTATTACTTTCAGAAACCGCTTGGCACTTGCTTTCCATCATCTACTTTGTGTGGAACAACATCCCATCCCTCAAATATGCCAGTTAATCAGGCTCCGTTTGAATGCTGTACAGTATAAGCGACCCGTTCTTCTTCTACAATTATTAACAATTTCATTATTCAATAAGTGTATAATGGCGGATTAAGATGGCATTGTAGGGACAGTATTTTCTGAGGACATTCTTTCTATATCATCTCCTTCGCGCAAACAAGCATGAAGCAATTATTTATATTACACTTCCAATTTACAAATTTTCATTCTCAACCTCAACCTCTCTTTCTCTCTTTCTCAGCCTTACAACAACTTTTGAAAATAGGAGTGTGTTCTGCTTATTCCCCCTTTGCAGGTGGGTCAACTGAGGTTGACTTGTCCATCTTAACTCCAAATCTATCAGGAATTTCTAAGTCCAGGCTTCTGGGCCCAACCTGTCTCTAACATACAATGTGCATGGATAATACAGTGGTACCTCTGGTTAAGAACTTAATTCGTTCCGGAGGTCCGTTCTTAACCTGAAAGTGTTCTTAACCTGAGGTACCACTTTAGCTAAGGGGAGTTCCTGCTGCCGCTGTGCCGCCGGAGCACAATTTCTGTTCTCATCCTGAAGCAAAGTTCTTAACCCGAGGAACTATTTCTGGGTTGGGGAGTCTGTACCTGAAGCGTTTGTAACCCGAGGTACCACTGTACCTTGAAAAGCGAATGGGAGAATGATTAAATATTATACCATAAATAAGATTCTATAAGTGGGAAACTGAGTCTGAGACAGAGTGACAAGGTCACAGCGAATCTTCACCTCTGACCCCAGTTAAAGCACTTACAACAACTGAGGAAGGAATTTGCGTCTCCCTTGTCAACAGCCCATGACTTCTTGGGCAACAAACCTCACACTTTGAGGCAGAGAAACAGGGTCCATCACTGAATGTATAGTGCAATCAACACTGAGTCATGAAGTTAGTTTTCTAGCTGTCCAAGAGATGGTCACCTTTTTCAGAGACTTGCCCTGATTCCCGCTCTCCAATATAGAGATAATAATCATAAAATCATAGAATTGTAGAGTTGGAAGGGACCCCAATCTAGTCCAACCCCTTTGCAATGCAGGAATCTCAACTAAAACATCCATGACAGATGGCCATCCAACCTCTGCTTAAAAACTTCTAAGGAGTCCACAACTCCTCCTGAGGCAGCTCTTACTGTCAGAAAGGTCTTCCTGATGTCAGCGGCAGAGCTTCATGCTCTGGCACCGGGGGGCGGAGAGCAGGTGGGGGCGGGGCTGATGCGTGCCCCGGGGGTGTGGCGCACTGCCCACAAGGGCGTGTGCACGTCCTGGGGGCGTGACGCCCAGCACGGACAGGGGAGCAGCCACAATGGCACCCCACCGGGACCGCGGTGCGCTCCCCCCGCACTCCTCTTCCTCCGCCAGTGCCTGATGTTTAGTTGGAATCTCCTTTCTTGTAATTTGAAGCCATTGGTTCAGGTCCTAGCCTCCAGAGAGAGAAAGAGAGAGAAACAAGCTTGCCCCATCTTTCATGGGACAGCCCTTCAGATATTTGAAGGTGGTTCTCATATCTCTTTTCAGTCTCCTCTTTTCCAGGTTAAACATACCTAGATTCTCCAGCCATTCCTCATAAGCCATGGCCATTCCATTATTTTGCTGTGTGGTGCAGGATTACATGTATACATGCTCATAGGCATCCCTCCACACAGTCAATGAAATGAATGTGCACAGATCACAAATGAAGACAAGTAGTCCAGTGCTTCCAACCCCAGCCCCCACCTAAATTTGTAATGTGCTTCCGACTCTCAATAATAATAATAATAATAATAATAATAATAATAATTTATTATTATTTATACCCCGCCCATCTGGCTGGGCTTCCCCTGCCACTCTGGGTGGCTTCCAACAAACATTAAAATACATCAAATATCACAGATTAAAAACTTCCCTAAACAAGGCTGCCTTTAGGTATTTTCTAAATGTCTAAATCTCTCTGACCTCCGATGGGAGGGCGTTCCACAGGGCGGGTGCCACTACCGAGAAGGCCCTCTGCCTGGTTCCCTGTAGCTTTGCTTCTCGCAGTGAGGGAACCGCCAGAAGGCCCTCGGCGCTGGACCTCAGCGTCCGGGCAGAACGATGGGGGTGGAGACGCTCCTTCAGGTATACTGGACCAAGGCCGTTTAGGGCTTTAAAGGTTATGACCCATGCAGGGAGAGAGAGAGAGAAACACCTGTTTGCTTTAACTAGCTGCTCTAATTGAAGAAGAAAGGGACTTGCAACTGGAGCTGCAGAAAGGGACAGTCTGCCTTTCTTTCCTTTCTCTATCCTTCATTGCTAGCAGCAGGAGGCAGAGAATACGAATGGAGAGCATGTTACCATGGCTGCAAAGCTGACCACAGAAATGTGAACAGTATACACACTCTGATGCAATAATACATCCCGGTATTTGTAGCAGAGTTGTGTTGTGCCCATTCCCCCCCCCCCCAATCTTCACAGTTTTTGATATGTGCAAACAAAATATTTTCATTGTATGCCTTTAAAAAACAACCCAGGCCTTAACCACTGCATGTATTGTATACCTACAAACACAGAGCAAGGAGCTGGCTGCAATGCCAACTGCAAGTAAACCCAGTTATAAGCATGGAGTTATGAGTTGCTGCAGATACCTGTGCTTATGCTGCAGCTGGTGTTATAAATGCAGACCCTTCAACTGTCCCTATTTTCCAGGGACTGTCCCATATTTACAGAAGCCGTCCTAGTTTCTGATTTGCTCCCAGAATGTCCAGCTTTTCCATAGGATGCTCCTATTTTCATCAGAGAAATGTTGGGGGTATGCAAATGAGGAAAGGAAACAGAAGGGGCTGGAGGAGGGAGGATAAAGATCTGAAAGGAGAGTCTGGGACCTGCCAAACTGCCTGTTGAAAGAGAGAGAAGCCACTCTGTTGAAAGGCTTCAGATCTACTGAAGGTTCGCTTCAAGGCCTGAGGAGAACTGCAGTTGCTGTGGACAGTTTTTGGGCCACAGGCTGCTGAACCCTAAACCACTTTTCCTAGCGCAAGCACAAAGTTTGCATCATATTCTCTTACCTTCCAAGTCCCGGACTGCAGAATCCGGGACCGGCAGCCGTGTGACACCGGAAGTTGCGTCGACGTAACTTCCGGTGTCACTTTGTCCTTCTATGGGCACCAAAAATGGCCGCCGGCGGCTTCAAAAGTAGCTTCTACTCATGACCGGAAGTGCGTCGACGCGACTTCCGGTGTTGGCGGCGGCCATTTTTGGTGCCCATAGATGGGCGGGGCGACACCGGAAGTTGTTTAGTCATGCGTAGAAGCTACGCCGGTCATGCGTAGAAGCTACTTTTGAAGCCAGCAGCGGCCATTTTTTGTGCCCATAGAAGGGTAAATCAGAAAAAATTGGCCGCCAGCAGGAGAAAATAACGGAGAAAAACGGGAGACGAAGTGATACGGGGGACCACCAGGAAAAGGTAAGTAAAAACGGGGGTTTCCCGGGGAAAACGGGGTACTTGGCAGCTATGTATTCTATTTATTTTATTCTCTATTTCTTTCTTTTAGAAACTACCTAGCTCCTTATTAAATCCCATATTCTCAACTGCACCAACAAAAAACTTCTATCACACTGCACAATTTATTAACACTCCACAAAATGTGTCCAGCAGCACGTTAGAATAAACCCTGGGGTATTTTAAGATAACAGAAGGGCATCTAGACAGATAAGCATGCATCTAGGTTGCTACATTTGGAAACCACAAAAACCATTAACGGACCAATGGCATGCAGTGTTCAAGTTGAAGTTTTCATCAACTTCTCTTGCTCTACAGTTCATTGCAGTGCCATAAATATGCAGGCCTCAACGTCAACTTTTGCTGAGAGGCAAGGGGCCAGCTTCAATAATCATTGTTACATCTGCAGCTTAACTGACTTCCACAGCAGCTTAGGCGCTTGTAACCCAATGTGCAGCATCCAAGGCTCATTGCGATAGTATCGTTATTTATTATCAGTCATCTACCAAAAAACTTATGCAAATTGCCATTTCAGGCATTCGTTCTCCACTCTCACAACCAAAACGCACCAGCAGTTTAAAACATTTCCTTCCAACAAACAAAGCATTACCAAGTTCTCAGAAATCCAAGGAAAGCCAATGTTTCAAGATTAACTTTCTAGCGTACATTAACAAGCATCATTTGCATATTGATCAGACAGGAAATAACAGACGTAATTAGAAGAGAAGAGAACTAGTCCTCCAGCACCAAATAATGTCCTGAGTTGAGCCAGAAGGTTGTTACATGTTTGGAAGGGAAAAGAATGGTGCTCTCTCCCTCTCCCTCATACTGGTATCTGACTTTACCAGCATGTTACGATTTTATTTGTTGGAGGAATGGCCCTGCAGACTTGGCATTCTTAGCACCCAGTTCTAACCTCTTCGCAATCCTGTTTACCAGCCCCATGCATGACATGAACTCGCAGACATGGCATTCTTAGCATCCTAACATAACTAAATTAAGTTACGTGGTGGTCCTCTAGACCAGGCATAGGCAACCTCTAGCCCTCCAGATGTTTGGTACTACAATTCCCATCATCCCTGACCACTGGGTCCTGTTAGCTAGGGATGATGGGAATTGTAGTCCCAAACATCTGGAGGGCCGGAGTTTGCCGATGCCTGCTCTAGACCAACCTCTCACTATGCTGGGATCTGCAGCTTCTACTGGTAGGTCAGGGCAGCTGGAAAAAGGAGCAGGAACAAAATAATAGGAAGAATATGCTATGAGGGTCTTCTGTTGGTTCCCTCACTGCAAGAAGTGAAGTTACAGGGAAGGAGGCAGGTGGCCTTCTCGGTAGTGGCGCCCACCCTGTGGAAAGCCCTCCTGTCAGGTGTCAAACAGATAAACAACTACATGTCTGAAGGCAGCCCTGTATTGGGAAGTTTTTAATGTTTGAATTTTTGCTGTGTTTTTATTACCATACATACTTGAGTATAAGCTGACCCGAATATAAGCCGAGGCACCTAATTTTACCTTAAAAAAACTGGTAAAACTTATTGACTCAAGTATAAGTCGAAGGTGGGAAATGCAACAGCTACTGGTAAATTTCAAAAATAAAAATAAACACCATCCTATGCCTTTCCCAGCTGTTGGCGGCAGAGTGGGGGGAGAAGCGGCGAGGAAGGATCCCTTCCTCACTGCTTCTCCCTCCCTGCCGCCTCACACAGAGCAGGCATAGGATGTGCTTTTCTCCGCCGCTGCCCGCCTCACTCGAATATAAACCAACATTTTTGGTGCTGAAAATGTAGGCTTATACTCGAGTATGTATGGTGTGTTGGAAGCTGTCTAAAATGGCTGGAGCAACCCAGTCAAAAGGCTGGGGCATAAGTAATAAATTGTTGTTGTTGTTGTTGTTGTTGTTGTTGTTGTTGTTGTTGTTGTGATTATGAGACTCACAGTCCTTGCTTTGAATGTTTCTTAAGCTTAAGAACCTTTGCCCTCCCTGGGCAAAGGGGACCTGGCACCTGAAAATGCAGCAGAACTCCAGGGCATGTCCAGCAATGGAAGGAAGAGGAAATGAGAGCTTTGCAAAGGATGCAGAGAGTCTGCACAGCATGAACACGATGCAGTCAAACACAGCATGCCCTTGTTTATGCAAACAGCATAACAATTAAAATTAATGCTTAGGAACCAGAGAAATAATGCCATGATGGCACAGTCATTATCTTCATATATCCTGCTGATGCCACTTAGGAAATTACGTGTTTGCTTCCTAAATACACTTGCTTCAAACAATGTGGTGTTTATAGCTACAAGGCATAATGTGGTTGAGGCCTGTACATTCTATTCCTTAATATAAGAAATTTCATCTTGCCATTTGTCTTGGTGGATAATCCAGCCTAATCAGAGTTTGTAAATAGCACAAAAACACAATCACCCAGCATGGTCTATGGATATATATATATATATATATATATATATATATATATATATATAACAACCTGTATTAATTCTGTATTGTTATTCAACCAGCAATCAGTCCCCTCCTAACAGGGTTAGGATGACTAATTTGTGGGACACATTACAATTTTATGAGCTCTTCTGGTTGCGTTCTGCAGTGGAAGAACTTTAAAAATCTGAATTTGTATGCCTGGCTGCAATCCTTCTTTGTTATTTAAATAAAAAACATCTGGCGTGGGATAAAATATAATTCTATGCAGGGTCTGGAATCACAGCAGAAACAAATCTGTGTTATGCTAAGTACTGATATCTAAATATATTGTTTAAAAGACCTACTAACAGTGACTCTGCTTGACACACCTTAACATCAGCTGCTGTTTTGTCAGCAGATCTATGTGCCACCCTGAGACCCTTAAAAGTGAAGGGTCGTGGCATATATACCCTGCCCTTAAGCCTTGGGACCAGAGCATTTTGAATAAAATGAAAGGGTTGCTCACAGACAAAAACTGGGTTTGGGTTTGGGTTTGTTCCCTAGGACCTCAGGGACTAGCTCTTACTATCTATATCCATCTGCTGTCAGAGCAGCTTTTCTGCAGTAGGGTAGGAGAAAGGAGGCTCTTGTGTGCTAGTATTGTGTCACCACTGGTGTGAGTTCTGGCCTAGGCTGCCTTTCCTCATGTGCTTCACATGCGCCACCCTTCATCCTCCCCTGCAGCCAATTTCCTCTTCTGCCTGACCAACTGGGGAGGAAACAAGTTAAATCAGGCTTCCGGTTGACCACGCCATCTTGCTCAGACGGGGGTCCGCACAGCGGAGCGGACCTCGGCGCTTCAGAGGTGGAGGGAATCGTTCCAGCGAAGCGAAACCTCCTTAAAAGCCCCAAATCGAGCTTTTTGGGGACAGATTTTGCCTGGCGGCGCCAAAAGCGGGCTCTCTCCTCCCCGGATCGGCTTTGTTTAAGCCCCCGAGAGCGAGGAGGTGAACCGCGGCGGACAGGCTGACATTGCTGCTCTGAGAGTGCGAAGCTGCGAGTCTGGGAAGTGGAGGTGGCCAATTCTTCAAAGAACATTCAGCAAATGAATAGACTGTGAGTAATTTGGATTCTTTGGAATGTAAATTAAGGCAACAATTTGGACCTGGGAGAGAGGGGAAAAGAGGAAGCCACCCCCCCCCTACGGTAACATAAGAGACAGTAAACAGAAACCCGAAGCCGTAAACAGAAGATTTCAACTTAAAAGGATTCCTCAAAGGCATCAAAGAGAATCTCCCCTAAATGCAGGGTAAAAGGGGAGAGAGACTGTGGTTGTGATTGCCCTGCAGAAAGAAGTTAAGACTAAGAAAGACCTTTCTGTTCCTCGGGAGCCGGCAGCCCAGACAATCCAGTGAGTTGATCAGGATTTATAGTTAAATTCTATTTCTATCTTTATCTCTGGACTTTTTGGAAATTCTTTTTTGGTTTATATACTTTTGAAATGTGAGTTCGAACTTTATTTTTAAGAATGCAGCCAGCTGGTTAAAATGGAGTCGAGAAAATAGACTGCGATTATATTCCACCCCATGTGACAAGTTTTGACCTTGACAGGACTGAACTATGTCAACAAAAAGGTACCCGCCTGAGTTTCAGCGGACTGTTTTGACCTTAATGTGGGAAGCAAGAATAGAACTATGTCAAGAGGAGACACAACGGCAAGTGTTACAGCAACAACTCCAGATGATGATGGCAGAATATGATTTCTTAGAAGATGAAGCTTTTGAAACTGAAGAAGACGAATGTGAGAATGACAATGATGAGGACTGTGATGACTTAACACAAAATGAAGCCCATCACGAAAAAAATGATGATTTTACTCTACAAAAAGTTGGATGGAGTGCCTCCCCTTCGAGGGGGGCACGATTGGACTTACTGGAACTCCAGAATGACCACAGGGAAGAAGGAAAAATTAAGCAGAGAAGAGAAGAAGCTCAGGGGTCTGATATGGAGGCCTGGATGGCAAAAGACTGTAAACAGGGGGTGGGGTGAAGGGAAAGTGAAGTTGTGATTGTAAGGATGGGTTAATAGGACTATAACTGGACTGCTGACTATGGAACTTGCTGGATTGGTGGGGTGGAGCCAGTACTCGGGGGGGTGTAAGGTTAGTTTGGGAATAATTATAGGTTTAAAAAGTGAATTGATTCTGGAAAAAGGTGAAAATATGGAGGCCTATAGAGGGGTAAAAATTAGGCACGGGAAGAAAAAATGGGAGTTTGATTTCTCAGTGATTGGACAATAGGCGAAAATGATAATAGTTAGTTTAAAAGTGGTACAAGATATAAAGGTGTATGTTATAAAATATGAACTATGAAACTGTTGAAGATGATAAATAAGGGAGGAAAACCGGGGAAGGGGGGAGGGTGGGGAAGCCCACAAAATATGGTTTAACAATTATGAATTTAACAATTATGATGAATTTTTTTTTGTCTTTTTTCCTTTTTGTCTTTTTTTTTCTTCTCTTTTTTCTCTTTTTCTCTTTTTGTATTTTCTTTTTTTTTGGTATGACAATAGATGGTTGGATGGATGAACTCCTGCGTACTGCCCTGGTTCACTGGAGCTCCCTGGTGGCAGGGGGGGGCTTCGGGGGCAGGGGAGGGGGAGGAGGACAGAAACCCAATCATAAAATGGACCACTTCTGACTGTTCACCTGCGTGGGATACTTCTGTGGCAGGGGAGGACCCATGGAGGGGGGTGGGAAGAAGGTGGAAAAGGTGTATATGTATGTACCATCTTTTGTAATTTGTAAAATCAATAAAAATTATGTTTAAAAAAAAACAAGTTAAATCAGCCTGGGAACAGCTTTCTGAAAGCAGAAAGAAGCTGAAGTGAGCTCCCACAAAGACGGCAATTGGTTCTGTAACATGACCCCTTCACATGAGAACAAGGGAAACCCACTCACAGACAAACAAGCAAATACTGATACGTACTGGCCCTATCTGTGGCTCTGAAACACATCTTTCGGTTACAATAACCAGCCACAGAAGCAATGTACTGCCAAGGAGGAAGCACTCCCGGTGCAACAAAACACTCCTTCCTGTATAGCACAAGACTACATGTTGGCTCCCCCTGAACAAGCCAATGTATATCACATTGATACTCCACTGATACTCCATTGAGAGCCAGTGTGGTGTAGTGGTTAAGAGCGGTAGACTCGTAATCTGGGGAACCAGGTTCGCGTCTCCGCTCCTCCACATGCAGCTGCTGGGTGACCTTGGGCTAGTCACACTTCTCTGAAGTCTCTCAGCCCCACTCACCTCACAGAGTGTTTGTTGTGGGGGAGGAAGGGAAAGGAGAATGTTAGCCGCTTTGAGTCTCCTTCGGGTAGGGATAAAGCGGGATATCAAATCCAAACTCTTCTTCACTGCCTTCACCTTCTTTCGCCACTTTGGGATATGAAGAGAAATAAGGGTGAGGAAGATTGGAACATGAATGAGGAAACATGGTTCTGTCAGCCAATCTGGCCCTGCCAGGGGGTCCAGTCTGGCTCACAAGGTCATTTTCTCCAAACCAGACCCATGGTGGCACAAATTGCTGATGGGCAGGACTTTTGGTTTGCTTGTTTTTGAAAGCTTGCCCCTCTTTTGAAAGCTTCAACCTCTGAAAAGGATCTGTGTGGGATGGCCTCCCCCATTCAAAGAAGGGGATCTTCTTGATTTGCAATGCACATTTCTTAAGCTTGCAATGAAGAAACAGGTGGACTCTCTGAAGCAGTCTTCCACCCCACACCTTTTAAAAAAACTGGGTAGATCATTGAAGTGGGGGGGGGAGACTGCTTTAAAGCATGTTTGCTTTACAGCAGTCTCCTTAATCGTCAGAGGAATGGTGATAGGATAAAGAGATTGAGGGAGGGAGGAAGAGGTTTAGAAAATGTAATAGGTCTGGGACAAAAATGGGGTATAATACAACAAAAGGCAAAAAGTGGAGACCATCCCACAGGACTTTGTATATGTTACAGAAATAAAAGCCATTTGTTGGTTTATAAAAGCATTTATTTCCCACTTGGGGGGGGGGGCATTGTACACCCAAAACATCCTTCAAGATTATAAAAATACAATATGTTCGACAATTGGAGCTGACAAAAGAAGCAGAAGTGGCAATTTTTTAAAAGGCCAGTAAGTCCAGGAAAAGCCCTATTTAGGAAATAATTCAAAAGAAGTGGGTTTTGAAAGAAGTGGGGCTTTAGCAAAAAAAAAAAAAACCATTTAAAAATCCACAGAATAGACTGTTACAGTTAAAGCCTGACTTACTTAACAAATTGAGCATGGTCTGTCTACAAAAAAAAGCTAACCACTAGGTTTCCTAATTAACTGACTGTTGGTCGAGTAAGTCTTCAATCGTTCTGAAGACAAAGGAAGTGGCAAACCAGATGGTGTCTGAAATATATTATCTCTCCCAACAAAGTGTTGTGAAAACTAACACAGTATTGGGGGGGGGGATAATAAATAAAATTAAGCAGAAAACGTGACCTACAGACTTTGGAGGGGACAAAATGTGGCAATGGTCCATATGAAATATCATAGAGAAAGGTATTCAGAATATTGCATATAGATGTCAATGCAATGTTTTTATGGTCTACTTGCATGATGGCAGACTGTCCCACTACCTTGGCTGGCGTGGGATGTTGACATTGCAAAGGCAACTGAGCTTACACGCAAAGCTCCGTTGTGATACAAAAACGCAAGCACACTTATGCCGGGGCTGGGAGCGGAATTATGGGGTGTCCAGAAGGAGGTGGAGGAACACACAGGTTGACAAAGCAATGGCAATGTGGCCCTCAGTCTGAGAAATGTTCACCACCCCTAATTTGTTTATTAACTTCATTTTCTATACCACCCAATAACTGAAGCTCTTTGGATGGTTTACAAAGCAGAGCTCAAAACTGTACATTACAAAAACACAGGACTGATACACCCTGACATATATATTTGTGTGTGTGTGTGTGTGTGTAATAAAATCAAAATAAAGACAGCAACAGAAGACAAAAGCTCCACAAGGTTCTACAAAGCACTTACCCCCTTTCATACTTATGCATGGAATTCCCTCCCAGTAGACCCAAGACAGGCTACTCTGCTCCAGGAATTCTGGAAGGCTTTAAAGATTCAGCTTGTTCGAAGGAGCTTCCCCTGGGTACTTTTTTATTGGCTGGACTGTGGCTATTACTGATTATGTTTTACTGGTCTTTTGGTGTTTGATGATTTGGTTGGTTTTCTTTCTTTCTATGCACTCTAGATTTTTACCAGTTGGGGCAAAAACATGGAGAATGGAATTTAAGATTGAGAAACAAAGAAAATGAGCCTTCCATGGCCTTGCCTGGCACATTAACTAAGATATTCTACGACATAAATTAGTGAGAAATGTGTTTGCAGTGAAGGGCTGCCTTTGGTGGAATGCGCAACAAAAATTTGGCAAGCATACACAGGAGAAACACAGAGTTTATCTATACGGAGCAGTTGTCCATAACCACTAACTTTTTTAAAAAAGTGTACATGCAGACAACAATCAGTTCGTTTCCCTGATCTTCAGATAATGGGGAATCTTGTTTGTTAAAAACTGTTAAGTGTTGCAGGAAGCAGCCACCCCAGTCCTTACCAAGAAGAAAAACAACCACTCATTTTTGGAGATGCAGAATTCATGCACAAAAAGTCCTATGATACTTCAGTAATGGCACAGATGGAAAACTCAGGTGTGGCGTGTTGTACTGTGCATACTGCCTTGTCCCACCCTTCCAGCTTGGTTGGGAAAAGGTAAGATTTGCACACTGCATTTTGCTCACTTCTAGAGACTGTTTCGGAGATCCCAGTGAAGTCTGGTTGTATGCAATTATTCCTAGGTGTGGAACCTACAGGACAGCCATGGAAGGTGGTGTAAAATTGGAACAAAGTAAACAGCTAGTGGGATCTTTAAACAACACACAACACACAGTTGATTTCTAACTGCAAAGCCCCATCTACAGGTAGGTATCACTGAGAGTTGCACTGTATATGTTCTTCTAAGCACCAACAGACTTCGGGCTGTCTGCAATGCTACATCAAACTCACCACCGCTGCCATATTATTGCAGAGCAGAATCCTCTTCTTTCAAAAGCTATACCTTATGGTCTGGCAGCTTGCCAATCATGGGTCCACTTCATGAGAGTCCTCCTGGCTTTTCCTCTATGATCGAGAGGCCAGACAGGCACACGGAAATGTCTAGGTAAGAACAGAAACAATATTTTGCACAAACTCCAGCAATTCTTTCAGTACTCCGATTCAACATTCTGAATTTTCGACATCTGCAAAGCTCAGTTTCACAATTCAACTTTGAGAGATGCTTTTTGCAGGGAGGGAGTTAAATGTTTAGCCTTGTTGATGAATATATATAAGTATTCCGGTATTGTAGAGGGTTGGACTAAATGAGCCTTTGGGTCCCTTGCAACTCTGCAATTCTGTGATTCTAAATATCAGGTTCTATATTAACTGTGCACTTTGTGGAAAGTCATTAGTGCTGGAGCTGGTGTGTTCATCTTCACTCTCCCTCATTGCACAAGGAATTTAGAACACCCAGAGTTTTTGTCCTGTAGGCAAACAAGACTACAGTATAGGTTGTGTGCATGCAAAAATTATGCAAAGTGCAAGGTTCTGCTCATGGTTTCACTGGTGGATAGAAATGGGCTTTCTGTAGTGGCACCCTATTTGTGGAACAACCTTCCCTTAAAGCTGGGTAGCCAATGAGGGGAGCTGTAGCCCAGCAACAGCTGAAGCTTCCCCTGCCTTAGAGCAGGCTTCCTTAACCTCGGCCCTCCAGATGTTTTTGGCCTACAACTCCCATGATCCTTAGCTAGCAGGACCAGTGGGGGGTTGGGAATTGTAGTCTCAAAACATCTGGAGGGCTGAGGTTGAGGAAGCCTGCCTTAGAGGCACAGATGGCCACAACACTGGTGGGCTTCTATCACATGGCGAAGACTCATTGTTTTTCCCATGCTTTCAAAAGCCTGCGTTTAGAGAATTCTCAGTCGTTAGCCCCTCTTTGCATTGTTGTACTGATTGCTATTGTTTTATGGTTAGTTTAAGAAAATAAATCAATGGATTTTGTTGATGCTGTGGTGATTGTTATATGTAAACTGCTTTACGGGTACTTTTTAAAAAAGAAAAGAAAAGAAAAGAAAGAGGTCTCCCAAAACTCAAAAAAAATAAATGCATAAATATTCACAGGAATGATTTTCTCCTTAAAAATATAAACAAATCACTCCATTCTGCCTTTCCCAACTTAAACTACTGCAATTAACATGGCCTTCATAGGACACCTTGTGTGACAAGTAGTGTACCTCTGAAAGTCACCTTTTATCAAGGAATCAGCATTTCCTCAAGATCACTGTTTAGCTTAAGGAGTATTTTAAAAATGAGATAGGTTACATGCTAGGGGCAGGTGGATCAACCTATCTCTATCCCCATCAGTTTCACGTACGTACAAACTGAAGAATGCTTCTGGTATATGTGGGGGAAACATAATTTAAATTATACACATTTTCATAATGCTTTTTCCTAAATTGTGTCTGCATTTTGTATGCCTTTCCCCCTAAAACATGCATTTTTTGCACATGTTTCCCCCACCAAACACTCGTTTTGAACACGTTTTTTAAAACTGTAACTGCATTGCAAAATTCAGAAGAATGCAGAATCTGGTACTCAGATTCATGTATAAGTCCAGGAATTGCAAATAAGGTCACTCTGCTTTAAAATGTGGGCGCAAACAAAATTTTGCTCCATCTTTCCTTTTTTGCGCACGGTCTGGGATAAAAAGGAAGAAAGCAGGACTGTTCCAAGAAGCAAAGAATTTTTACAAGTTTGAGCCACAGCTCCGGGGGGGGGGGGTGAAACCAAGTCTCCATATGCTCTTGCTATCCATTTATGAGAGAGACCGATCACAGATGGAAAACAAATGAACTATAACTTGAACAAGAAAAATAAAGGCATTTTGCAAGGGCGGGTGGGATTTTGTATGGCGGGGAGGGCGAGAGAATCCACATTCAGTTTTAGCTGCTGACAGCAGCATTTGAAAAATAAAGACATGCGAGGTTCCGGTTTCCGCCTGCAGGAATGGCGGACCTGTTTTCCATCTCTCTGACCTTCGTAAGGAATTTGGCGGTTGCTAGGGGAGTAAATGGCAACCCCCTACCCTCTCCGGGGGTTACGGAGAGGGGCCGCTGGCCCGCGATGCCCCCAGACCCACTCCGACTGTTTTTGGAGTGGGGGGAGCTTGGGCTGAGCACTTACGAGGGCCAGGACTCCCGGACGCTAATCTGCATGGCGGGGATTTCCATGGTTAAAGAAGATAATTAGGCTTAAATCTATGGACATACTTCAGAAGGAGGGGAAGAAGCGCTGTTTACTGCTGAGAAATTTATGCTGCTGAGGGAGAGGAGTCAAAGACTGTACTGCATCTGGAAGAAGGATTGATGGGGACGGAGCGATAAGGGAAGTGAGTTTTTATTTTTTTTCTTCATATTGTTGCCTCGTACCTTCCCGGACGCGATGTCCTGGCTTGTTTGGAGTGAAAGAGAAGCAAAAGACTGTGTGAGTTGAACTTTATAATTGTTGTTACTGAGCATATTTTTTAAAGATGTGGAGTTGCCGATGAGAAAAGCCCCCCCCCCTAGTCGGACGGAAGGAGTTCTGGACGCGTTCGGAGGATTTATGAGCTGTGACGCACTTTAAATTGGAGCAGCGACCTGAAGCTAAGTTCAGCTATAGGGCAAGGAGATCCATTAATTTACCAAGAGTTTATGGTTTGATGTTTGGGTCTCCTGCCTGGAAAAGCTGTAAATTCTATAATGATCGTAAATCTTCATGGCTATGAGAGAAAACGAAAGTGATTTGAGCTTTTTAAGATGGCGCTGCTTCGAGCTGCTTCGACGCAACAGGGAGCTCCATTAAGAAGATTTATGGGGAGGCTGGACTGATTAACTCACACAGGAGAAAGAACATCTGTGAAACTTTGTTTGATATTTATCTCAGCAGCTGGGAAACAATCGGATGAAAGTGGAAAACATCTATGTGACTGTAAGGGGAAGATCTGGATTATTATGAACTTGGAGGACGATTTGAACTTTAGAAAAAAGACGGCAGTGGACAGTTGCGAGGAATTCCCAATTTCTTGAAGCATGGGAACCCAAATAAAAAAATTTTTAGATGATTTGGCATAACATTCGGTTTGATTGATATATATATGTGTATAATTTGAAATATTGAATGTGATATAATTGGTTTTAATTGGAAAATTAATAAAAATATTTTTTTAAAAAAAAAGAAAAATAAAGACATGCATAGAACCAGCAGAAGAATTTCACAGATAAATCTATGGTCATGTCCCCATATTTGGGCAATAGATTTGTGCAGAATGTTCAGCCCCCCGCCCTCTGGATTTTGTCAATAATGGGAAAAGGACACATTAATTCGGTGGTTTTGGAAAGCCCTTTCAATCTGCTAGGCATCAAGAGTCTATGACTCATGTTGACTTGTAATGCAGTTAGGCCAAAGTGGCAGATATCGGGCTTTAAAATTTCAGTGGCACTGTGTGCGATGCCAAAATTCAGTGCACACACCCCCTTCAGTTGTTCATCCATGTATTGATTGATTGATTTTTATTCAAAATGTATTATACTGCATGTTTGTAACAAAACCTCTAAAGCAGTTCTTTTTAAAATAATAATAATAATTTATCAATAAAAACAGTTAAAAGCAAGTACTGTAACTACAAACATTAAAAGCAATCAAAAACAGCAGTGAACTAAAAAGGTAAAGGGACCCCTGACCATTAGGTCCAGTCGTGACCGACTCTGGGGTTGCACGCTCATCTCGCCAACTCTGGGGTTGCACGCTCATCTGAGAGAGAGAGAGAGAGAGAGAGAGAGAGAGAGAGAGAGAGAGCGCCAAAAATAATGTGATGAAGGCACCTGCCTGGTACTAAGAGGGCAGGGAGTACCAAAGAACTGGGCTCATCCATACTTCCACCTGTCCTGTGCCTTGAAAATATGAGTTCAAACAGTTTTCCACTTATCCCATGCTTTCTAGCCGGTTTTGCATTTGCCCCACCACTTTCCCCCTGAAAACCCCACTTTTTAGTGTTAAATTAGAACAAATGGCAGCCCAAGAAAAACTCAATTGCCATTTCTTCAGACTCGGGGCTGAACGACGGGTTTCCCCAGGGAAAAGTGGTCGGGCCAACGGAAGTGTGTCTGAGACTGCTGCCACACTAAAAGAACCATTTGTGACAGAGAAATGGGAACAATTATGAAGGGGGAAGAGCTATTGTCACCGCCTAGGGCTTATGTCTTGCCCATAACCTGTGAACTGCCCTGAGATTTTATGATGAAGAGTGGTATATAAATCTAATAAATAAATGTCATGTGATACTTTCCCTTAGACTGCCCTGTGATTATTTTTCTTTAAGTAGGATTAGCAATTCCCACAGAAGACCCAGAAATGATTGTTCATCTTTTGACAGCTGCTTGAATGCCTGTTAGTTTTCACTGGGGGGAAAAGAAAGATATACCCATCATTTTTTAAAACAGCTAATGCAACTCTAGGCAATTAAGTTTATGATCAAATTAACTAACTTTGTTAAAGTCGAGGAAGGAAGGCAGATGAATGATACAATTATTGGAAAATTGAGTGTTTTTGTTATGTACTGGAACTCAAAGCGGCAGGATCATTTAAAACCATATGATGTGTTAAGTGTAAATCAAGAATTTTGTGTTTCTATTTGTTAGAAGCCTGTTGCCTTTTGGACACAACAAATTATGAATGTTATTGTAATTATTTATCTCTATTTATGATGTCTTTTAAAATGTATAAATATGTAGTGAACCAAATTGATGGAAACACAGATACAACATGAACATGGCACATGGTAATTTACATAACCGACTCAACGTTTGGCAGCAGCAGTAAAATCAGGATTAGTTCAATATATTTTGGTACCCCAGGAGAGGTTTGTTGGTTTGTTGGTTTTAAAAATTATTCTCAGCTTTTTATACTAAGATGTTGTTGCTGCAGATAAGTGTTAACTAACTGGGATACAAAATGTTAACAAAAATATGTCTGGGAGGTTCTTGGTGGAAGACCTCCCAGACACACACACACACACACACACTGCAGCACTTTCCAAAACTGATGTTGTTGAAGACCACAACTACCTAGTTAGGAAAGCAACTTCATTCACTCACAATGCTCAGCTGAGCAACCCCCCCCCAAAAAAAGTTCTTCTTACATGTATAGTTGGCATTCAGCAGACGAGACTCCAAAGCCAACTCTGCATAAAGGTAAAGGTAAAGGGACCCCTGACCATTAGGTCCAGTCGTTACCAACTCTGGGGTTGCGGCGCTCATCTCGCATTATTGGCCAAGGGAGCCAGCGTACAGCTTCCAGGTCATGTGGCCAGCATGACAAAGCCGCTTCTGGCGAACCAGAGCAGCACACGGAAACGCCGTTTACCTCCCTGCTGTAGTGGTACCTATTTATCTACTTGCACTTTGAGGTGCTTTCGAACTGCTAGGTTGGCAGGAGCTGGGACAGAGCAACGGGAGCTCACCCCGTTGCAGGGATTTGAACCGCCGACCTTCTGATCGGCAAGCCCTAGGCTCTGTGGTTTAACCCACAGCGCCACTTGCGTTCTTTTATTCTCATTGAAACTCTCATTGATTAATGTGGAACTATGTGAATTACAAAGCCAGCTGCTTTATAGGCATGCATAGAATTTCATTCATTTTGAGCGTCTATTGCCCCTTAAAGTTGCTTCAGTTATGGTGCGCTACATGACCAGAGTTTGACTTTTACCATCTTTTGGCCAGTGTAAATTCCACTGGGTGAGCAGGTCACATGAATGAGCAAAACAGGATTGGAATAGGTATAAGTCCCTCCTTGCCATGCCCGACCACACCCCCTTGGGGAGACCTATATAAGCTCTGGCTGAGCCATCATAGCCCCAGCTCAGCGTGGCTGAAGGACTTATGCTGATATGTCCCTAGCTCAGCCATGAGGAGGGAGTTAAACTAGTGTAGCCCCACCTGAGCTGAGCTGTAGCTCAGCCAGGACATCCCTTCTGCCTATTCCAAACTCACTCATCACAGCAGATCTTGGTTTTGACTAGCACTATTAATGGCTAGCCTTACCTATTGCCTCCCTCCTCCACCAGCTGTGTAATATATCTGTGGATAAGAACAGCAGAAGAGCAAAGAGGAGAGTCAGACTGGAAGGGGGAAGAGATCTTGCAGCCACACCATTCTGTAGACCGGGTGGCATCCCCAAACTTCGACCCTCCAGATGTTTTGGACTACAATTCCCATCTTCCCCAACCACTGCTCCTGTTAGCTAGGGATCATGGGAGTTGTAGGCCAAAACATCTGGAGGGCCGCAGTTTGGGGATGCCTGCTGACCTTGTAGACCTTCACAGCGCTTAGAATACGAGAGTTGCACCTGGAATGGTAGAGTGGGAACATTTCTCTCTTTTAATGAGAGGTATTTTATATTCAAGCAGGATTTGCATGATAGATCTTGATGGGTTTGTGCAGCTGGGGATTTAAATCTGAGGTTTTGTAAGCAGACCAGGAGGTGAAAACATTATTTTTCACACTTGAATTCCCATCCCCTCCCTCCAGCTTAAACGGTTTCACATATTTCATTTAAATGTTATATGTATATAATCACCTCTCTGTCCAAAAGAGCTCGGCCCAAAAGGAATTCATTAGGGAAAGCTCCAAGCAATAAAAAAAATGGGAGAAAGGCTTTGGAAACATACTTACTGTAGCCCTCTTTGCCAGACGCCATTATAACTCTCTGAGAAAGACCCTTTGGAGCCAATAGGCTGAATGAAGCATCATTTCTTCCGCTAAATAATTAGCCACCAGAACTTTTACCTTAGGCACTGCTTTCCAGTTGGTAGGGAAAGTCTTCTCCCACAGAGCAGGCCAACAATCCAATGAAGCTGAAGTTGCTTGGATTAAAACCAGGGCCGGATCCATTTGAAAACAAAAGTGGCCAACATCTTCATTCCATGGCTGAGAGCTGCAGTGGTTGCATGTTGCCAAATCAGTTAACACAGTCCATGAAAGAGTAGATTGGGCTGGCCTACATTCATGACTTTCAGATGCTTTGACAATAACTCTCATCAGCCCCAGCCTAGAGCTCCATGACATCTGGAGTGCACTGGATTGGCTACTCCTGGAATAGATGTTAAGCCGGGAGCACCAGAGTCCTACCTGTATTATACAGAGCAAGAACTATCAGGATGAGTGCTATACAAAAATTTCTATCAGATGCCGGTGTGTCTGAGACCACATATGCACCATACATTTAAAACACTGTGGGGTGCATTTAGCATAGCGCTAAGAAAAATAGTGTTACTGTATACAGAAATAAAAACAAGCAGACATCTAACACTATAGAGATAAGTGGGCTTCTGGGAGAGGTTGGCAAGCTCAGTGTTTAACATTCACTTCCTAAGTAAGGCATTCAGAAAAAAATTCATTGAACAAATCAGTTTGCCAGGGGATTGAGGTTCACTTGAAGCCTGTTGTAGCTGTAGCATCTTTAAAGGTTGGGAGAATGAGGCTCTATTATGCTATTATGTGTGCACAAGGTGAGTTTGGCATACATTCACATCAGTGTCTTTGAATGAAGTGCTTGAAAGCAAGTCAGCCTCAGCCACCTGCATGGTGTGGCTTCTGGCAGGTGCCTTTCAAGGCCAGTCACTAAGAAAAGTTCCCTACATGAGAGGAGAATTCAAGTGGAGGATTTTTACTGCCTCCCAACCGCCATTTCCTAACCTTTGTCCTTTGGGAAGAACTACTTATCTGCAGGGATGCACTGTTGCAGCTGAAGAGACAAAAAGTCACTGGAAGGGCAAGAGGAAAGATGATGGGGAGCGGGCATAGTTATGAAGAAGGGGCATGTCTCTGTTTCAGAAGGTCCTAAGTAGGGCTGGGAGAGACCCACAGGGCCGGCTCTTCGTAGACCCCCGGTGGCGCAGTGCACCATGGCGGGGGGCTGGTAAGCTGGGCGCCGGCCTGGCAAGGAGGGCGCCGCGCGGCAAAGCCGTGCGGAAACCAATTGCGCCCTGCGAGGGCGGGGCGGGCGGCGGAGCGATCTCCGCCCCTCAGCACCAGGGCGCGCGATCTGCTCAAGACGGCCCTGGAGACCCATGCCTGAAACTACAGAGAGCAGCTGCCAGTCAGAGTGGGCAATATAAGCTAGATGGATGGTTGATCTCACTCCAATAAGGCAGTTGGAGGAAGGGTAGCATTAAACTTCTTTTCTTCAGGGGTCCACAAAAACCTGAATCCATTCTGTTAAGCGACGTTTTGCTTTTTCAGGTTTTTCTTTTTTAAAAAACAAAACGCAACGCTCCATTTTAACACACAGCCCTTTGTAATTTCTATGTTATTTCACTTATAAATAGATTGCTGTGTATGTATGACCTTTGGTTTGCATATGCTCTTCCACCCTCTGTAGCTGAAGAAAATGATAGAAAGTCTCTGGTTTCACATTTCTCCCAAGAATGTAATTTCCTCAAATAAAAAAAGAGGAAAAACTGCCCCTTCATATCAAAATCCACTCAACCCCTTCTAATTTTAGCTCCCTTAGCCAACCCAACCCTGCAATTAAAACATTGGCAGTTGAGAAAGAATATTATAGAGCCACTTCTAGCAAGCACTATTGTTTAACTGGAAAACATTGTGCCTACCTGTTTATCCAAAGTCTGGTGTTAACACAGTGAAATCACCAAGGTAAGTGTGTCAGAGACAGTGTAATTGTGAGAGTAAAATGACATCAGTGAGGTTTATCTTCCAACTATATGAATATAGATGGAGTACGGAACATTATATGGCCAATGGACCAGACCTTTATCTCCCGACCCCTGGAGGGCCAAATTTGACAGGTGAGCAGTCAGCCATTTGTTGCACTATGACGTCAAGTGCTGCTGCGCTTTGAAGCCCCGGCTGAAATCCCTTTTGCAAACAGTCCTGTGCTGCTTTTCTAACCTCTGAAAATCAGCGGGTTTAAAGAACAGCACGGGGCCGTTTGCAAAAGGTCTTCCAAAAAACCCACACTGTGCTTCAGATGCATCTGCATCTTCCCAGCCAACACGTAATCAACCACCCCACATAATATAATAATAATATATTAATAATAATTTATTATTTATACCCCGCCTATCTGGCTGGGTTTCCCCGGCCACTCTGGGCGGCTTCCAACAGAAAAATGAAATAAAATAATCTATTAAACATTAAAAGCCTCCCTAAACAGGGCTGCCTTCAGATGTCTCCCAAAAATCTGGTAGCTGTTTTTCTCTTTGACATCTGATGGGAGGGCGTTCCACAGGGCGGGCGCCGCCACCGAGAAGGCCCTCTGCCTGGTTCCCTGCAACTTGGCTTCTCGCAACGAAGGAACCGCCAGAAGGCCCTCGGTACTGGACCTCAGTGTCCGGGCAAAACGATGGGGGTGGAGACACTCCTTCAGGTATACTGGACCGAGGCCATTTAGGGCTTTAAAGGTCAGCACCAACACTTTGAACTGTGCTCGGAAACGTACTGGGAGCCAATGTAGATCTTTCATAGGCATGATCTCCACAAATTGGCAGGTGGGTGTAATTTAAAAATGGCCTTGTGGGCCAAACCCCCTTGAAGGCCATGATTGGGTAGGAACAGCTTGTGCCTCACTAGCTGGGATTTCTCTGCCCAAATTAAGGCGATTGCTTCTTCCAATGTGTCGCTGAACACTGCAGCTCATAATGTTTGGTAGGATCTCCCTGACCATCAGGAGAGGCTTTTTGGGGTGGGGAGTGAGTATAGAAAGTTGCAGAGAGAGGAGGGGAGAGGACAGGTCCATTGCATGACCTGGCCTTCCATATGCACAGTGTTGGGTGCCCCTCATTTTCAGAAGCAGTTGTGTATCTGTGCCTAAGGAAAGCAAGCAAAGATAGAAGGTGCCTTGCAAGCTGCCTCTGTTCTCCAGCAGAGGGTAGCAGCCTGGAGCTGTGCCACTACACCTCAGCATCTGCTGCTATTCACTGAAAGCCCTATTATACCACTTCAACAGTCATGGCTTCCCACAAAGAAGCATGAGAACTATGGTTTGTTAAGCTTAGTGAGAGTTGTTAGGAAACCCCCAGTTTCCCCTGCAAACAGAATCTGGAGTGGTTCTATCCCTGTTTCTAGGTTCAATCAATCCCTGTTTCTAGGAAATTCTGGGAATTGTAGCTCTTTGAGAATAGGACCTCCAAGGAACTCTTGGCACCCTTAACAAACTACAGTTCTCGGGTGCTTTGGGGAACTTGCCTCACTCTGCCTTACAGTAGGGCCAGCACTCTGTAGACCTTCAGGTGCCTTTCATATTATTAAAAGTTCGCTAAGTACAATGCAGGCATTTCTGTATAACACAATGAACAGTGAAGGAACCTGAGCAGTTAGTTTAAAATGTGCCCTAATCGAGTATCAAAAACTGTTACACTAGTAAAAAGCTTAATTGTTTCAAGAAGATGGTGCTTGCTTCCTGCTACTTCTGCTCAGCGTCACTCAGCATTGAAATAGCATTGAAAGGCAGCCTGAGATAACAACCATAAGGCTGTGAGATTTGTGGAAAACCTGTGGTATTCAGCAACCCTAAACCTCAAAGAAAGAAAGCAACATTTCAAGAAGTCACGTGGCTGCTTTCACTTCTACCATCTAGCAAAAGGAATGAAGCAAATTATTCACTGTTAGTAAAGGTTCCCATTCTGCTTCAAAGATTAGGTTGTTGTTGTTTAGTCGTTTAGTCGTGTCCGACTCTTCGTGACCCCATGGACCAGAGCACGCCAGGCACTCCTGTCTTGCACTGCCTCCCGCAGTTTGGTCAAACTCATGTTCGTAGCTTCAAGAACACTGTCCAACCATCTCGTCCTCTGTCGTCCCCTTCTCCTAGTGCCCTCAATCTTTCCCAACATCAGGGTCTTTTCCAGGGAGTCTTCTCTTCTCATGAGGTGGCCAAAGTATTGGAGCCTCAGCTTCACGATCTGTCCTTCCAGTGAGCACTCAGGGCTGATTTCCTTAAGAACGGATAGGTCTCCATGGGACTCTCAAGAGTCTCCTCCAGCACCATAATTCAAAAGCATCAATTCTTCGATTAGGTTCCCCCCCCCTAAAAAAAAATGTTTTATTTTATGAAATTTATTCACATGTTCAGATGTACCTGAAGATGGCTGAGATCATACGTGGAATTTGTTTGCAAACGGAGAGTTCCTCCTAACAACTATTCCAGATCAGATGCTTTGCCCCTTTAGGCAGGTACAATACTCACATAAACTGAGGCAGTTTGCTACATGACAGAGGGAGTTAGGAGCCAGAAGGGACATTTCCTGCAGACCAGATAAGGAAGCCCCATCTCAAGAGGGACTGTAAAATCTGAATATTTCAGCAGTCATTTGTCTGGAGGCCTAAACTGATCTGAAAAACACTATAAAACACTATTAAAAATAGCTCTCAGTGTAATTTTCCACTGGCGATGGATCACTGCTCTACAGTGACCTCTGGTGTCACATTCTTATAATGTCTTTTTAATGTTATAACTCACCAGCATAGCTGAGTCCTATGTGCGAGTCCTTCAGCAGCCATATTTAGCCATGAAGTATGCTGTGGCACAACTATCGGTGATCAGATTATAGTGAAAGAGAAAGGTGGCCCTTAAGTAAATTCCCAGTCCCTGTTTCCATGTTCCTGACTCTCTCAATATTATTATTATTACTACTACCACCACCATTATTATTATTATTATTATTATTATTATTATTATTATTTACCAGCACTTCACCCTAAGGTCCCAGGGCTGGTTACAACATTAAAGCACAATATTAAAAAGCAGTTTAAAACAACTTACAATCAGATAAATAAGGCAGGCCTTAAAAATATACACTTCAAGTGTTAAAGGCCAGGGTTGAGAAGTATGTCTTCACCTCTGTGTATATTCTCCACAACAGGAGCTTTGTTAAAAATAATAATAAGTAGCTATTGATGCCTATGCAAAAAGTAAGAGGGTGGAGTCCTCTATCACCTCCAGTAATTCAAGCACTCACAGATATTCAGTAGCAAAGTGGCAGCGAAAACATTTAAGGACTGAGGAGAAGCTCGCAAATCTTTTGTCACTCCCCAGTGCCTCACGCCTCCTCTCCTTCTACTGCCAAGAGTCACAAGAGATATTATTGCCAGCTTGAGCAAGTACAAGTCCAGCCAACCCAGGGAAAAGACTCCACCATCCTGCAGAGGGTGGTGGTGGAACTTTGTGGTTTTTTATATTGAAAATACATTGTAAAATTAGAAGAAGGGGTGCAGGTATCATCAATAAATAATTTCCCTGCTTGCCTGAGAATTCCCTACCAATTCCGAAACAACATTTGTATGTTTTGCAGCCTATGATGTGCTGTGCAAGATTGGGGGGGGGGGAGAGAGGGGAGACCATGCCAGGTGGCTGCAATAAATTGGCATGATAATTGCAGATCAAAAGCCTGACCATTAAACATTTCATCACTATCTATCACTTCAAAGCCATACTTTAAGTACCTCTGCTCCACCCAGCTCTAGATTTTGCCTTATGAGAGCTTCCCATTGTTGTGCAGGCTGAAAGGTCTTTGCCTTCTGGGAAGCAGCCAGGTATATTGGCTCTATGTAAACAGTCGTCAGGACATGAAATAACAGGATATCCTTGTAAACAGAAAACTAGGCTTCTCACTTCTGCAAATAGGCGAATCAGCTTGCTGCCCTGGTCTTGCCGTCTGGAATGTAGGTAATTACTGTTCACTTCACTCTGCTCAGAAGCTGACTTGCTATTTTAAGCCAATATTCCTCAAACATTCCACTCTGTCAAGGCTAAGCAGGCTTCTGTTTCATAAGTCTTGTTCGCATCTGTGTATTTACCCAGATTGTGGTGGGCTGCATAGTGGAGCGTAGCTTAATTTGTAGCAATAAAAAACACAACCCTGTTTGCTTGCATATCATACATCATTGCTATGGAAATGAGTGCACCGATTAACCTTACACTGTGCTATTTTTCTAGAAAACGTAGGGTTGCCATACAGTGGTACCTTGACTTACGAAGACGATCCGTTCTGCGGCCGTCTTCGTAAATCGAGGTTTTCGGATGCTGAAGTGCTGCTACGGTGCATGTGCAGAAAGTACTTCCGGGGGTTATCGACTTCGGAAGTCGAAACCTTCGGAAGTCAAAGCGTTTGGATGTCGAGGTATGACTGTATTTCAAAAAGTGAAAATCCAGACAGAATAGGGTTTTTTCTAGTTTTGAGCTATATTTAAGGAAAATTGCCCAAAATGACACTGCTGCCATGGGTCGCCTTATGTCTGGACTTTCCTGGACGTTACAGTGATTTCCACCCGGTCACTGCTTCCGACAGCCGATTGCCGGCTATGTCCAGGAAATTCCGGACGTATGGAAACCTGAAGAAAAAGAGGTGCTGGAACTCATCCCTCATTCTCTTAGAATGGCAATGAAACCCACCTGACAGGTGCCAGAGCTACGTACCGGCAAGTTCCCACAGGAAGAGAGAGAGAAAAGCCCTGTGTTTACATATTCTACAGAATACTTTAAAAAAAAACCTATTTATTTCAGGAGTTTCAAGCATTTTCAAGTTAATTGCAAACATGCCCCAAAGGTTAAATGTACTAAAGGTTAAGAAACAGACTAATACAGTAGA
The DNA here is from genome assembly GCF_963506605.1 of Zootoca vivipara. Taxonomy (NCBI): domain Eukaryota; kingdom Metazoa; phylum Chordata; class Lepidosauria; order Squamata; family Lacertidae; genus Zootoca; species Zootoca vivipara. Next base: position 38,675,571 of record NC_083278.1, read on the forward strand.
ATTTTATTCGGAAAAGCAGGCCTCATGTACCTTTCCTTTGGCACAAAGGAATACAAAGCCACTTGTGTAACTGCATATAAAAGAAACTGTCAACAGGTAGACAAACAGCACCTGCCAAAATCCAGGCTGGAATTGAATTGAAAACCCAGGATCTTGTCCAGCTTTGTAGGCTCAACCTTTAAAGAAAGAAACGTGGTCAGTTCTTTGGAACTAAACTAAACTTAAAGGAAGTAATGTTAGTTTTTTTGCAGAACATAACCATTGCAGGAAGGAGTTGCTTAATTCACACTGGGGGCAGGTAACAAAAATACTGGACCTGTTACACATTCAGTGGCTCCTAGAGGGCTACAGCTTTCAAGAGAAGGCGTCAACAAACAAAAGCAGGGAAGATGTTGCAACCATTAGATGCCTGCCTAGAGAGAACATGGATTGTCTCAGGCTAGCATTGCTTCAGGTGTGCTGTAGGAGATGGTAGCTTATAGGATATGGCAACTTCGTGTTTCCTGCAAGATCCCTGCTTCAATGAGAAGTCAACTGCCTCACTGCCTGACTTTCCAGCCCCTGTGCTGAACCCTGAAGTAGCTCAAGGAAGACTCAACAGCTCCTGCATCTCAACACGCGCGCGCGCACACACAGCCCTGCAAAAGGAGGGAGGTTCTCACCTTGCTGTCCTAGAAGTAACACCTCCTCTCCCGCCCTTCCTCTCATATAGCTGCCACTGTTTGTCCTGTGTTTGTTAGTGACTGTAGGGCAACATGACAGCTGTGAGGAAGACTGGTGTTGTTTATTCATGGTGGGTCTGGCCCACAGCCTGCCTTTCATTGGGGAAATGGTACGTCTCCTTGGGCCACATGCGAGGCAAGCAGGAGTAGAGCTGGCTGGTGCCTGCATACAGATTCAGGCACCCCATTGCCCCAAATTTACAGCTGGCTATTATAAAGAAACTGTATTCTTTTCTCCACTTTTCCACACATAATCACCCCACCTCTGAAAGAATGGAAGAAACAGAGCGCCAAACTACCCATTGCTTCAATGAACTCTTGCCTTTTTAATTTTTACTAGATGCAGATCGGGGCCAGAGCCGTTTACTGATCTAAATCACCCTCTGCAGTCATTTCCTGATCTAAATTGTGCATGCACACTCCCACACCCCGCAAGCTGTTATTTGCTCCCTAGGAGAGAATCTCAAAGTGCCTGTATCACACTTGAACTACTCCCACATAGGAGCAGATAGCAGTTGGGTGGGAATTGAAAAGGAAAGCAACCCACAAGCATATTCCTTCCTGGACTATGTTGTCAGTCCTTGTCTCTCTCTATAGTCATTGAATATTTTTTTTAAAAAAACAACACACACAACTGATCACAGATCTCCCAGTATGACATGCTTTTGACCCCAAGACAGTCAGAGTTAAGAAATGAACTGTTCTTTCCTCTTCGCACTTTGGCCACAGGAGGCTGACTGATGGAAACTCCACCCCCAACCCAAACCCTCGTACTATGCAGGGGAGGGGCGATTTCAACCAGATCACTGCTGGGGAAAAGAAGGAAAGAATAACCCTCTCCTCTCCATATTCTACAGTCCTGATCAGAATTATGACACACACAGACGGACAGCAGTAATGAATTAAAGAAAAGCCAGAAGCATTGCCACACACTACATACTTAGCTGCCTGTATGTATCTCCTCCCCCTGCCTGCACTGAGATCATTAACTGAGCACTGGGAAGCAGCGCTGCAAGTTGGGAGGGGAGGAAGGAGGCTCATGCAAACTGCAAATTTAAAACTGTAATTAAACCTGTGCTGGGGGGGGGAGCAGTAGCAATAGCACACATATACAAAATTCGAGTTGGGGTCTGGGTCAGATGAGCCCTGGGTTGTCATGTGTTGGATCAGGGCCTCCTCAGGGGATCAGACTGGGCCCTGAATCAGATTTGGGGAGCAGAGCAGTCCTAAAATTAACATCATAAGCAGTGGAGCCTGCTCGGTTGGGGAGAATGGGGCACTGCCCCACCAACCAGCTCCCACCTACCCACCTTCTCACCAGGAGAAGTCAGCTTCCTCTTCCTTAGTCTGAGTGTTGCCTTTGTAGAACAAGCAAGAGGAGCAAAAGCAGAATTATTTAATTGCCTCTCATGGGCTCTGGCTCCACCTACTGTTTGCCTCTCCTCCTACTTCCACGTCTGTTCTAATAGGCACCAGGGAGAACTTGACAGCTATGGATCTGATCAGATGCAACAACAGCAACAACAAAAAGAGCTGGACTTTAGAGGCAGAAATCCTGTGGCGCTCCAGAGATTGTTGGATTCCAGCCTATCAGCCCCAGCCAACATGGGGATGATGGGGTGTAGAGTCCAGCAACATCTGGAGGACCACACATTCCTCACCTCATTTTCTGAAGCAAATGTCTCCCTTCTTCACCTGCTACAATTATGGGACAACTGTTGGAGATCTATAGTTGCCACCCTGCCCTCCTTTGCACCTTGTCACCATAGCGTAACCCAAGAGCTATTTTGAGTCTTTGTATAAACCTTCTCTCGTTCTCTTGAGGTTTGGGGTTATTCCCTATAATCCCGCCCAACTCCCACCGCATCACAGTAACCCATATGGGTACTCTGGGTCTGAAACCCTCCTCATTTGCGTCATTGCCTTCAGTATAGAGCATGCATCAAGTGACTCATTCAGTAGACAAATTAGAGGGATTTCATTTCAGAGCAGCCAACATGATTAAGGGGGTGAAGGCGCTGACTTACGGCAAGGAGAAAGATTAAAAGAGATAAATACAGTACACAGAGCTGGCTAAGCAAAGAATATGTGAGAGATGAGGGGGAGGAGAGTTGCTGACCCTGTAAATATTTGCAGGATATAAATAGGAAGTTCTGGAGAAATGTGCTATCTAAATGATAACACCAACTGGCCAGATGAAGCAATCAATAGCAGAGAAAGTAGTGGGCACATTCTGCAAACATGGAGCTAAATCTCCCACGACTATTGCATGTACAGCATCATTTCAAAGGAAAATTAATGATGCTATAAGCGTTGTTGAAGGGACTTGCTTTCCATAACTATAATTAATCTGTCCAGATTCCTGACAGGAAAAAAGTGAAAAGTAGCTATATCTCACCGGCTTTTTGAATAATTCTGAAACACAGCAAGACATGTGTATGGGAGAGGGCTTTAATTGAAAAGGACAAATGTGTGATGTTTTCCAAACTTTTTAACCAGCTGCTGCAGAAATGCCTTTAACAGAAAGTTGATTTGAAGACATTAATAGGTAGTGATGCTGACCTCCATCTTCCGAAAAGCTTTACTAGCTATGGATTGTATCCAGTTATACTCAGAATAGACTCCCTGAAATGAATAGACATGTCTAATTTAAATCCATTCGTTTCATTGGATCTTATCTGAGTACAGATGGATACAACTCTGTATATCTGCAGATGGGGCTGTTGTTAAGAGCATAAGAACAGGCCAGGCCAGTTCCTGATCAGTTGGCAACTCGGTTTAAAGTAGAACACCATACAAAATAATCTCTATTACTAAGCACAATAAAAGGAAATATATTGGAGCAGGCGAATATGTGAGTGTGGACTATTTGCTTAAATGCATCACAAAGGGTGAAATCAGAAGTAATAAACGCCATACTACATTTTTAACCCACTCTGTCCAAATGTGGTCTAGGCCTTGGGAGGTCCCGGTTATCACAGAACACTGATGACTCTTTTAAGAGCCAAACTAGACCTCTGTTTAAACCTGGATCCATCCAAACATGTAGAATGCAGTGGAATCCAATTTAAAGAAGAAAAGGGGTGATTTACAGGCAAGAGACCCAAACCACATCCTGCATTTTAACCCCCTCCCTTGTGCTCTGCTGACTTCTCCAGGCATTGCTCTTCTCTCACTTAGGCAACTGAGCTGCTAAGGAGACCAGTAGGAGAAAAGTACTGGGAGGAAGAAGCTGCAGATAGGCAGCAGCTCTCTGGCCCCACTCCTCCTCGTTGGGGCAGGACCTTAGTTCAGTGGTAGAGCATCTGTTTTGCATGCGGAAGACCCCCGGTTCAATCCCTGACATCTCCACATAGGGCCAGGAAAGACTCCCTCTCTGCAACTCTGAAGGGCCACTGTCAGTCAATGTAGAGAATGCTGAGCTAGATAGACAGTTGGTCTGGCTTGGTACATGGCAGCTTGATTAGAGATGGAGGACAAATTCAAGTCAGTTAGTATTTAAAGCCAGACCTATCAAACTTGCACTTCCCGAAACAATATGGGAACTGAAATGCAGCCTTCCTTCAAAATTCATATTTATCCAAATGTTGCAATGCAGTTCTCCAACCAACCAGTGTTTACAAAAATGTATATAGTAGGAGGGAATTTACTACAGAAAACATACAAAAATCATTATAGTGAAAGAAACCGCTACCAAAAAAATGTGCAATTTTGACTAAGGTACACATGAAAACATGTTTAGTAGGAGAAATTCACACTAAAATGCTGGTTAATTTTCATGAGTTAATAATAATAATAATAATAATAATAATAATAATAATAATAATAATAATTTATTATTTAATACCCCGCCCATCTGGCTGGGTTTCCCCAGCCACTCTGGGCGGCTTCCAAAAGAAATATTAAAATACGCTAATTTCTTAAAGATTAAAAGCTTCCCTAAACAGGGCTGCCTCTCTGGGCGGGTTCCAACAGAAAAGTAAAATACAATAATCTATTGAGCATTAAAAACCTCCCTAAACAGGGCTGCCTTCAGATGTCTTCTAAAAATATGGTAGTTGTTTTTCTCTTTGACATCTGATGGGAGGGCGTTCCACAGGGTGGGTGCCACTACCGAGAAGGCCCTCTGCCTGGTTCCCTGCAACTTGGCTTCTCGCGACGAGGGAACCGCCAGAAGGCCCTCAGTGCTGGACCTCAGTGTCCGGGCAGAACGATGGGGGTGGAGACGCTCCTGTAGGAATATGAAGAACTGGATTTATGACTAGAAAAATGAGAGAGTGGGAGAACCCTCCCTAAATGTGATTGAGACAACATGGCTTTACTGCTTTGCTATCACATCATAGCTGAACACTAACTTCAAGATGAAAAATATCCTAATTACCACCAAAGCTGTGTTGGTGTTTGTAATTTGGATAAAAAGAAACTTCCCTGGATGCCTTGATCCATGTTTGCGGCAAGTACTCTTAGGTGAGACAGCCTCAGCAGAGCTTTAAAATCACAAAACATGCAGCAAAGTAAAGCATGCAAAAATAGGCTGTTAACCTTTAAAATATCTGCTTCTGTTTTTTCTTCCAAAGTTTTCCATTTTGCTTAGCATAGAAAGAGACAACTAAATGGTTTACTTAAAAACTCTTCAAAGGTCAGTTTCATGTGCTTTTCCACACAGCAGCAAGAAAAAACAGGCAGCTTTAACTCAGTTTCAAAAATGGTAAGAGGTTCTAAATTATTTGTATAGAAACACAGGTGGCTTGTTAAAGCCACATGGTTTAAGTTTGGAGCATCCGTCTTAGACATCTTTCCTGGCCAGATTCACATGGAGGAAGGAGACAGAACAGGATGTGGTAACCCATCCTCCCAAGGTGAGAAGGTGCAACCTAGCTAAGCCTGGCAAGACAGCTTACTCTATAGTCTTAACACTTTTGTGCATTAGAGTTAAGCATGTTGGTTATATTGGGACACAGGTGGCGCTGTGGTCTAAACCACTGAGCCTTGGGCTTGCCAATCAAAAGGTCGGCAGTTCGAACCCCCCCCCCCCCCCGCGAGAGGGTGAGCTCCCGTTGCTCGGTCCCTGCTCCTGCCAACCTAGCAGTTCGAAAGCACGCCCAAAAGTGCAAGTAGATTAATAGGTACTATTCCGACGGAAAGGTAAACGGCGTTTCCATGTGCTGCTCTGGTGTTGGTGTTCCGTTGTGCCAGAAGCGGCTTAGTCATACTGGCTACATGACCCAGAAAAACTGTCTGCAGAGTGGACAAACGCCAGCTCCCTCAGCCTGTAAAGCGAGATGAGCGCTGCAACCCCAGAGTCGTTTGCAACTGGACTTATCTGTCAGGGGTCCCTTTACCTTTACCTTTATGTTGGTTATATAAGGCTGATTTATCCCACAAGCTGTTCTTACCTTAGTTACTACCACCACTCTCACACACTCTCGCACATCCCTCTGCATAATCAAATGACAAGTGATGTGAAAAACCTTTGAATGGTTAACAGCCAGGTAAGGATTAGCTGCTTGAATCCAAGCTGAGGCCATTAACCGGAGAGAGACTACCTGATCCTCTCCTTGTCACCCTATCCCACTGCACACTAGGAAAGTGAAGTGGGGAAGGAAGAGGCTTCTAGATAAAAGCTCTGTGTAGGTTAATTTAAAACAGAGAGCATTCCTCACCACAACCTGCATAACTTCTTGGAACTTCTTCCTCTTCCAGTTTTCTTGGTATTTATATCCCATCCCCAGTGAGTTGAGCTCCCTTGCCCTGCTCCTGTACAGGGTACAAGCAGCTGCACTTCCTCTAATCCAGTCAATTTCCCCCCAGAGAAGATCTATGCCACTCTTCTGCTGGAAATAGACAGGTTAGGAGATACTTCTGCACAATGGGATCAATTTATATCCAAGCAGCTTTTTATAGCCGACTACTGCAATATTTCTTCTGAAACTCTCTAATGGCCTCATCTGCACTATACATTCAAAGCAGTAGCATACCACTTTAAACAGCCATGTCTGTCCCCCAAAGAGCCATGGGAGCTATAGTTTGTTAAGGGGTTCTTAGGAGAGCCATGTCTACTCAGAAAGAAGTCCCTAGGGGGCTTACTCCCAGATTAGCGGAGTTAAGGTTGCAGCCATTAGTTAGAATCCCTCAGAACCTGCTTTACGGCTCCTATCCTGGTTTAACGCTGCACCTGCAAAAGAGGTGGCACGTGTTAAAACACCCTCATTGAAATTAACGGAAGAGCTGAGAAACAATGTCTTCCCATCTCCTTCTACTCCCCCTATGCAGCCACTACAGACCATAGGATCCCTACTGGTTCTTCAACCACAATAAGTGCTGCACCTACAGCAACACTCTGTCACTGGGATGTGTCCCTTCTCCACAGTGCATGCTGTCAGCTTCATTCCTATTATCTCCAGGTAGAGTTGGCAAAGACCCCATCATGAACCACTGGAGAGCTTCTGCCTGTTGAATATACAATAAGGATTAAGATTAGCAGCAGTCGACATGGTGCCTCCAGGTATTGTTGGACTCTTGATTCCCATCAGCCCCAGCAAGCACAACCAGTGGTTGGAGATGATGGGATTTGTAGGCTAAAAATGACTGGTGGGCACCCCATTGGCTATCCCTGAGCTAAATGCACCCTTCGTCTGACACTGTATGAGGCAGCTTCTTATGTCAAGGGGAAGACATTAGACGAATGAATGGATTAGTCATGGCTACAGCTCTCTGGCCTCATAAACAGCAGCTCACTGGCACTGTAGGGCCCTTGTGTCAGGTGGCTTCTGTGTCACACATCTGGCAGGGTAGGGTGCCATGCAATGTTTTGCCATTGCTGGACATGGCCGGCTCCTTCTATACCTGGCTGGTGTGAGTGTTTTGTCAGCGCATCATTCCCTGATTGATATCTCACCATGGATTCTGCAAAGTGGCTGCTAGGGTTGCTATATTCTCTGTTTGCAGTGCTTTTAATTCCTTGACTTTTCCAGCAATGGAGTGCTCTTCCCATTTTAGCTCCTTGACATCTTTTGCTGAGCAGCTCAGCTTTATGTTGCATTAACATATTATTGCACCTGAACAGACTCATTAGCTCTGTCTAGGTTTGCCAGTCCTTGAAGTAGCAGTTTGCTCTGTAGCAATTAGCAGGAGACAATGTTTAAGCTGTGGGAAAAGCTCCAGCTGCTGCTGATTTCTGTATATCAAACCAAAGAATAGGAGGAGACCAGACCAGTTTGGTTTTGGGGGTTTTTTTCTGGCCAGTTAGCAAGCCTAGCTATACTGCATGTAATGAGGGTTGGGGTTGACATTGTTCAGCGTGCAAATTGCCCCTTTGGGTTTTAAACTGATTTTCACAATGTAAAATCTCTAGCATGAATTCTCCAGGCCAGTGGTTCCCAACAGTGGTCCGGGGACCCCTAGGGGTCCGCGAGCTATGCCAGAGGGGTCCACAAGATGCTATTAGAATAAAAAATATATTAAATATATTTCGTATGATAACAGATTTTTTGTTTTGGCCGCTTCCTGCATGAGCAGAGTCTAGCGCAAAACTAGAATTAGATAGAAGCAGTAGTTCTGCTGTATGCCGTTAGGTGGCGCTTTACAAACACTACTGTTTTGCAAAGAGGCAGCGCACGCATTCTACTAATGCTCACCTCCCCAAGATGCTTTGCGCGCGTCGGCTTCATTTGTGCGCTACTGCGCAGGTACCCTGTCTTCTCCATTCCCCCCCTTCCTCCCTGGCGCGCGCTGCCTCTTTGCAAAACTCTTAATTTGGCTCTCACTTTTTAATTTTAGGATTAGGAATTAATGGGGGTCCTTGTCACAATAGCGGCTCGATGAGGGGTCCTCGAAAAAAAATTGTTGGGAACCCCTGCTCCAGGCAAAAGACAACATTCCTCCTCAGAGCTGCCCTAAAGAAAAGGAAGCGTGATTATTTCTACAAAACTGTAGCCTAATTTTCAAGAAGATTGAGATTTCTAAAACAGAGAAAGCCAAAACATTTGGATTGTAGTAATAAATGAGACCGTTTATAAAAATAAAAAAAAGCTGTGGAAGAAGCAAGGACTGTGATTCTGAAAGCAATTTATACATAATAGCTTGTAGATGCACTCATTCACACTTATATTACGATGTTCCCCTGGCTTTCAAAAGCAGCATTAAAGGGGTGACGCTTTAGAAAAACTTCAAATCAAAAGACTCACTGTACCCACAAAACTAGAAACACACCTCTGTGGAAAGAAACACATGGTGTTTGGGTAACTAATGGTCAAATCATGTGGATGTGTACATGCATTTCCAAGGGTCAGGGATATTTATAAGCTTATGAATTAAATTAAATTAAATTAAATTAATATTATTATTATATATTTATCTATGCCCCGCCTTTTTCCCTGAGGGGGCTCAAGTTGGCTAAACACAGTTAAACACAGCATTCACTCCCACAAGATGTAGGGATGGCCCCCAACTTGTATGGCTTTAAAAGAGGAATGGACAAATTCATGGATGATAAAACTATCAATCGCTATACTCTGCTTTCACTATCAGAGGCAGAATTCCTCTGAATACCAGTTTCTGGGAATGGCAAGTGGGTTGTGCTCCGATTCTGCTTTGGGTTTTGGGCTTCCCTTGGGCATCTGGTTGGCCACTGTGAGAAGAGAGTGCAGGATTAGATGGGTTCTTGCATTCTTAAGAGCGATATCCATTAGTATCATGCGCAGAAATTTGGATGGATTCCCTAAGCCTTGTCTCTCTTAAATGCAATCAGAATAATAGGAAACTCCTGCATCCAGTCAAATGCCACCTATTAGCTAAACAAGCTCTTACCGTACTTTTGCTATTCTTAAAGTCTGATGATTCCAGTGGAAATGCTGCAGGTGCTCAAACTTTTATCCAGATTTCATAAAGAGCTGAGTTTTCTAGCTCTGATTCTTTGGCATGAGGGGGAAAGATACTCTGTGAGAGACAGTGATAAAAGTGGAATACTTCACCTCATATATTTTCCTGACCTAAATTACAGGCTAGTTCTGTAGCAGACAGCAAAGACCTGCACTTTGCAAACAGAGAACACTGGTCTCCAAACATAATAACACTACATAAAGAGTTATGCCCTCTAAATTATTTTTCTTCCCTAGCTTTGAATGGTTAAGACAGGTTTCCTTCACAGGAGGATGAGCCGAATGCTTGTTTAGTGAGAGAGCATCTCACCCTTGAGGTGAACGCAAAGAGTATTCCACACACTACAGAGCAGCGCCACAATTTGCAGTTGTCTGGCAGATACCAGGAATTACAAGAAGTAAAAGCTAAACAGCAGCAGAATGAGTAGGGTGTGCCCTTTTCTTTTTTCAAGAAAAGAGATTATTAGTATTTCTTTTGCCAGTCTTCACCTGCTTCAAGAGAATTATTAGATGTATATTTTTTTGAAAGGTTAGTCTACTGCATCCAAAACAACAGAGAGTCTTGTGGCACTTTCTATATACAGTATAGCCACAATCTTTTCTGGAACCTAGTCTACTTCATTCTTTCTCTCAGACGTGTACTCATACATACACTGTCTCACACAAACACACAGGCAGACTCAAACACACTTGGCATTTTAGCTCAGCCCTCCAGTATCATTTGAAGTGCCTCTTCCAATGCGAACTTACTCTGACCCTTTGGTCCTCATCTTCTGGCTTCCTTCATATGGCCCCCTGAGGGAAGTTCCCGGTGAGGTACTCACAGCATCATCATTAACATCTTTTGAGCGTCAGGAAAAAACTTGTCTTTCCCAGCCCTACCTGAAGATGCTTGGGATTGAACCCAGGACCTTCTGCTTCCAAGGCAGATGCTCTACCACTGAGCTATGAGCCTTCCATTTGACAGATCATGTTAATAGCTCAGTGGTTTATTGACAGAATGTTTTCTGCTGCTGAAATTTCCTCATATGGTTGGGTCTGTGTTACAGGTTTTGTAATGGTTTTATTGTATTAGATTGTTGTCTGTTTTTATGCTAAACATTTGGCTCTTGATTTTTTTTTGGCAAGTAGTTTATAGACTTTTTCTTTTCTTTTAATCATTAATAACTGAAATAAATGATACAAATAAAAAACAATAATTTCCAGCCCTCCTCGCTTCGTAGCTGGGGTGTGGGTTGGAAATACTACCTTTTATTGCCAGATCTTTCCTTCACCCAGCAGTGCTGAGGTGTGGGATGTCGCCTTTTACTCTTAAAGAGCAAGCAGACAGTTTTATTTCTTTTTAGTACTGTGGTGTTTAGCGCTAAGATTGGGTTGCCATATTTCAAACAGTGAGAATCCAGACAGAAAAGTTGTAGAGCTTTGTTTGGCCAAAGTTGTTCAGCTTTTTTATACTTTTGACGAAAGTTGTTGAGCTTTTTTGGCAAATTCACCAAAAAAAAAAGGAAGCCTTTAAAGCTATTTTTAAGGAAGATCGACAAAAATGACACTGCCGATATGGGTTGCCATACACCCACACTTTACCAGACTTTTAAGGGAGATAGTTTGGCAGTGAAATACACTATCAGAATCCCTGTCTTGGGAACCCAATGCCAGATACAGACAACAGGCTGCTAGCTTGAAACTGCAGAGTCAGGCTTGGTCCCCTCTAGGAAGCCAACATCTCTTTGAGAAGCATCACAACTAGAAAGCAGGCAGGCAGCAAACAGTACAGCACACTAACTTTCTACTTGGGTATAAGGCCTGATCTTCTCTTCTTTTTAAACAAATCCGTAAGAAACCTATAAATTCCCCCTGGTAGTGTTGGTCTTCTGGAGTTCACACAGTTCTTCAACATTCATCGCTTTCTTTAACCAATCCTGGCTTAATTATTTCCATCATTTCTGACTAATTCTGAAAATGAATCACAGAATCATAGGTCTGGGAAGAAACTTCAGGGTCTTCAGTTTCAGCTGCCTGCATTAAATAAAACTTACCCAGTCCCAGCCACCCCTGACAGATGTTTGTCCATATGGATATGATCTGTAGAGGTCTTTGGCTCCTTCACCGGAAACTGAGAAATTCTACAGAGAGCCCTTTGACCCAGTAGAAAGTATGAAGTCATGTTGGACTCGGTTCATGTACAAGGACATCTAGACTTGCATCCTGTTCTCACTGTGGCCAGCTAGAGGCTCATGGGAAACCTATAAGCAGGGCTTAAGCCCCAAAGCATTCTTCCCCACTTAGGATTTCCAGTAAGTGGTATTCAGAAGCATACTTCTTACAACAGTGGAAGTAGAATATAGCCATCGTGGTTAGTAGCCACTGATCCTCCATGAATTTGTCTAATCCTCTTTTAAAGCCATCCAAGAGGATTCACCAATATTTATAAACATGTTTCTCTGTGCCCCCTTAGCAAAAATACATACCCTGTCCAACTTCTCAGGGCTTTCTCTATGCCTCCACCTTATATATATGTGAAATGGTGATGAAGGTATATTTATTCAAAAAAAATTAAAAAAATGAGCACTAGTCCAAAAAGATCGTCGCCCCCTGCTACAACCAATAATCGCAAAGTCCTTCCTATGTGTGGTTTAGTGCATGGAACATAATTGCTAAATGGCAGCCCCTGCCCCTGTGTGGGAATAAATCCCATATATTTCAGTGGCTTAGTTCCACATGATGTCCACAAATCCAAACCCTTATACGACACGGGCAAGGAACTTGTGGCCTTCCTGAAGTTGTTGGACTCCAGCTCCCATCAGTCCCAACCAGCATGACCAATGGGTAGGGATGATGGGAAGTGTAGTTAGCAAAACCTGGATGGCCACAGGTTCTCCAACCCCTGGTGTAAGAGTCGGAGATTACCATTCATTCCAAGCAGCATCTTTGGCCCATGTTATGTAGGGCAAGACCTTGTGTGACTACATTAAGTTTCCTGTCTCGTGGAAAATAAATAGGGAGTTATTCTGGAAACCCCTGTTTGTAAGAATGGGTGTGCTTTAGAAAAATCCCATGTTTAAAGGAAATAAAACAACGTATCAGTAAAATCTTCAAAGGCAGCTCGTAGTAAGCTAAACTGCTCAGCTTTACTGAAGGCTCATAGAAAATAACATTTTTAAAAAACCGATTTTCTGGTGGGTGACACATATTCAATGTGTGCTTGACAAGGGGAAAATGCATTCCAAAATCTCTTTGAAGCTTGATATTTTTTGCTAGATACTCATATTTTCCAGCCACACTGCAGCCCTTGCTATCACTACTGCTGATTCATCCCTTTGTGATGCAGGATAAAATGTTTTATGGGAACAGTAGGAGACCAGCACTAAATTATTTTGTCTGGCCCAAATGGCTGGGTGGCTGGTTCTCCACAGCACATTGAGAAAGATGGAGATTTTCATGGTTTGTGGGTCAAATATATTCCTCAATGATGAAGAAAATGCTTTGGGACAGGAAGAATCAATTAGTCACAATGCTGCAACCCACAGTAATTATATTGTGGGCCCTACATGATAACTAAAACACCATTGTTTTTCACTAAAGCAATTTTGGACTTCCAGCAAGAAAGTAAAGTGTGATATAAATAGAAAATGAAATGGAAATGAAGAATAATTCCGGCAGGGTGTTTATTGTAGGGTAGATGTTCCACGGGCATCCAAAAAATAAATTGCAGCATCCACATGGTTGGCATCATAATGCCAGCCTGTATTCTCCCCATCCTCCCACCACCCTTTAATCCGGATTTATCTTTCCAGGGGGGATTTGATAAGCTAAAATGAAACACAACAACTTTGCTGCCAACGACTTACTTGCAATACCTGAATGATGCTGTGTGGAAGCACCTGTAAAGGAAATTAAGCACAAGGTGGAGAGGGATAACCCGTCCAAAGATGAGCATATTGAAGTCCCTGGTGATTCAATGTGAGGAAAATATCCATGTGCTTAATTCGCTTAATTGAAATCAGTAGGGCTACAAAGGTTGCAGTGGGTCCTGAATCCTCAAAGTCTGTCACGCTGAACCCCAGGGAGGAAAAAACCCATAGCCAAATATTGGTTTGACTGCCAAGGGTTCTGTAAGGCTGTGTATATCTCTAAAGCACATCTGAAGAACTCTGAACACTGTAGTTCACTGCTCAGTTCCCAGCAATCCTGACAGTTCCTGTCATTTGGCTCAGTGTCACCCACCCTGCCTGGCAGTGGCTTTCCAGAGTTTCATACCAAAGTCTTCCCTTACCCTACCTAGAGATCCCAGGGACTTAACCTGGGAAATCTACATGCAAACCAAGTGCTCTACCATGCTGTGTTTTCTGCCATTTTCTTAGAAGCTGCCACACTGCTTGAAGTCCCTCTTTCTTTTCTGTACCTCATTTGCGGGTTTCTTGCAACTACAGCAAAGTGATATGCATTTGCTAATGCCTGTTAACACTGTTTAACAATATTAACATGTGTGTTTTTTTTCTTAAGTCAGCCATTTTAAGCCATTAAAAACTAGGGGACAGTGGCGTAGCATGCGGGGCCCACAGGGGCACAAAATTGTTAGGGGCACAAATTTCAACACCCAGTGCTGCCTCAAATACAGGTGCACACTTCCTTTGTGGGGCTCCACTGAAAATGGCTACTTCATGCGAAGCAGGAAGTGACATCTCAAACATACACAAATAACCTCAGTTACGAACACAATTGTCAATGTATATAAACAGGCGTAACTGGCTGCTGTAACAAGTCATTCAAGAATTTATAAAGACAATGTGAAATAACATAAATATGTACTTTTGAATTGATTTATCTCCACATGGATACCCTATATGAACCATGACATATGAACTATGACTTATGACTGTGGATATTGCATGTATGTTGGACTAAGTCCTTTTCTGATACTTCTGCAACACGTGGAAGTGACATAACAAAAGAACAACTCTTCTTTTCTTATATCTGCGGCTGCAAACTCCTGGGTGACGCGGGCACCATTGTTGTTGGGGCACATGCATACTTGCTCTGTTAACCCTCCCACCTGCCCTCCATGTGGCCCCAGGCACTGGCAACGCACACTATGCCACTGCTAGTGGACAGCTTTCATAAATGTATGGAGAACAAGTAAACCCCACCCATTACAGTGGTACCTTTCTCCACATCTGCTGCCGCTTTCTTCAGACGTTAATACTGACTTGAGGTTATAAGGAAGAGTTACCTACAAATCCATAGAATCAGAAAGTTCCAGCCCTAGGTTCAGTGGAGAACTAGGAGGCGTCACCAAAGCCTTGGGACGTGTTATGGATATGTTAATCTTAGTGACAGCCTAGAACTGTACAGCTTTAAGTGTGTTAGTTTAACATTCCCTGCTGTGAGCCAATTCCCAAGCTCTCGAAATTTTGCGGGTAAATAAACATTACTGAGAGGATTATGAATAATGATAAAGATGGAAATTTGCTTTTGGTCTGGAACAAGATTTCTCCCCTCACACTCACCGCCACCAACAGCCTCTGGATTTCCCAGGAGATGCATGGGCTGATTCCATTTTTCCAGGAGATATTTTGAATGCAGAAATTAGCTCACCTCTAAACATCTTAGTCATACATCGAATGCCACTATCTCTCAGCTGTTGTATTTGACTAAACCTTGCCCTTTTCAAAACTGCATTGGTACCCACTATTCGTGGAATTTGTGCCATAATCTTAGGCTACTGTAGAGATGTGCAATTCCTTACAGCTACTACTCTTTAGTAAGAAAGGACATCAAAGGGTCTTATCAGCAACAGATTGAGTCTTCTGGTTCCTTAAGGAAAGTCTCAAAGTCACTTTTCACTTCTGTTTATTCCACAGGTTTTTTTCCCTCAGATCATATTTCTTTCTATCTGAATGCTATCACTATACATCATGGTCATTGGTCACCTTTTGACATTGTACTGGAGGCAAGTGCAAAGGGCAACTCATTTAATTATGTAGCAATCTAACAACATATATTCACCTTCCAGAAACCTATGAAGTTTGTTTGTTATCCTTGGCACCAATGTCATGATTTTAAAATGTTGATTTGCCCCCCATTTTATGAAATGCAATGGCCTACCAAAACCAACAAAGAGTTGAAATTATTTTCATTTTCTTCTTTTTGTTACAACGAACTAACCCGGTTACCTTCTGGAAATTGCCTACCAGTTGCATTTGAACTTTATGAACCTCTACGTTTGGAAGCAATCCTGTGATGGTCATCTTTCCATCAACACTCTTTTTGAGCTTTGCACCTTTTGAAAAAGTAATAAAATTGTGAGCTTAAGAGGCATTCTAGCCTGGATGTCATGGCAGTGTCAAAGTCTGAGTGTTACTCTGCACTTCACAAGCAATGTGACACAAAGCCTTTGCTGAACCTAGTTATTTTGACCAAGATGACTAAACCTTAAAATTAAAAAAAAAACCTGTGGTGAGTACACCTGCATAGAAGTGGGAAAGGAATCTTGGCAACAAACCCAGCCTGCAGTGAATTTGTGGACATCTATACTCAGCTTGCAGTAGAGGAATTTGCATGGAGTTAAGACGGTCACGGATAGAGTGAGGGGCCTCCATATTCCCAAACTATCTCTGTACCTTTTGCTCTATGCTCACCTCTCTATCTCTTTGCTGTTTAGACTGATACAAACTGGAACAGTCACTTGTGGGTTTGTGGCGTTCAGGAGCCAAAACGTTCGGGAACTAAGCTGTTCGAAAAGCAAGGCACAACTGTAACAGCAACAACAACAACAACAACAACCAGATGCTGCTTACTCTGCATACTGTGGGTAATTCACCCTGTTATCCCAATAGTCATGGCCGCCCAGGAGCCATGGGGGCACATCCCTTGTTGGATCAGCATCTTAGCTTGTGTTGCCATGCCTTGCACTTGCAGTGCCTTAGGCTTGCCTTGCTTAAGTACTGTACCCATTTCAGCATAATGTTGTTGGCAGAAAAATAATCCAAGCCCAAATCGTTCATCCAGAAAAATCCAAGACATGAATTGAGATGTCAGATTGTCCCCTTGGTGGTTTACAGTTCCCTTACACAGACTGTGCAAATTTTAGAATTTAGTCTGATTTGTTTGTTGTCCTCTTCTAACCAAGCTGAAGAGCTTATAGGCCAGCGGCTATGCTTAGGGTGCAGACTTGGCCGCCTCTGGAAAGTCTGCCTTTTTAATGCATTTTTAAATGTACTGCCGGCATAGGAACCACTTGTGCCTTTTCGACCTGATAAAAATGTGAGAATCGCTGACATATGAATCAAAGCTGCTATCAGATCAGTGGAGCGGCGGCAGCATCCTGTTGGCAGCAGGTGGGACCCATCTGCTAGTAATTCACACATTACGTTTTTATGAGGTGTGCAGAGGTGCACGCCTTGTATGCTCAGTACTCACTAAAAGAAGCATTTAACTCAACACTGCCGGCTCAGTTTGCTTTACTGTCTGAAGCGGAGGCCAAACATGTGTGTCCCACAACTAGGGCCAACATTTTCTCACTGTGCCAAGAGGTGCCCAGTCCTGCTTCAGGGCCCTGAAAAGCATCTCTCACGAAATGACACAATAATTTGGCATATGCTTTTGTGGCTTTAAGAATGCTACTTTGGATGGCCAATACTTGGAGTAAGCATAGTTTAAATCCATCTTTCTTCATTTTCATTATCTATTTATTTATTATCTATCTTATTATGTTTAGATCCCACTTTCCATCCAAGGAGCTTGTGGTTCTCCGCATCCCCACGTTATCCTCACAACAACCTTGTGAGGGGCAGAGACTGCCCTGAGGTCACCCACTGAGCGTGGCTGAGTGGGGGTTTGAAACAGGTCTCCCAGGCCCTACTCCAGGCATAGGCAACCTTGGCTCTCCAGATGTTCTGGAACTACAACTCCCATGATCCCTAGCTAACAGGGCAGTGGTCAGGGATCATGGGAGATGTAGTTCCAAGACATCTGGAGAGCCAATGCTGCCTATGCCTGCCCTACTCTAACACTACCACCACTACACCACACCACACTGCCTGTCTCCCACACTGTACATTGGTATAGAGAGCCTATGGTATTATGGCAATGGTTAGCATCATCAGCATGATTTGCTAAGTGGGGAACATGCTCTTTCCTAGCTGTGACACATTGATGTTTATGTACCATCAGTTCATATGGTGAGGCTGAAGTTTACTATCTATGCCCCAAGTCCCCAAACCAAGTCATTTTGGCTTTTTGTTTCTCTGTTACTGCTTAGAGGTGGGACAGGGCAGAGAATGTGCTTGGGCTATATAGCAAGGCCTTTCTTCTCAGGAGAGACAAATGATTGCCAAATACTGATGTTTCCAGTAAAAAACGCTTGAGGTACATATGCAAATACGAAGATTTGGCTCTCTGCTAGAAAGCCATATATATATATATATATATATATATATATATATATATATATATATATATATATATATGGTGTATTTAAACCTCATCCAGCAACTGGAACCAAGTAAGTATTTCACTGGAGAAGAGCTGCAGAGACTGAGGGAGGCTAAATTTTACATATTGATTTGAAACTAGCAGTCAAAACCTTTGCCTAAAGGCTGCTAGCAGATATGTCTTGTTAACAGGACAGCAATTTGCATTCATATTATGCAGGAATGACAATATACTGGGAAATAAATTAAATACCAGCCCAATTACATTCCATAGGCTCCATAGTGATATTTGATAATACTACTGTATAGTAATACCAAAAGCATCTGCGGTAACATATCTTAACTTATTAACACACACCGAAACAAAACAGAAACAAAAACTAGAAATTAAATTGAATGGAGACAGTGCCAATAGCTGGAAGTCATCTTGAATTTTTGGGTATTTGTATTGGAAAGGGGTGAAGAGCTTGGCAGAGAAGCATAAATTCTGTTCTTGACATGCCTAAACCAACAGATGTTAGAAGTGTGAAACAATCCCCACGAATGGCAGGTTTTTGTCAGATATTCCTTCCAAACAATGTGCAAAAACTTGTTTTAACACAAAATTAGTTTGGAGAGAGGGAGACTGAAAACATCCTGGCTTGGGCGATGATGTTAATGAATCCAAATCTTGAAAAAAATCTTTCATCATAGAAGTAACAGACTGCGGTGTCAGCAGTATTAGTGCCAAACAGAACAGAAAAGGCAACTCCACGGCATTTGCACCTGAAATTCCATCAAATTTAAAAACAAAACACCTGTTTGAGCCTGAATCAGCTGTGTTGCATTTGGAATTAAGTTTTAATACAGCAATCTTAATGAAAATATAGTAAAATCTTAAAGAGAATTAAAAACGAGGGGAAGGAATCTAGAGAATTACCAGAACTTTGATGGCCACTGTGAGAACAGGATGCTGGATTAAACGGGCCACTAACCTCATCCAGCAGGTCCTTTTTATGTTCTTATTCCCCTCTCCAGGTATTCCTATCCCCATGTTTTTTCCCCCAGCTGACTCGATGTTACATGGCTACAGAGCGTTTTATGTCCTAACTGGGTTGTTTTGGTAGGATTGGCCATGTCGGCCATGCCATTGTCAACAACGTTGCCCCCCAAAAGCTCAAAAACCTTTGTGTCCGGATTTTCACTTTTTGAAATATGGCAACCCTAGTTTTGGGGGGTTCTCCCACTCCCAAAAAAGTTATTTGCTTCTGCATTAACTGAAGCCTGCTGGTGCCTCCTTCTTGGGTGTGTGGACGTCGCCATTTTGCTATAGGCTCAGCACCCGGGCAATCACTTCAGCATTAGTAGAAAGGATTGTGTAAAATATGCAAACATTTAAATTTTCTTTAGATTTAATTTACAGAGATGGTAGAATTCAGCTTTTCATGGCATAGAATTCACAATTTATTTTATTTTATTGAATAAGAGTGATTTCTTTAATAAAAGCTTTGCACAGGGTTTGCATTGGCCGACCTTGTAAAGGAAACAGGGCAAGAGGAAAAAGGGTAACATTCTTTCAGCCTAGCATGCAGAATTGGCTGTCAGGCTTTTCATGTACTAGAAATACCAGCGAATAAGCAAAAAGAAGCACAAAAAGGGGAAGGAGTACAGCAGTTCTGCTCTGTTTTTCGCTGTTATGGACTGGAAAGGAGAAATTGAAACCAGGCTGCCCAAGTGCTACAGATGGAAAAATAATTACTCATCATGGGTAAAGATTGAAATGGCTGAATTAATTAATTCAAAGAGAGCAAAAGAATGTTTTCATAGTAAAGGTGAAACCAATTTTTTTAAAAATATACATTAAACTGCACATTGAAATGGTAACATACATTTGGATGCTAAAGTGGCAGCCTAATTAGCAAAATGGTGGAATTCTGCTCAGGAAATAATATCATCCCATAAGGCCATATAAAAGCAAATATAGCTTGAGTTTAAGATTTCTTCACTGCTATGAAGATGGACTAGAGCAGGCATCCCCAAACTCAGCCCTCCAGAGGTTTTGGGACTACAACTCCCATCATCCTTGACCACTGGTCTTGTTAGCTAGGGATGGTGGGAGTTGTAGTCCCAAAACATCTGGAGGGCCGAGTTTGGGGATGCCTGGACTAGATGGTGTAAACCGAATGCAAAGAGTAATCATATTGATTTACAGATTATAAGGAAGTGTGTGTGTGTGTGTGTGTGTGTGTGTGTGTGTGTGTTCTATTCGTGTGTTTAATATATATATATTATAAGCCACCACAAGGTTGGTCAGCGGAGCATGGATAATCTAACATTAAATAAATGCTAAGAATTAGGAGCTACTCCTGTTCAGCTGAAGAGCAGTTGGGCTACAGAGCAGATCTCAGATGCCTTTCTACTCAGTTGAAAAGGGGCGATCAGATACCTCATGTAACTGAAAATTCATTCATCAACTGGCTTGAGGTAGGCATTGTGTGTCAGAGAGAGAGAGAGAGAGAGAGAGAGAGAGAGAGAGAGAGAGAGAGAGAGAGAGAGAGAGAGAGAGAGAGAGAGAGAGAGAGAGAGAGAGAGAACAAGAGGAGAACTGAGGGACCATCTCTCAAATCAAGCTTCCCATTTGCTCAGAATCCCCTGCCATCGAAGATTAACCCAATAGTGACTGGAGACCGAGACTTCTCAGTAGAAATGCCTATGCTTTGGAAATCTCTACCCAACGAGGCAAACATTTGTGGAGCAAGGAACTTTGAAATGGTGTTCTTCTGCTGTTTGCTCAATGTGTTTTCAATTTAAGTTTGTAATTATATTTTTAAAAATTGCTTAAATTAATCTTGCTTTGCTGCTTTGGAAGTTCAGGTAGAAACTCTGGATAGCACTAGATTAAATAAACAAACCTGAGCTATGAGTCATCATCTCAGCCATGACCTGCTATTTGCTTTTGGCCTTAAGCAAGCCACTGTTTCTCAGTCCCTCACCTGTACAATGACGCTAGTTTAGCATAGAAGGTTGTTGAAATGATTACAAAGATTATGTGTATGAATCACTGGGAACAGTGATGTATAGTAGCTAAGAATTGGAGGAATAAGAGATGGCTTCCCTTAGGAAACAGACTGTTTACAGAGGAATCCCCTTACATTAGGCCAGAGCTTTCCAAACATTGGTGCAGGGATGGAGGAAGGGGGATGCGGGCCTCCCTGCGTGTCACCACTGAGGGGGTGGCACTCACCACAGGGCCTGCAGCGCGCCCGAGCCACGTGTCTCTCCTGGGAGAGACACGGTGACTTGGGCCCCTGCAGGCTCCGCACTGCCCAAATGGTCTACCCGCTGCCCACCCTCCCCCCAGCTGTAGGGGGGCTGAGTGGGAGGAGGCAGGCAAACTCCAGAGGCCCCATGGTGTGCCCCACCCCTATGGGTAGCTCGCCTCACCCCAGGCACCCAAGCGGCTTCCTCTGCCGCTGCGTTGGTGACACACTCTTTAGACACGCATCATTTCATGACACAATAATTCAGTTTTGCTAGCAAACCGGAGGTTAAACTAACCGCTTTCCAGCCTTGGGAGAAGTGCAGAGAGCACTCGCACAACACATCTACACACTGCACTAATGTGTTGCGACACACAGTTTGGAAAGGTCTGCATTAAGCCTTGGGGGGAGGCTGTGGATTGAGCAGAGGCATCCCTTCACTCAGCTCTACCAGCTAAGCTGCCCCTCCCACCATATGCCAATGGACTGATGCAGCTCCAGAGGATAGGACCCAAACCAAAGGATACAAATTACGAGGAAGGGGATTCAAACTAACTTCCTGATAACAAGAGCTGTTCAACAGTGGAATGCACTAGGTTAACTTTCCTTCATTGGAGGTTTTAAAACAGAAGTTGGGTGGCCACTTGTCATGGATTCCTTAGCTGTGATTCTTGGATGGAGGGGGGGTTGGATAATCCTTTGGGTCCCTTCCAACTCTACAATTCTATGGTTCTGGGTGCCACTCCATTGGCACCAACTTTCCCTTGGGTGAGAATGCCAGCAGAAAGCCCTGAAGCACTGCCATTGGGCAAGGGCATTGGAGCTGGTGCAGGGATTGGTTCCAACCATCTTGTCCCCTCCTTCTGCTACAGCCAGCATGACCAATCAGGCTCTGGATGCAACAGTGGCTCTGGCACCCCATAAAGCCCCATGGGTATATGTGGGATTAGAGCTGCGGTCTTAATTGTCATGCTGCTGCTGTTCTGCCTGGGAGTATTGGGGAGGACCAGTCCCCCTGAAGCCCATTTTCCGTCTTGGCCCATACTCACCACCACAGCTTATGAGGCTCCAAGGAGGCCTCGGGTGTGTGGGGTGGGGTGGATGTTTAGTCGGGTGTGGGAAGTTGTTTAATTTTGGTGTGTTTGTAACTTTTACTGGTTTTGGTTTTTATTGGTTTTTGTTTTGTTTGTTTTTGTATAGGTTTTAATTTGATTTTAAGGGGAGGGGTCAGGGCTGCCTGGGAGTGTTATGTCACCAGTTGCCCTTACTGCTGTTCAGCATGGAAATCAGCTTGAAATTGCTTCAGTGTGCTCCCTGCTGCAACGAGAATATACTAAATTCACAATGTTGGCGTGTGATGTGACATGGGTCATTTGAACTGGCCACCATTTTAACAGAATAAGAAGAGTGATCCAAAAGTACAAGAATTTGGGATTTGCAACAACAACAAAACCATTTATTGAGACCAGATGTTTGCAGTTGGCACATGCTCACCAAGCCTAAGAAATGTCAAAAGCTTTTTCAAGGTGAGGCTGGAAAGTGGAATCTCTAAACACTTCCTGTTTCATGTTGTTGGACTCCATCTGTCATGGCAAAGATGTTGCCGTGAATGTTTGACATTTCCCTGATAGCTTCACAAAACCCATCACGCCAACCAAATTTATACCCCAGGGATAGACTAGGAAAGGGACTTGGCAGTTACCTTCTGCATAATGTGATGCCTAGAAAATTCAATGCCAGGCTATACCACGTATACAAATTCAGCAATGGTAGGACACATATAACAAAAAAAAAGATTATTATTTGCAGTTCTAGCATGAGAATGTGTAGCATTTGGGGGAAATTTGGCTTTATAAAACCTTAAAAAAACTAGCTGGTTGTTTTTAGGAGTCTGTCATTCTAGCTCATGTTATAGATGTGATGGAAGAAGAACAGAGGGCTATGCAGTTCATCTGTTGATTTTATTCCTCCTACTTATTAAATAATATACTGTAGCATCTTCTCTCTCTGTCTGAGAGTGCTTGCTGAGGGTTCCAGGAAAGAGAGAGGCTAACGCAGAAAGCTCAAGGGAGGAGAGGAGCAGAAGTAGCTTATCAAATCATTTAAAGTCTGGATTAATATTCTCAAGCACACCTGGTCTTCAAACCAAATCACAGGAGTTCACTGTGGCCGGGGGGGGGGGGATTATGTATATTTTACATGAATTATGCAAATGCTGATTATCTGAGCCCATAAATCATATTTCAATCAGTAGGCACAAAATTCAGCATTGGCAAAAATAAGGATTGCTTAATTGAGAAGCAGTTAGTACTAATTGCAAAACAGGACAATTATAAACAGGAACAGGCACAGGGCTTGTGGGATGTTATCAGCAAATGAGGACAAGGGAGCTACCGTAGGCGGGGCTTCATTTGTCAAAAGTGATACGGTAAGATTTGAATCTGGCTGAACGTCTCACTTCACCCAACCCAGATATTTGAAGACCAGTTGCTGTTGCTCACAGCTGTATCGGAGAGGCAGTTGTCACATGCTCAGAGGCACATTCTTATCTACAGTTGGACAACACCTGCCCTGGAACATTAGGGTGATGGACAGGAAATAAATTAAAATAATGATTAGAAATAGCTTTTTTAGGACCAACCAAAAGGTCACAAAATAGTGGGTAGCTTTTGCATTCTCCAGAACAAGGCAAGCTGTTATACAAACACCTGTTCTATTCACTTGGCTCAAGTGAATGAATTTGGAGTGATCAGGAAGATTAAGTCCTGGCTCTAATATCATTTTGCTTGATAATCATTTTTCTTATTTATTTCAACCATTTCTATTCTGTTTAACGCCATAGTTTCTAAGCAGTATTCAATAAGGCTACAAAAGAGAGGCATTAATTTTATCATTTCTGTGTCTGCCAATAAATAATAATATCTATAACAATAATAATGCATTCACCAAGTTCAACAGGTAGGAGGCTTAGCTGATCTCAGCCACACGGAAGTTCCACAGAATTGAACCTATGAAACTGAGTGCATGACTCCTGTTGGATGCAAGACATGAGAGGTTCCCCCAAAGGCCTCAGTAATTGGGCCATGATCACATTAGGCAGAGAAATGGCAATGGCATTTCAATTTCCTAACAAAATTTAAAACACACACCAATCTCAGCAAAAGGGTGAGATCAGTGGTTGCTAGGTAACTGCAGCAAAACTCCTTTCTCCAGAACAGTTGGCAAAATATTCAGCCGGCTATTGAATCATTGGTGTAGGAACAAGATATCTCTGGCCAATGGCTGCAGAACACCATAGACTTCCCTCAGGTTGTTCATATTGTGCAGTGGATGGGCCCACCTTCCAAACAATGTCTGAGAGATTTGGGTGTGTGCTTTCAACAGCTGACTTCCCCAAGAAGCTGCTAGAGTAATTTGATGGGAAATGCTGTTCAGTACATTTTTATGCATTATATAAATTATCTTTCAGCAATGGCTTCTGCTTTGAATTTTGACCATTCAGTAGTTCAGTGGGAATAAAAAGCAAAGACAGAAACATTCAGAAGACAACGCAAGACTGGAATTCCCATTTCCTATCAACTTCATATACTCTGTCATTCCAGACCTGGCAATCGAGAAGGACAAATTGCTTTGGAAATAAATGCTTTCACTCTGAATGAATGGCTGTTTGCTATGCACAGAAGTGTATTGATGTGTATTTGAGATTTATGGCTCTGGGGGACAGTTTATAGGATAGCAGAGAAGGTTTGCTTGGAGGTTTTTTGAAAGAAAAAGGAAAGCATTTTAAGCAATGCTAAGATTTCCTACTGAGCAAAAAAAAACAAGAAAACCTTCAGCAATTTTATTGCTTTGTTTCTTTGATTTGACTACTCATAGAAAATGCAGAGGAAAAGTCTCTCCCACCAACCCTGGGCCAATCTTCCAGGGAAATAAATTAAATCTAGTGCACAAAGCCAAACGAGTTGCATTTAGAACAAAGAGAGCTTTTTCAAATTATTCTATTTTGAAGCGGCTTTAAAAATTCTCCTTACCCAGACATTTGCTCACTGGGCTGCCTGTCATCACACAACATATTCTGGGGTTCAACAATGGATTCCCAGATGTTAAATTAGAACTACAGTTACCCCTCGTCACCTCCATCAGTGGTCCCAATGAGGACCCAGATGTTGTAGCCCAACACCATCCGAGGACCCAACCTGAAGAACCCTGTGCTAGAAGTAGTTCTCGATATATTTTTTTCAAGATGAGGGCCCACCTTAAACTAAAACTATTGATATGGAGATCACTTTTAATTGGTTTATATTTTAACACACATTTTTATTTAATGAATATAGACATTACACAAGCCAAAAAGGCTAAATAACAAAAATATTAGTAAAGAGTATCATGTACTGCAACACAACTCATTACATAAACCTTTCAATATTCCTAATATCTTAATACAAAACATTTAATATCATAGTTTAATTGCATAATGTGTGTGTGTGTGTGTGTTTTAAATATCAGTCTATTCTTCTTAAACACCTCTCTAAAACAGGCATGGGCAAACTCGGCCCTCCAGATGTTTTGGGACTCTAGTTCCCATCATCCCTGACCAATGGTCCTGTTAGCTAGGGATGATGGGAGTTGTAATCCCAAAAAATCTGGAGGACCAAATTTGCCTATGCCTCAATAGAAGATATGTAAATGCTTGCTTCTAAAAATGCATGAATACATATAAATTCATTTCCTTTACAGCAGCAAACAAATTTACCATAAATCTTTTATGCCTAGTGTTGTTTTTTTAATATAAAAGAATTAGGTGGTCGCTTCAGGTAGCAAATGCTGAGAGGTAGTAGTGGCCCCCCTGGCTGTTCCTCCTGAGCCATCTCCCCAGCTGTTCCTCTCTGCTAGACAGCAAAGCTGTGTATGTCACACATCCTGTCCTGGACCACCTAAGCCAACCTGTTGCCACCAGCCTCCATTCACTAGTTTTGAAGCAAGTTTCAGCTTGCCAATCCAACTGGATTGTGTATGTGGAACGGGGAGTAGACACCATCTTGTCCCCCACTCCAGGCAGGCAATAAAATGTTTCATGCCAGCTCTGAGCATTACCTTAAGGTTACTAGGAATAAATCTAGCTAACCATTGATAGAAGCATGGGAAGGAGGTGTTAATGATTCCATGATTCTAACCCAGGGGTCAGCAAACATTTTCAGCAGGGGGCCGGTCATCGCAAAAAAAAAAAATGAACGAATTCCTATGCCCCACAAATAACCCAGAGATGCATTTTAAATAAAAGGACACATTCTACTCATATAAAAACACACTGATTCCTAGACCGTCTGCGGGCCGGATTTAGAAGGCAATTGGGCCAGATCTGGCCCCTGGGCCTTAGTTTGCCTACCCATGTTCTAACCCCTCTGAGAGAGAGGGCAGGTTGTGCAGAGAACAGCTGCAGAAAGGGAAAGGGATAGATACTGCGAGCTTTGCAACTGTATAAGAAAAATGTTACAAAAAAGCAAAAGGGGGGAAATGGCCAGCTTCATATCTCCCACAGATAATAAATTCACACTGGAATGCTCACAAGATCATACTCTTGGATTCCACATCGAAGGCCAAATACTATTGCCTTTGCTTCTTTCTTATATCTGCAGGCATTATTTCACACTTAGGACACTTTCCCAATGTCACAAAATAGATTGCTTTAGGGTTCTGGTTTTGTGCTTTAGAATCTTTTAGCCCACTGCTGTTGTTGCAGCAGCAGCAGGCACCAAACTTTATTTTGTCCAGGTAATCACACAGTTTAAAACCTTCCTGCTCAGCGATCCTGTCTCTCTTGCTGCTGTCAAAAACACACAACATTCTGCTGTCTTCAGTCCTGGGAAGTTCTCTTATAATTACCTTCCACTTTTTGATTAACCTTTCTCATACAGCTCCCACCCACCAATGTTTCACAGAAAATAACTGGGCTAAGGAAATTCATGTGCACACACCGCAAACCAGTTTCTTTCGCACTGACAATCTCACTGCCTGACTACCCACATAAAATAGGAGCAAAAATAGTTGATAATGGATGGTCTGGAAGACAAGTATGATGCTGGAATGTTGTGGTCATACACATGCATGCATCAAGCATGTACACTACTCAAGATGTAACTACCCTTCCATTCAGAGTTTTAATCTACTAGAAAAATTAAAGAAGGGACTAAACCCTGAAAAACAGTGCTGGAAATTTTTTGGGGGGGTGGACAATATTCTGTTCCTCAGTTCCCTGTCTGATCTGTCTTTCATCAGCTCAAGCCTCTGGCCTTCCTTCAGGTTCTCCTGCTCTCCCAAGGTTCTGCACCCAGACTCCAACCATCCTATTTATTGGGTTACTGCTCCTTGTATCTCTTCCCATGGTTTTCCAGGTCTTAGTCTCCCTGCTTTGGCAACAGAGTTTCTATTGGCCATTAGGCCCAAATGAACACTTTTTCTCACGGTTTCTCATTACAGTGGTACCTCGGTTTAAGTACACAATTGGTTCTGGAAGTCTGTACTTAACCTGAAGCGAACTTTCCCGTTGAAAGTAATGGAAAGTGGATTAATCCGTTCCAGACAGTCCGCAGAGTACTTAAACTGAAGCGTACTTAACCTGAAGTGAACTTTCCTGTTGAAAGTAATAGAAAGTGGATTAATCCGTTCCAGACGGGTCCACAGAGTACTCAACTTGAAGCGTACTTAACCTGAAGTATGAGTGTAATTGGTTCTGGAAGTCCGTACTTAACCTGAAGTGAACTTTCCCGTTGAAAGTAATGGAAAGTGGATTAATCCGTTCCAGACGGGTCCGCCGAGTACTTAAACTGAAAGTACTCAAGCCGAAGCGTATTTAAACCGAGGTATGATGGTATGTGAATGAGCCCACATGAGACTTGGTTTCATGGACTTCCCACTTTCTACCTCCTCCTCCTCCTGCAAGGAGAGAGAGAGAGAGAAATCCACCTTGGAACTAACCACAGTTTCCTATTATGTCTCAAACCAGGAAACAGTGGTAGGCCTATGCTTAGTTAAACCAGTGTACGAAACCATAGTTTGATATCCTGGTTTGTTTCTTCACCACCATTACTAACCATAGTTTTCTGTTTCATCGGAACTGGACCTTGAACTATTGTGAACATTTTATTGTTCAGCTTCCCCCAGAATGCATATGAACATAAGATACTCTTGTGGGTTAACAGCCAGCCCCCAGCCTCAAAAGCATCAGCACCTCTCAAAGCTCACTGCAACATATATTCTGTGTAAAAGTTGGGTGGTGTTGCAGCCGATAACTGAAATAAAGGAACAACATGAATTAGCTATATCACCACCAGTCTCAATTGCAGTGTGTGCCTTTAGACTGAATGCCTAACAGCAGAAATTGTTTTCCTTGAATAGCGGCTGAAAGACTGTGGATCTTGACAGTTTCAATTGTACTCAATAAGATTAAAGAGGCTGTAAAGTTAGCTGTGGTTATTACTTAGATTTACAGCTTTCTGTGATACCCTCTATGCCAGCATCCTACACTTGTCTGGATAACCCAAAGTCCTCTATTTTATAATTTCATTTTTTGATATAATATATTTTATTATATTTTACAAAAAAAGACACAAGCAATAAAGAAAAACATTACAATAAAACAGAAAGAAAGTAAACACATAAACACATAGCAAAGAATTACTTATTTCTAAAATCCTCTCACATTTTCTAAAGGGACCCCCCTCGGGCTCCCATCCACTGTGGTTCATTAGCCTATATCATTTTAGCAAATTCTATATCAATTTAATCACCTCATTTTATTCTTATTTTACATCTTATTCTTAACATGCTCGTCATCTCCACAGTTTAATTCCAACCTACTTCTAATCTTAATATATAATTTCAAAGACTTGTGTTTTTTCTGATTGACTTTGTTTCTGCAAGTGACTAAAGCATGAGGCCTAGTTGTATCAGCTTGAATTAGGTGTGACTTGAAATGTGGAAATGCTGAGCCAAAAGTTAGCTTTTGATTTAAGGTTAGAGAAATGCAACAGGGCTATCTGACTTGGAGCATTGTCATTAAATTCTTTTGAATATCTTTTTATGTTGTGAAAGATCTTGACTTTGCATCCAAACATGAACCAAGCACAACACTCATTAGAGATACCACTGAGTTGCACAACAGGCATTTTTATTACGAATGCCATAGTGACAAATTAACAGAGAGAGTTGTGAAACAAATTAGCCAATTACTGGTTTCTCCATTTCTATTCGGTATTTGGGAATCCAACTGGAAATAATGATGGGGCGTTAAAAGTAATTCAACAAATTTACTACTCGCTAACGAAGGCCACATGCTAAAAAGACCCAGACTGTCTTCTATGAGACAACCGGTAAGAATTATAACCCCTTCTTTCTGAATCACATTTCAGTTAACCAGAGTTTATTATCACTGTGAAAGGTTTTGAATTTGGTTCTTTAATTAGATTAATCTGATTTCCTGTGTATCTGTTTGTATTTATGAGGTGCTTTTTTTGGTCTCTACTTGGTTTGCGCATGGTCCTAGAATCCATCATGCCTTATATCAGGGGTGGGGAGCCTTTTCCAGCCTGAGGGCTGAATTCCCTGCTAGGCAGAATTCTTTTTCTGGGGCACACACGTGACTGGTGGGCAGGGCCAGGGGCAAAACTGGGCAGAGCAATCAATGTAAATTGTACCTTTGTACAGTAGGCTAGTTTCTACTTGCCCCAGCCCTCTCTGTCTTCCCTCTAGGCAAGCAAAAGGCCTTATCAGAATTCAAGGGCACATTCCAAGCAGGGAAAAGGTGAAAAGGAATGTGCAAGGCAGGCCCAGTGAAGGCTATGTCCTGGGAAGAATACTGAGGGCCAGCTGGAGAGATTTGAACCCCCAGATCTGAAGATCCAACAATCCTTCCTTACATTGTTTCTATTCTTCTGTAAGTTCATTCTGATTTCATTTTGTGCAATTTCTCCTTTTCGTATTTTAGTTTTCCACCTGCCTTACATTTGCTGTTGCTTAAAGTGCACAGGAAGGCTTCTGAATTCTTTCAAATATTGTTGTTGCAATAAAATAGCCCAGTGGCTGCAATTAAATAACCATAGCGGGGCCTCCAAACCAAGGGAATTAGATTCCTCATGCTTAACCATTCCACCTTTGATGGACTTTGTTTATATTTTGCAAGAGGAGGCAGAAGATGGGGAAGAAGGAGCTAACATTTCACGGGCCTGACTCGCTCTCACCTCCAGTTCTTAGGCAGCAGTGCTATATTTTTCTAGAAAAAGAGGTGCTGGAACTCACCATAAACACCTCCCTTGTTCTCTTATAATAGCGCCCACCGGAGAGGTGCCAAAACTGAGTTCTAGTGAGTTCCAACTGGGAAAAAGCCCTTCTAGGTAGCATCATAAATCTCTTCAGACATGGAAAGGAGAGTACTCTGCCAGATGTATCTCACTCCCGTGCCCAAGCTCTACAACGGAGTAATCCCTGGACCCTGGACCGCCTGGTAGGAGTCCTAAGCTGATTTGCGGGGCCATTTCCCCCAAGCCACAGTCATGTGCCCCACACCAGATGACACAAAGGAACTTTCGAGAGGAGGCTTAAAGTGTTCCTGATTGTCTACAACACCTGCAAAATGCCTGATAAAGATGAAATCTCCATGCAACACTGAATTCTTGTTCACAATACGGAATCGAGTGGTTACTTGCATATGTGAATGGACCATCACTGATCGAGTGCTGCTGAAACACCTTTCAGCAGAATTGAGTGCTGAGTAGTGACATGATCGGAAATTAAGCAGCATGTCTGCTTGTTTGAACCAGTCAAGAGTTCAAGCAGGGATGCAGATATCACGTTCTGAGTTCAAAAAGACATACGGAGGAGAAGGGGCTAAATGTCACAGTCAAACATACACTTTTTGGGTGGTGGAGCAGTTTCAGGAGGTGCCTTTTTTGAGTGAAGAAGTGGGGAAGAAGGAAATGCTTAGCCTATTTCCACTGGCCATTTTTTTCTGTTCCAAATCCTCCCTCATGATGATGGTTGTAGACTTCTGTGTTTAAGAACTGGCGCTTTCCCAAGCTACTTTTCTTCAGAAAAAGTATGTGTTTGTGCAGTGTTACATTCATTTTGACTGTGGCTCTAACTTTCAGGTTCAGATCCAATATCCATCTAATATCTACCAAGAGAGAAGGAGAATGACAGACAATCACAGAGAGATGAAAGATACAGATATCTTTTGACCCACCCTATTCTCTTGACTGAAAATAGTCTTAACTGGTTTTAATATTGTATTTTTAAAATTGTTGTAACCTGCCCTGAAACCTCATGGAGAAGGGTGGGTAAAAAAAAATCTTAAAATAAAATGGGAAGCAGCTTTTCACATTGTTATTGTTCTGTGTGCGCACACAAATTATGCATAATTTCTACCATTAATTGTTCAAGGTTGAAAACTGAAATCACTAAGAGCTGGAAGTAAAGCCACACTCCAGAAGCTGAGGGCTGTTTCTACCATATATAAACATAGGATGCCTGCGCCAAGTTTAATCAGAATATGGTGCAGTCAAGTGCTTTCTAATTTGAATGACATTAAAAACACAAACGATTTCTGTTCTCTTTGCTTAACATCTGCTTATGTGATTTGAAGGAATCCACCTCTAGGCAAAGATGAAGAAAGTTGCAATATTTTATGCCAGTAAAACCAAAAAAAGCAATTTCTTTTTCATGCAAAGAATTTTGCAAAGGCACATTCTGTACAAGATTTGTCTCCTCCCAGAATATTTAAATGGTCTGGCTAATAGACAGGTTTGAAATTCTAATATGCCTGGGACAGTTTAAAATGTTTCCAAGGGTTGTTTGTCTCCCTCCATCCCCAAGATAACAGAGTTCCATATGCATGAAATGAGCTGGTTAATAGATAGCTTCTCTTAGCCTGTCCAACAGAGCTGTTGCCCAAGAAGTGGGCTGACAGTCTGAAACCATTAGCTTTTTCCATTTCAAGAATCCATAAAGTTCCAGGAATCCTCTATGGAATTATCTCTTCAGAAGCAGATTCTATAAACTAAGAGGAAAAAGACCACTAGGGATTTCTTTCGCCAAATCATATGCAGCATCTCTTTTGTTCTGCTACCGGCTCCGTTTTGATTCTGGTAGCAGAAAGAAGTTGCAAGAGGACAGCTAGGGAGTATTAAGAAAGAACTGAAGATACTTCCCTTTTATTCCAAAATTTGCTTTGCTCCACGATTGCTGAGCCGTGGAATGTGAGAGTGCTGCATGTAGCCAGCTGAGGGTTAGTGGTTTGCACTTCTTTATGTAATTGAGCAGCTCCAAGCACCTTCAGGCTCACAGTCCCAAAGGTAAGTCTACTAGGTGAATCCGGGGTGTTCAGAAGCATTTCCCAAGACACCACCACCTTGATGCTCATGATCAAACACCTAAAACAAGTATTCTGTGGCTAGGGCTGGGACAGAGTTTCAATTCACTTCAAATTTACAGACAAACTTTGCACTTTTTGAAACAATGCACTAATAGAAGCACAGCTATCCTTTTAAATTCATGCTTGTTTGAATTTTGCAATACATCCTTACAGACATGTAATGGGCACAAAACTGCATAAATCAGGGCAAAAAGGTCAGAACAATGCACATATGGGGGGATTCTTTGCAAATACATGTACATGAATCAAAACTGTATATAAATATAATTTTGTGGAGAAAAAAGACTGGTGAATTTTCATGAGGATTTTTTTAATTGTAAATTGTTGTAGAAATATGTAGAACTGAATTTAAGAGTGGAAAAATGATCACCAAAGCCTGCCTTCTTACTTACCAGACTAGAGGGGTTGAGATCACCTGCCAGCTTCCTGCTCCTCAGTCTCTCTTCTGCCAATGTAGCACTCAGTGAGAAGGAAGATGGGAAGAAACCTAGAATTAGTTGATCCTACCTACTGTTGGGATATCTGCCTTCTGCCCCACCAGTCTCAATGAGCACCAGCCACTAAGGGACTTGGTGTACGTAAGCAGCGCAAGAGGAAGTAATATTGGTCTTTTTGCCCTTCAAGTAGAACCCAATTCTTGAATTTCTCTTGTCGTCGTCGTCCCCGGTAAACATGTGCAGCCACAAATTCCTTTTAAAGATTGAGTGTAAATGGCATCTGATCTGACAAGTAGAAATGACACACATTCTCTTCAAAACAATATTTTCTAAGCTGGAATAAAAAGTCCTATCATGACAATATATATTTTTCCCCTTAACCCCCCCCCCCGGCCACACAGGGGAAAAAACCTCATAAACCTTGAAGGTCTGTGCTCAGTCTGAAACAGAAACCACTATGGTTATAGTAGTATGATATATAGTACCATGAACCTAAAGATAAATAAGGAAAAAGAATAAGAGAAACACGATAGAGGTCTATAAAGCCATGAACTATGAAGAGAGAGCAACTAGAGAAAAATGAATGTGCTTTCCCCACGATACTGGACTTCATTCAATGAAATTGTTCAGCGGTGGGTTGCAAATCTTCTGTGTTTTCTTTCTTTCTCCTTGGAATTCTGTTCAATTTATATGCAAAATTTGCTGTCCCAAACCAGTTCCAGCTGTTGCCTTCCCTATGCTGCGTCTGTATGATACCAAGTGCTAGCCTATAGCCGGCAAGCTGCAGAATATAACGATCTTTTCAGACAAAGCAGCTCTGTGGACAACTTTTGCTAATGTATTGGGGGAGCTGTCATAACCAGAGTTTTGCTTCTGTGTGTGTGTGTGTTTGTGTGTTTAAGTGAGGCTCACAAGAGTCATAACTAAACGTTCATGCTTCAGCTTCCTATGCTGCAGCTAGGGATGGAAGAGAAATTGGATTCAGTTCTCCTTTAAAGGCAAACCTCCCTAATTTGCATGTTCCAAAACAACTCAAAAATCAAAACACAACCCTCAAAATTTCACTTCTTTTTGCACTGCAATTCTCCAGCCAAGTGGACAAAAAATGTACATATTAAACGTGCATAAAAATGCATATATCTGTGAAATTAACATTAAAAACAATAACAACAACAACAACAATAATAATAATAATAATAATAACAATTATAATGCAATCACAGAATCACAGGCAAGATGTATTAGATGTCCACAAAGCTGTCACTATCCAGGCTGACACAGCTGTCCGTTCAGGCAAGAAGGACATTTCACCAGTGACAAAATAATATGCTATCCGAGTGTCATGAAAAATTAGGTACCTCCTCCGCAGAAGTGCTACCTTGTAAAACGATATCTAGATCTCCTGCCACAGGTGCCCATTTATTATCAGCTTGAAAAGCCATATACTTGACATTTGTTTTTAGCACATTTTGACTTTTATGTTAGAAAATCCCTTTGCTGACTCATTCGCAGTTTATCGCCTCATTGTAAGTCCCTCATCCTTCTGAGCACTACATCACAGTCCTCTTTATAGCTCATGCACCCAATCCAGAGAAAGCGCATGGAACCATAGAACTGTTAAGTTTGAGGGGACCCTGAGGGTCATTTAATCAAACCCCTGCAATGCAGGAATCACAACTAAAGCATCCATGATAGATGGCCGTCCAACCTCTGCTTAGAGAGGCACACTTCTATTCAGAAATGCAATACAGGACAGAAAAGCCTGTGAGAGCATAGCCATTAACACATACACCCATGTATATAGGGAATATATGTCGTGTTGGCTGTTTCACCATCCCCCCCAACACTTTCCGCCACCCTATCACCCCACTCATGTCCCTTTGAAGTATCTTCAATGACATTACCACTATCTTTATAGCTTTCATTACATCCAAAACACCGAGTGATCCTGCTTAGTTTGCTGTGTGAGTATATTCTTTCAGATTGAATCAAGAACAGTGAAGACAGGGGGGCGGGGAGTGGATTGATTTAACGAAACGCTCCAGACTCCTTCTGTAAATGTAACCTTTGTAGGCTGAAATGATTCACTGGTCCAAAGCTTTAAGAAATTAGGTAAAGGGTAAAGGGGCCCCTGACCATCAGGTCCAGTCGTGTCCGACTCTGGGGTTGCGGCGCTCATCTCGCTCTATAGGCCGAGGGAGCCGGTGTTTGTCCGCAGACAGCTTCTGGGTCATGTGGCCAGCATGACAAAGCTGCTTCTGGCAAACCAGAGCAGCGCACGGAAATGCCGTTTTCCTTTCCGCCGGAGCGGTCCCTATTTATCTACTTGCACTTTGATGTGCTTTCGAACTGCTAGGTGGGCAGGAGCTGGGACCGACCAACGGGAGCTCACCCCGCTGCAGGGATTCTGATCAGCAAGCCCTAGACTCTGTGGTTTAACCCACAGCGCCACCTGGGTCCCTTAAGAAATTAGTTGCTACATAAAAGCCCACAGAAGTGAAAGAGCAGCTGGCCTACTTTAAATATATATTTTTTAAAACCAAGGCAAGAGAAATAAGTTTTCATGTCTGCTGGCTTTAAGAGAGCAAGTTTCACACCACTGAATTTCATGCAAAGCATTAGGCAATATATTCACATAACTCGAATCAAAACATTGATACTTGCCAGTATTATCTGTAGCACTTCCATTTATAAACAAAACAAAAAGGCCACTTTCTATTTACAAACAGAGGAGGTATCCAACTTCCTAGTGCAAGCAAATGGCAAAGTGATGTCCCACCATATTCAATCATTCTGTCTTCTTTCCAAGTTTGCCTAAGTTACCTTCAGATCAAGTGCACAGGATAGAATAAAAGCGGGGAAGAATCTCCCTGTGAATGAACAGTTATAGTTCTTTAGAAAATAACAAATTAGTTTTGGCTTCTGCCACTCATATTGGAAAAGCTATTTAGCCAACTATTTTAGACCAAAAATTTAATCCAAATGTATATATTTTTCCCGTATTATGTTAATAGATTAGCTTAACTGTTCCTTTCTTCCTTTTTTCAGGTTCAAAACAGTGTCATGAGAACCACTGCCACAAGAACTAAAAATACTACAGTGCTAGATGGCAAGTTGATCACTATGTTTTAGATGAGGGTTTCTCCTTTATTGTTGGTTTTGATATAAAGGTCACTACAAAGTCAGCTATTATTATACCTTGGGAAGCCTAAACTCTATGCCACCACAGACAGAAATGACAAGTTTTAATTCTTTGGCTCTTACTTAGTGGGGGGAGGGGGATATGTTTTCCATAGCAAAGTATTTACTCTAAGATGGTTGTTGAGTTTATATTTTAGCCAAATGAAACATTTCAATTATGTTATATATGGCAGAAAATAAAAACAATTCTAGTAAACAGAATACCTATTGAGTAGCATTTGTACTTGGTGGATTTGTTTTGTAGGGGTTGCAACTAATTCCAGCCATCCACCCACACAGTCCAAGATGGACTGTCCTGCATTGGAGGGATGGGGAACCTCTGAAGCCCTAGCTCAGGCACCCCCCAAACTTCGGCCCTCCAGATGTTTTGGACTACAATTCCCATCTTCCCCGACCACTGGTCCTGTTGGCTAGGGATCATGGGAGTTGTAGGCCAAAACATCTGGAGGGCCGCAGTTTGGGGATGCCTGCTCTAGCTGCTTGCTGGACCAACATTCCCATCATCTCTCATCATTGGCTATGCTGGCTGGGGATGATGGGAAATGTAGTCCTGCAACGTCTAGAGTAGGCATCCCCAAACTGCGGCCCTCCAGATGTTTTGGCCTACAACTCCCATGATCCCTAGCTAACAGGACCAGTTGTCGGGGAAGATGGGAACTGTAGTCCAAAACATCTGGAGGGCTGGAGTTTGGGGGGTGCCTGGTCTAGAGGACAACAAGTATCTTACCCCTGCTATTAAGGATGATTTTTTTAAAAAAAATCTTGCTGATTTATTTTAGAGCTTTAACTTACCATATTCTATAGGTTCGGGTTCAGTCACAAAAATGCCAATCCCCACTCCCCACCCCTCAAGGTACATAAAATATATAACAAAAATACATAGAAAACATGCCACTAAAACAAACAAACCCACACTTATCCCTAGCCACTAAATGCTTCCTTAAGTGAATTATATCATTTCTGAGAGCTTTCCAGGCTCAGCCTTTGGCAAGACCCATGGAAAAGAAGGTTCCAGAAAGGGAGAAGAGCCAGCCATTAGGTAGAATGAGGTGGAGCACTTCAGGACTCAAAAGTAAAGTTCAAATGCCTCTGTTTTGCAGGACTCTTAGCTCAATGACCCATCGCATGTTTGAGTTACGGGTAGGTAGCCGTGTTGGTCTGACGTAGTCGAAACAAAATTAAAAAAATTCCTTCCAGTAGCACCTTAGAGACCAACTAAGTTTGTCATTGGTATGAGCTTTCGTGTGCATGCACACTTCAGATACCAATTAAGATTAAGAAAATGCAGCCAAAATGATAATGGGGATGGGAAAGGTTATACTATTTGAGGCTTTTTGGTTTAGAAACAAGGCAAGAGATGTATAGAATTATGCATAGCATTCAAAATTGAATAAAGTTAAGGTTTTCTCCCTTTGTTATAATACAGTGGAACCTCGGTTTTTGATCGTCTCTGAAGTCAAACGTTTTGGCTTTTAGACGCCAAAAACCCAGAAGTAACTGCTCCAGTTTTTGAACGGTTTTCAGAAGTTGAACATGCCATGCGGCGTGTTTGACTTTCCCTATTGTATTAAGGCTTCCATATTGAATTTTTGGTATTCGAGCGGTCTTCCGGAATGGATTACGTTAAAAAACTGACGTTCCACTGTACTAGAACCCATGGCCATCCAATGAAACTCAGTGTTTGGAGAGTCAGGTCTGACAAAAGGAACTACTTCTTCACATAGCACACAGTTTAAACGGCTGAATTTGGTCCTGCGAAACATAATTTGAATGGCATTTGGAAAGGTTTAGATCAGGCATCCCCAAACTACGGCCCTCCAGATGTTTTGGCCTACAACTCCCATGATCCCTAGCTAAGAGGACCAGTGGTCAGGGAGGATGGGAATTGCAGTCCAAAACATCTGGAGGGCCAAAGTTTGAGGGTGCCTGGTTTAGATCAACTTGGGTCTCCAACTGGTTTTGGATTACAACTCCCATCATCCCTAGCTAGCAGCACCAGTGGCCGGGGGTGATGGGAATTGTCATCCAAAATAACTGGAGACCCAAGTCTGAGAAACGCTGGTTTAGATCAGTTCATGATGGATAAGGCTATTAGTGCTACTAGCCATGGTGGCTCTGTTCTACCTCCACCAGAGGAGGGGATATGTCTCTGAGCACCAGTTGCTGCAAATCACAAGGGCAAAGAGAGGTGCTCTGCTCATGTCCTGCTTGTGGGCTTCTTATAGGCCTCTGGATGGCTACTCTAAGAACTGGCAAGTGAAAGGACAGTATCGCACCTGAGGGTAGGAGGTGGATATAGGATATAATCCATACAACTTCAATACCTCACCGCTGCTTTCTACCAGCACACCTGCTGCCTCACTCTGCCGTGGAAATGGCACACAAATGTGTGACAGTAATGCTCCCCCAGGTTTTCTAAGCAGAGTACTTCTTTTTCCAGGAACAGAAGGAGAGGAAACAATACTTGGGAATGACTTGCAAAGGTCATACTTTGATTCATGCTACTATAGACACCTTCATTCTGAAAACAAGCTGAACAGGATATAGACATATAACTGTGGTTGACAATGACATCGATACCTTAATCCTACTTCTGTATCATGCTAAAGGAAATGTTTTGATGCAATCTGACCTGCATTTGGGTCATGTGATACCTTCTAATCTGGACATTGACAATGTACAAAGGACAGACACAGGCAGCTGATAAGAAGTGCTCTGTATGACAGTCACTACGTACCCGAGTACAGTGGTACCTCTGGTTATGAACTTAATTCACTCCGGAGGTTCGTTCTTAACCTGAAACCGTTCTTAACCTTAGGTACCACTTTAGCTAATGAGGCCTCCTGCTGCCGCCGCACGATTTCTGTTCTCATCCTGAGGTAAAGTTTTTAACACGAGGTACCACTTCCGGGTTAGCAGAGTCTGTAACCTAAAGTGTTTATAACCTGAGGTGTTTGTAACCTGAGGTACCACTGTATTCAAGAGCAAGTCTTGGGTCTAGGAGAGCCCCAATCCTTATTTATGTGAAGCATGTATATATGACCTTTAAAAGTAAAATATATGACCTTTGAAAGCAAGAATATGCAACACAAAACCATCACAAAAAAACCCAACCATAATAGAGCACAACCCTATTCAAACCATCTATGCATAATAATAAAAGCTGCATATCATCCAGCTTGTGCTAGCCTCCATGGAGCTCATTCACTGGTCTCAAACTTCCCGTACTACACATTTGTCACTTATAAATCTAGATGTTGACCCAACCATTTTTGGAGGGTCTACTGGAAGAACTGACAAGAGCATTGCCTGAGCCCCAAGATCTTCTGCCTTCATTGCTAAAGCTTCTAAGTTCAATGTGATACATTCACAGTTGAACTTTCCACATGGATGAACAAGTACTACTAACCGCCACCATTCCCCCTAAAGTAATACCAAAGAACAAGCAGAAATGATTTAGAGCAAAATTAATCATTAAAGAGCAAAAATTGATGTGCCCGTCAAATGTAACTATTCCACATATGCCTCTAATACCTTTCACTTGAAGGATTGATTTGTGGTGATTAGATAGCTCTCTTGGGTTTTATATATCATTCTGAAGAAGCATCTCCTCACGAGGCATGTCGGTTTTCTTAATGGGATCAAGTCTATTTGTCTAGATGAATAATGAATCAATATGGCTATTAACAATTTACTACAGTTAAGTATTCAGAGTTGGGTACTGCAAATCTCCGCCTCATAAGTTTGTGCTTCGTTAATAATGAATTCTCAAAGAAGTAACCATTTCTCTCTCTCAGCAAAAAAAAAAAAAAAAGTATTCTGGCACCTTAAAGATTAACACATGTAACACAGGGTTTGCCAACCTTTGGGGGTCTGTGGCAAATGTAGAACTCTATGAAAGAGCCATGCACTCCAATCACAGTTCGATTCCCTCCATATAAGAACTGAGGGCCTTGTGGTCACCTAGCCCAAGCCCCTCCCTCAAAAAACCGCAAATGTACCCATATACACAGGTATAAACACACACTCCCGCCTACACATACAGCTATATATCCTTGATCATGTAGCTTGTGATA
This sequence comes from Zootoca vivipara, assembly GCF_963506605.1. Classification (NCBI taxonomy): domain Eukaryota; kingdom Metazoa; phylum Chordata; class Lepidosauria; order Squamata; family Lacertidae; genus Zootoca; species Zootoca vivipara. The sequence continues at coordinate 38,715,982 of NC_083278.1, forward strand.
CTTTTGGGCACTTTTACCTAGGCACTGTAAGTGTTGGTCTGCCATTTTATTTTCTAGTTCTGTCAAGTAGTAGAGTGTTACCCAGAACCAACCTGGCCTTGCTGATCTGCTTTTTTCACTTCGCTTGCTCGTTACTGTAGCCTGAGAAATGCCTGATGGTTTTTTTCCCATCTCTGTCCAGTGAGTATCAACAGATGTGATTGTGTTGTAGGCCTTGGTCACAGACAATGGATTTTGTGTCCATGTGGAGATCCACAGAGATCCTGGAACATCCAAGTTGAAGCCCATCAACCTCTGCTCTGCTTCCCTTTTGTACCTTGCATGCTGATTGCAGCATCTGGGCTTGATGAGGCAGGTGACCCTCACCTGTTCTGAACCCACTCTAGCTGAGGAATCATAGACCTCCTCCCAGAGCTAGCGAGCCCCACCTGGCCAGCTAGGGAGCTGGGTTGTGGGCCGTTGCTTGCCTCAGCCTCTTGGAGCGCCTTGCCACTTCTCCCTACACCTCATGTTCATTGAATGATGGGCCCTGCTGCTCTGGTTCCTGTGCACTGACTCCCGTCACCTTGCCAATTACCCCGTGTGTAATTCCTATATCAACCTCTCCTTCCCCATCCCCAGTGTGTCCCAGTCCTGGCTACACCCCTTGCTGGGATCCTCTTCCTCCTCCCCATAGTCCTCCCAGTTCATGACACTTTCTAATGAACTAGCTGGCCTAATGAAGAGGCATTTGATCATATCCTTCAGCTCCAGTCTGAAATGGTACAGCACGCGCACGCACGCACGCACGCGCACACACACACACAATTTTCCCGCAAGTCAAAAGCATTCCTGGCCAATAACTTAACTTGCAGTTCCAATGCTTCTGTGGCTGTAGGCAGGGGCCCAAGCTGGAAGTTTGCAGGACCAGGAGCAGCTATAACCCCCATTCATTGTGGCAGAGGTTTTCTTGTCAAGAGCTACTAACCATAACAGCTCTTTTCTTTAAAAATGTTAGGGGTACTCTCATTTTTACTCAAGAAAATCACCATTTTATAGTTCAAATCAGGAAAAATAAATGCAGCAAATGGACAAAAGTACAAAGATCCACAAAATGTTTAGGGGTACGCGTACCCCTGCATCCCCCTAGAAAAAAAGCACTGATAACAGGAATAAATCAAATCTCTATATTCCTGGGCAGCAACCATTTTGCAACATGCTAGGAAGAAACAGGGAACAGTTCTCTCAATTATGCTTCCTAGAAACTTCCCAGAGGCACCTGGCTGGTAGAGACAGTGAGGTGGATTAAAATTATCTGTCAATTCTTAAACCAAAATCCATGATCCTATGTGCCACAGTGGTACCAAACTGGAGTGTTCTGAAGTACATCTTAATCCCCAAAGATTTGCCAAGCATTCAGCTCCCCCTCCTGGTGCAAATCCCTTTGCCAAAAGCCACCAGCTGCAAAGGAGTGATTTGAATTTCACAATGAAGATAATGTTCATCGGTTTCAAACGAAGGCAGGTGCCCCCCCTCCTTCCTTCCTTCCTCCTCTTCTGAGGCACACGGCTTGACGTGCGTGAGAAACAGACAGCTCTTTCCAATCTGAACTTTTAATTAGTGCTCCCACCTTCCCCCTCCGCCTATTGTTTCAGCCGCTTTTACCAGGTGAAGAAAGCATACTGCTTTCTAATGAAGTGTCATGCTCTGCTCAGTGACATTTAGCAGATGTGGCAAGCGGCTGCCCATATTACATTAGGGAGAAAATAGCCCTCAAGGATGAGTCACGGCACAAGACGACAGAGCTGATGAGTCACCCCCAACTAGAGGAAAAACGCTTTGTGTTCTCAGCGGAATTCACTTGTTACAATCGCAGATTTCAACTGGGTTGACTTCACACAGAGAAAGGCACATGAAACCACAGCATCGTAATGGCTTTGCATCCGGAGATGAGGCTATGCACCAGAAAAGAAACTTTTAAGAAGCAATTACAATGGGTTTCCCCCCTGCATTTTTGTCGCATACTTCCCAAAGCAGAGCTTCCAAAACAGAAAGATGTGGAGATAAATGCAAAGTTGTTGCTTTAGCGAGACTTGGCACAGAGCCCACCGGAATAGGCAGAGCAGGAGCTGCAGGGCTCTCAGAACCAGCTGACAGTACTCTGCATAAGAGAGAAAGGCAAGACCTGAGCAGGTACACTTTGCCTAGGCCTGGAGGTCCAGGGGTGCTTGGGCTTGAAAAGACTGAGACAGTGTAGGAGAGTGCCCAGGATCAACTGGGGCAACATCCAAAGAATCCTGGCAATCTTTCTATGCAGCACACTCATAAACAGAGTGTGGCAAGTTTCTAGACCTCACTGTTGTTGGAACATTTCATGATGCTCAGATTCACTGCAGGTCACTCCAAAGTGATTTGAGGCTCCAGCACACACATTTCCTCTCCTGCTGAATGCACAGGATCTGCTGCTGTAGCCAGCCATTTTTGTTCTCTCCCTGCTTCCTCCCATGTCACTTTCTAAAACTTGAAGCACCTCCCCATTAAGATCTGCAAGAAGAATGAAGGGCAACTTCTTTTTTTATGAGTTTTTATTTCTGTAGGGCACAGGTGGGGAGCCTTTGGCCCTCCTGATGTTGTTAGACTACAACTCCCATCAGCCTTGAGTGTTGTATGGAGCTGATGGGAGATGTAGTCCAGCAGCTTCTAGAAGACCAAGAGTTCCACATCCCTATTATAGCATAAACCAGGTATCCCCAAACTTCGGCCCTCCAGATCTTCCCTGACCACTGGTCCTGTTAGCTAGGGATCATAGGAGTTGTAAGCCAAAACATCTGGAGGGCCGCAGTTTGGGGATGCCTGGCATAAACTGACTTGGGAACATAGGAAGCTGCCTTATACAAAGTCAGTCCATTGGTTCATCTACACCAGGGATAGCTACTGTGGTACCCTATGGGTGTTATTGCACTACAGCTTCCATCAGCCCAAGCCAGAATGGCCATGGAGGCAGGTGGAGCTGCAATCCAACAGCATATTGATGGCACCATATGGGCTACCCCTGGTCTGCAATGGTTAGCAGTGGCTCTCTGGGATTTCAGATAGAGTCTCTCCCTGTACCTACGTGGAGATTGAACCTGATACCTAATAATATTAATAATAATAATAATAATAATAATAATAATAATAATGAAAAATAATAATGTACTTCTTGTACCTTGTCCATCTGACCGGGTTGCCGCAGCTACTCTAGGCGGTTTCCAACAAAATACAGTGGAACCTTGGTTCTTGAACGGCTTAGTTGACTAACAAATCAGCTCCCGAACACCGAAAACTCAGAAGTGTTCTGGTTTTCAAATGTTTTTCAGAAGCCAAACATCCAATGTGGCTGTCGGCTATTGTTTCCGGGGCACATGCACCAATCAGAAGCTGCACCTTGGTTTTCGAATGTTTCAGGAGTCGAACGGACTTCTGGAATGGATTAAGTTCGAGAACCAAGGTTCCACTGTATAATGGAACACAACAAAACACCAGGCTTCCCGAAACAGGGCTGCCTTCATATGTCTACCTTCTTCATGCCAAGCAGTTGCTCTACCACTGAGCTACAGCTCTTCTCTTGAACTTGAATAGCTTATTTAGAAAGTGACTATATATTGGGGGGGGGGAGTCTATATACATACACCCAGTTCCAGAAGGTGGCTCGTTGTCAGGACTAGAGAAGAACACATGCCCCTGGCATCTCTAGGTAGGACTGGAAATGTCACACGAAATCATAGAATTGTGGAGTTAGAAGGGACCACAAGGGTCATCTAGTCCAAGCCCCTACTAGACCAAATCTCTCAAGAGCTCCTGCCAGTGTGGTAAATAACTAAATGGACCAAGGGGCTGACTCGGTGCAAGGTAGCTTCCTATGTAAGCAAGATGTTTAGCATTCACATCTTACGATTTGTAACTGTATCTTGCTCTCCGTTTTCTCAGAACTTGAAAATGTGTCAGATCCCATGCCTGTTGTATTTTGAAACTCATGGCCAAACTAAATGAAAATTTAAGTGTGTTACTACATTTCAAGTGCATGGTTAAAAAATGCAAATAATCACTGGTTGTGATCAAGATCAAAATGAGCAGGAAGTGGGAATATAAACCTCCCCCTCCCCCCCAATACACAATCCTAATGAAATCCCCCCACTCCCCAACACAAAGTTTGGTCCTCCTAGGAACTTGTTCCTAAGTGATTGTGCTTAGAACCAAAGGAATATTTGCATAACATTTACAGACTTAACCATTAATTGGCAGCTCTTTGATCTCCTCTCCATAAATAAGAACATCTGCATTAAGCAACAAGACAATAGGAATATTTATGACCAGTGGTATAAGTACGGTACAGTCTGGGAGGAAATTAACAGCAGCCTGAAGATGCAAGAAGGCCACAAGAATAGTTTGATTAGGGGAAGGGCTAGACAATAATGTAGGCTGCTTTGAAGTTTTCGAGATAGAGCAAAAGTCAAGGTAAACAGAAATGGCCTATGAAACAAGAAAATCAACATAATCACTTGGGTTAGCCTGGTTCAAACAAGCCAACCATTTGGCATTTTAGATACCATTGTGTACCACACACATCAAAAGCCTTTGTTTGCTTTAGGGTGGGAAAAGCTAGCAGCAAGAGACAATCATGTCTTATGCCAATTTCACTGTAAACAACTAGGATTGAAACTGATGTAATGCGCAGGAGATCATTATTATCTCAAACTTTATAAAGCCGGGGGGGGGGGAGTTTGAGCAGCAGCACTCGGGGTGGGGAATGCTGTTGTATTTTGCAAGGGAAAACCAGGACTTCTAAAATTTCAAAGAACACTTAGCTTTTAACAGGAAGGTAAAGGACCCCTGGACAGTTAAGTCCAGTCAAAGGCAACTATGAGGTTGTGGCACTCATCTTGCTTTCAGGCCAAGGGAGCTGGGGTTTGTCCAGTCAGCTTTCTGAGTCATGTGGCCAGCATGCCGAAACCGCTTCTGGCACAATGGAACACAGTGACGAAAGCCAGAGCGCACAGAAACGCCATTTACCTTCCCGCCACTGTGGTACCTATTTATCTACTTGCACTGGTGTGCTTTCGAACTGCTGGGTTGGCAGGAGCTGGGACAGGAGCAGAGCCAATAGTAGGTGTGGCCTGAGGCAAAATGTGGGCAGGGCCAGTGGCAAATGACTTTGTTAAGCATACTGCATCCCACCTGTAGAAAAGCCCGGTTTGTCACCCACCCATCCTCTGCATCCTCCATTCAGGCAAGCAAGAGGCATCATGACATAGTTCAAGGACATATTCCAGCCAGTCCAAAGAACCTGAGGAGCTCATAGACCAAGGCATGTGTAAGGTGCAACCTGGGTAGGGAACATGATCTAGGAAGAGCTTTGAGGGCCACAGAGTCCCTCTGCTGCATTCAGTCTCTCCTACCTGAGGGTGACCATCTGACACTAAGTGTATAGATAGTACTAATAATGGAGTAATGGTTAGAGCAGAGCTTTTCAAACTGTGTGTCGCGACACGTTATTGTGTCGGCTGCGGTGTGTAGGTGTGTCACGCGAATGCTCCCCACGCTCTCCTGGTGCTAGAAAGGGGTTAGTTTAACCTCCAGTTTGCTAGTAAAACTGAATTACTATGCATGTCTAAAAAGTGTGTCAACATGAAAATTTGGAAAGCTCTGGGTTAGAGCGTTGGACTATGACTTGGAAGACCAGGTTTCCAATCCTCACTCATTCATGAAGGTTACTGGGTGACATTGGGCCAGCCATTGTCTAACCTACCACACAGGGTTGTTGTGAGGATAAGATGGGGAGGGGTGCACCATGTACACTGCCTTGTGCTGCTTGGAGGAAAAGGCAGTATATAGTCATACCTCGTGTTGCGTCTGCTGCGGGTTGTGGTTTTTTGTGTTGCAAATGCGGCGGACCCGGAAGTGCTTACTTCCAGGTTTCACCGCGCGTGCATGTGTAGAAGCGTTCTGCGCGCTTCGCGCATGCGCAGAAGTGCTCTATTACACTTTCGCGCATGCGTAAAAGTGCCGCTCGGGTTGCGGACTTTTTGGGGTGCGAATGGCACCCCGGAACAGATCGGGTCTGCAACCCAAGGTACCACTGTAAATGTAAGGAATGTAATCAACACCACACTATGGAAAAATCAGCTACATATTTACAATCGAGGAGTTTGATTTGCGTGGGATATGCTGAACTTTGTAGAATTTGTAGCTTTAGAAACTGTGGAGAGTTCACTTCCTAAAAGAGCACCGTAGTGGTAAAAGTCATAGCAGCCTTGAAATAGTAGGTGCAAGTCATGGACGCTTCACCTGGAATGCTGGAGCCTTTCACAAGCACTGGATGAGGTCTTCAAAATGTGCAAAACAGACATGGGTAGTAAGTAACCAGCCCTCGGTGTGTACCCACATACATATACTTACCGGTAATCCATTTAACTATATCATAGGTGAATAAGCATCTAAGTAGTTGCATTTCAACATTATGTTAAGCTACAGCAGTTAGGCATGCTGCAGTTAAGTCCTAAATTACATGGAGTATTTGTAGAGCAAACAGGAGACCCTGATACGAGATCTCAGCATGGGTAACTCTGAGGATCACTTCGACATTAATGGTTTGAGGATGTTATCCTATATAATAATGTCCATGTTGTCCCTGCGTCCAGTTGTCCCGTGTGTCCCTGGGGTACTGCGCATGTACCCCAGAGACACGGGGATTGGACGGAGGGACAACGGCCAACCGCCGCTCCGCCAACCACCGCTTCGAAGCCCAGTCTCATGCTGGAGGTGCGCGGCGAGGCGGCGGGGGAAAGAAGCGCTCCCCCCGGCAGCCTTGCCGCGCACCTCCGGCATGGGACGGCGCTTCCTCGGCCGAAGCGGCAGCAGGCGCCGAGGGAAGCCGGCTTTGGCTTGGCGGCGGCGGGAAGAAGGGGAGGAATTCCTCCCCTTTTTCCCGCCACCGCCAAGCCAGTCCCCGAGCCGAAGTGCGGCGCGGCGGGGGCTTTTCGCCATTTGCCTTCCCGGAGTGAAGGGGGAGGCAAACAGCGAAAAGCACCCGCCGCGCCGCACTTCAGCTCGGGGACTGGCTTGGCAGCGGCGGGAAGAAGGGGAGGAATTCCTCCCCTTCTTCCCGCCGCCGCCAAGCCAGTCCCGGAGCCGAAGTATGGCGTGGCGGGGTTTTTCGCTGTTTGCCTCCCCCTGGGGGGAAGGCAAACGGTGAGAAGCCCCCGCTGCGGGGTTGCCGGCTCTGTCGGGTGGGGGGGAGGGAGAAGCAGAAGATCTGATCGGTCTTCGGCTTCTCCCTTCCCCTGCCCAACAGAGCCGGCATTTGGCTCTGTCAGGTGGGGGAAGGGAGAAGCAGAGGATCGGATTGCTTCTCCCTCCCCCCCACCCGACAGAGCCGGCAACCCCGGGATCTGTGCTTTCTGTCGGCGGTGGTGGGAGGGGAACGAACGGAGAGAAAGGGCTGCTTTCTCTCCGTTCGTTCCTCTCCCCTCACCACCAACAGAAAGGGCTGTCAGCGGCGGAGGGAGAGGAAGGAAGGAGGAGAAAGGGCTGCTTTCTCCTCCTTTGTTCCTGTCCCTCTGCCGCCGACAGCAAGGGCAGGTCCGCGGCGAGGCGGGGGGGGGGGTGAGAAGCGCTCCTCCCCCCCCGCCGCCTTGGCACGCAGCGCCGGCATGGGACGGAGTTTCGGAGAAGATCTCCCGCCCCCCCTCGCCGCGCACCTCCCGCATGAGACGGGGCTTTGGAGACCTCCGAAGCTCCGTTCCATGCCGGCGCTGCACGAGAGCAGCGTTCTAGCGCCCGTTTCTAAACGGCCTGAATTCCACTAGTTATCTATAGTTTGGTTGCCACTATTTTGCTAGGATCATTTCTACCTAAATGCCTAAAGGTTAACACAAAAATTGGGATTCAAAGGACTTTAACATGAGCCCAAGGAAATTATTCCCACCTGTACGCCAAGGCAACCACACAGATTTATTTGGGGTTCAGGTACAGGAGCTGAAAGAGTTGCTTGCATACACTCTCTCTCCATATTTCGTTACTAGGGGGCATCCAATAATCCATTGGTCAAGTACAGAACCCCACCTCCATTTTGAGAAGTGGAATTTTCCTTGTGCATTCCTCTTCTTCTTTTAATATTTTGTTTCTCTTTAAAGAAATGGGTCATGGTTGTTTTCCAGCAGATGCAGAAACTCAGTTTTGCAGTGCCATTTTGATGTAGCATTAAAACAGAGTTTCTGTTTGTTGGGCTTATATCCGTATTTATTCCTCTGCCACAGCCTGATAGGCAACACAAATAAGTCTTTGCACATAATTAGGACTGTACATTTATGGCTTTCCCACACTGTATTTGAGCTTCGATGCAAGACTCCCACAGGATTCTTTTAATAGGGGACAGTGGTCCTGTGTGTGTAACCGACTGGCAACAAGAAGGGAAAAGGGAATTGCCTTGTAGGAGAGAATTGGGTTCATTGGCAAGGGATTTTTCTTTTCTTTTTTAATAACACATAAGCAGGTGTGCAATTTTTGAGCTGCCAAGTATGAGTGCACAGCCTGCAGGCTTAAAGAGTTTTAAAAGCTCCGAAATGCTAGGATACTATTGCATACATAGGAGAGAACATCATAGCTGGTGGTTTTATTTCCTTGATGAGTGCTTAAGATGACTCTCAGGTAAACACTGGCGGTGTCACTTTTCACAGATGACACACACAGTGCCGTTAACTGTCCACCCACAGTATTAAGAACTACAGTTGTGTTTTGTTTTCCCTCAAGTAAAGGCGTCAGTTTTGGGGAGAAGTTGGCAAACCTTCAAAGAAAGTGGTCATTCCCTATAATAAGCCATCTTGTTTTACAGGAAAATATATAAGTCAATTTTAGGGAATCCTAATATTTACATTTAAACCTAGAACAGGCACATCCAACAGGTAGATTGTGATCTACCAGCAGATCACTGGATGTTTGTGGTAGATCACTGCTAGATCACTGGCACCCCTAAAAAAAGCTCACCCAAAATTTTCCTCCTCCCTAAAAAAGCTGAACTATGACCTGAAGCCCTAAACAAAAATGGGCCTCCCTCCCTCCTAAAAGAAGCTCAACAAGTTTGACCTAAACCCAAAAAAAACAGGGCTTCCCTTCCTTAAAAAAAATCAAAACAGCTTTGACCTGAACCCCCCAAAAGGGGGTAGATCACTCCCAGTTTTTAACTCTGTGAGTAGATCAGAGTCTCTTGGGAGTTGGCCACCCCTGACCTAGAACAACTGTTTTTAAAAAGCAGCACCAATCCTGAGAGTGTGTCATGCAATTCCTTTGTACGTAATATTGCAATATCTACTTTTTGAAGTTCAAGGGTACAAATTTCATTTACATCAAAATAATGAAGTGATGGACTTTTGCCCATTTGCAAACAGTTTACAGAAGGAACCGTTTAATAGCCAGACAGTGCTAATTTATTTTGTGACTGTCGCTGGCAAGGGATTCGCTTTGTAATTATAACAGACAAACTGGAGGAGGGGGAGGGAAGGATTAAATCTAGACCTAAAGCAAAGTCAGGAGCTCACAGTTGGCACCTTCTCCAAATTTTGATTTTCCCCTTTGGGAGAAGCAGGCACATTAAAAAAATATATAAATAAAATGACAGCACGACAGGCATGTAGTTGAAGCATAGTCATTGTATGTTTGAAATTACTACTCGAGAGTGAACAAGAAAATGCAGCTACCTGTGATTCTCCGATAGTGTCAACAAAGCTCAGATGATGTTCCAAGGACGAACTCTAATTGTGGAACTTCACCAAGGTTAGTAATTTTAGTCACACTGAAGAAGATTTATGTTATATCCATGATATTTGTCATGAGTCCTCCTTCCATCAGTTGATTCTGAATATAGCCACAACATACTGCTCAACTTTGTTGATGTTTAGTCGTTTAGTCGTGTCCGACTCTTCGTGACCCCATGGACCATAGCATGCCAGGCACTCCTGTCTTCCACTGCCTCCCGCAGTAATTATCAGTTATACACTCCATTATTTTCTTGTGCAATAATGAGAATTTTGTCCAGTCAACTGTCTTTTCACTTGGTATTTTGAAAACTCCTTGCGCAGTGCAGTATTTTCCTCACTCTTCCCACACATGAAAAGGGCTCTATTGAGAGCCTTCACCAGTACATGAGAAAATCAGCCATAGGCACACCTGTTGTATATGTGAAGCATTATGAAAGACCTTAACTTGAGGGGGGAAACAGAGGGTGGATCTACGCTAGTCGTCTAGAACATTAAAAATGTGTTATTAAAATGTGACAACAGAGGGTGCTGTAAAAATAATCCGCTAGCCACAAAAATAACCTGCTAATCAATTGTGTATCCTATGGTAACTCGTGCTAAACCACCACTTGCTCTTTATTGTGTTTAAAGAGTCATTTTTGGTGTTCAACTGCATACCATGAGATACAACTACATATAATGTAGACTACAGGTGACTAAACTGCAGCTCCAACTAACATCATCCCTGACCACTGGCCATGTTGGTTGTGGCTGATGGGAGTTTGGAGGTTCTAGCAGAGAAATGTAGCTCTCACATACCCTTGGCCAAGGAGTAGTGAAGGAGGAAGGGGACACCTACCTGGTCAATCAGACCAGTCAAATCAACCCTGAAAGTCAAAGGAGTGAAAGACGTTACAGTCACATCAGGGAGGTGGAGGTCAACAATCTCCAAATCTTTCCCATCATTTCAACAAATGTTGAGATAATTGAAATCTGGCCTCCCCACACCCAAACATACACATACTCTGATTGGACCAACAGCACTTTTATTAGAGTTAACAAACAATCTTTTATAAGACTTTCCAATGACAGGAAAAATCATCCACAATCAGGCATAGGGTTTTGAACACAGAGTACCAATGCATCTGTTACAAGTGAAAATGGTCAAAATGCAATGCTCATTTGTATGAATAGTTTTAATGCCTAATTAATAGCATGTGCTTTTCTGGAAACATTTTGCAGTTTAGCATGCTGCTACCTACCCCATCCCACTTTTTGCCATACAAGCCAAAATGTGCCTTTTTTCTATTTGATCTGGACTCCCAGAACAGTAAAGTCTGCATTATTATAAGGGCAGTCTCAGAAGAATTTGAATACCTACTTAAACCAGCACAAAATACCTATCAAGTAAAGACTTATTTGTATAAGGCAAGATGGCAAGGAGCATTGTCCAGAAGAGCAAGAATGAGGCACCGAAACATATCAGACACTGGATACCATTGCTTCAACAGACAGCATTTTCTTTCTTTTTCTCTTATTACACAAACAGCAACAAAATTTAGGAAATCAAAATTTGTGGTATTATGGCTGATCATTCAGTTGCATTAATTCAACATGTATGCATGATAATGACAGTTCAGCTGTTGTTAACTGGAGAAAAAACACTTGGCTTTGCACCTTTTGCTAATTACTAAAAGGGTAAGCTCATACTTAAACTAGATATACTTGGTTTCAAGTATATGCAGACTTCATTCTCCATCTTCATAATATGAACAATTAGTAATGCAGTCGGACAAGGAAGATACATTTTCAAAGCAGATACTATGTTGAAAAGAGATGGACACACGTTACTATCCTTAATCTTAGGGCATACATCTTCATAAAATCCAAGATTAGTCCAGATCAATGCTTGTTCCACATTGGAGCTGCTATTGGCCCTTGTGGAGACCTTTCGACCACAACAAACTCATCAGGGTTGCCAACTGCTTGATAGTGGATTAACAGGTCCTGGATAGCACGTTCCTCTATCTGGAAGAAGAGAGGAAGAAAGGGGAGGGTGATACTTTTTGAAATCTGACAGGGCCAAGGATGATGTTTACACAAGCAGAGAAGAACGGACGTCACCTGATCCTTAAACCTCAAAGTGCCCAAATCTTCTGGCAAGCTCAGTAGCACAACAAAGCCTCATGAAAGGTAATTAACTGTAATTTCACATTCTCCCAGATTCCCCCATTAAGGAAACAACACATGCAACTTCTCTTGATCAACTGAGCACATAGATCTAACTACTGGTTAGGACAAGTTAAATCGAGGGAAGTTGCTGTTGGACTGGCCTGTGCAACTGCTCCAGCTGAATCTCATACCAAATTGGGCCTGGAGCAGTTTAAGGCATTGGGTGATTTGTGAGTTGGGGGGGGGAGGGGTTGGACAGAATGCAGAGGATGCAGGAAGTCTGCCTGCATCTCCTTCTCCCCTGCCCCAACTGCATGCTTAGTTATGCTTTAGAACCCTAATTAAACACAGTTCAAGGCTCCTGATTCGCTCTACTCAGATTCACGTTGATTAGATTAGAGATGCTTTGAAATGCCAGATCACGCCCCAAATTGGATTCAGGGGGACATTCCCAGCCCTGTTGTTAGACTCCCTACTCCAATCAGCCCCAGCCAGAATGACTAACAGTCAGTATGAGGTGAGCTGTCGTCCAACAACACCTGGAAGGTGGCGGAATTATGAAATTAAAAATAAACAAATAATACTGAACTAGCATTAAGAAAATACTTGAAGGCATGTGAATAACACAGCATATCATAAACAACATAGCAAAATGTTATATTGAATTGTATTTTCAAAAAGTGGTTGTAAACAGCTTGCTGGGGCCAAAGGTCTCGGTAAAAATGTACGTAATAAAATAAAAAGAATGGTAATCAGCCACTTGTAACTTATTGTACTGAGCATTTTGCCTTACCTGGATCAAAGCTAAAGGTTTCTCTCTACTCCGGATGAGAGCAGCTTCTTGCTGGAGTTCTTCCTCTACAATTTCTGCAAATGTGATAGTTGTTGCTACAACTGGACGCATAAAGGATGCTGCTAACCAAGGGCTGCAAGGTAGATTACCAAATGAAAGATGTCACCACATCGCAGAAGACATTTTCCTTCAAATACTTTTAATTAATTACAAATCCAACTTACTTCTGATTTTCTGACAGTGTTCGTTCATTAAAATGTTGATATTCAGCCCCAGATGAGCATCTAGAGACACAAATAAAATATTAACAGAAGAACTGTTGATTAAAAACATTACCTAAGGAAGTAATAAGGTTGCCAGCCAACATGAATTTCTGGTCTCTGGAATAGTATGAGGAATACATATTTTCACTAGAATTTGATTTCTTTTTCTTTTAAAAAAAATAAATCCCACATTTTCCATTTTGATTAAAAAAAACAAAACCCAAGGCAAGTTTTATTTATCTATAGAAACCAAGGCATCTATTTATGAAAAAGGTGGAAGTGGGGATAGAAGTCACCTCCCTTCACTAATGGCTCAAGGTAGAGATATTTTTTATTTTAAAAAAACAGCCACACAGAAAGTAGACTATATCTCTCTCTAAAAAATTTCCCCAACTCCTTCACTTACATTAAACTGGCATGCAAACCCAAAGTAACATTATACACATGTCTCACTTGAATTGCTTCTGAGAATAAGCTTCCCTAAGACACTTCAATGATAAAGCTATCAAATTAGACATATACCGTATATACAATATTATTGGGACACGGAGGGCGCTGTGGGTTAAACCACAGAGCCCAGGGCTTGCCAATCAGAAGGTCGGCGGTTCGAATCCCCGTGACGGGGTGAGCTCCTGTTGCTCGGTCCCAGCTCCTGCCAACCTAGCAGTTCGAAAGCACGTCGAAGTGCAAGTAGATAAATAGGTTCTGCTCCAGCGGGAAGGTAAACGGCGTTTCTGTGTGCTGCTCTGGTTCGCCAGAAGCAGCTTTGTTATGCTGGCCACATGACCTGGAAGCTGTATGCCAGCTCCCTCGGCCAATAATGTGAGATGAGCGCTACAACTCCAGAGTCGGTCATGACTGGACCTAATGGTCAGGGGTCCCTTTACCTTTACCTTTACCCAATATTATAGAAGTACCGTAAGTGATCTATCATTTATTCTGTTCAGTAATTTATGATAGCTTTAAAACAATGAAATATAGCATGCTATCAGAACATATATTCAACTAAAATGAGATGCTCTGTAAGTACTTAAATAGCTTTTTATATTGATGTGCACAACTTCCGTGCTTGCCAGAAATGTGGAAATAAATGTTATACTTTCTCACCTCAGAGATTTTTGATCTTGTGCATCTTCCATCACTTTAGCACAATGTTTTCCAGAACTGGCACCAACTGTTCTTTTCCCATCCTCCAAGAGATTACGGAATGACTTTGGCGAAGCAGATTGCAATGAAGAAGCCCTTTAGCAGAAAAGAGGGATAAAGTCTCAAACCCTTGCACCTTTTGTGCTATATTTGAGTCACACCAAACTAAATGAATCAAAAACTTCTATGTTATAACTTCCAGAAGATCCTAGAGATTTTCCTGTCTGAAAATTATTTTACCAACAGACTAAAATTGTGTGAAAATCCTAATTCACATAAATCTGTTGCATATCCATGGCTGTTATTTACTTAAGAGTATTTATACCCTACCAACCAACTGGAGTTATTGAGTCATCTTAAGTATACTGAAGACCCTACAAAATTGACAGGAGTTACTAAGCAAGGTGCTTACTAGCCTCACCCAGCACTCCCAAACTTGAGTCCCTAGATGTTGGACCACACATTCCATAGAGACTGGCTGTGGATGACAGGAATTGTAGTCCAACAACAACTGAAGACCAAAGGTGGATGAAGGCTGCAGACACATACTCTAGTACTAATGCAATTGGGAACGGGGTAAAAGAAGATCTGGTTATTCCCCAACTCTTCACAAACAGTGAGGCATCACTTTACCTTACCATTAGTTACACTGAAACATTGTTGCCCATTGGAGAGATCCTTTAGAGCATTTTTAACATTGTTGTACAGTAATTATCTTCTGAGCACAATCTATAAATACAACTTCTTTTTTAAAGGAACAACATTTGATTTGCAACTCTCGTTTTGAGAATAGTACTTGGCTTAAAGTTAGATTAATTGTTTTGCTGAACTCAGGACTGGGGGAAAGGTGCCAACTTGAATAAAATATTGGGCAGGCCAGATAAGCCTCGCCCTGCACAACTGATCACGACATGGCATAAATACCATTTGAATGACAATGGCCATTGACTTTGGAGGGCTCCTCTCCCTCAAATATTTTATGGGGTGTGTGTGAAGGGACATTGGCCCCTAGGAGTTGGCTCCTATGGACTGGGGAAAGCTTTTGCATGAGACTTGAAAGATCATTGAGGGCTGAAACGGTCAGACTGAATACAAGATAGCTTCACTGGCTCACAGTTAGCATCCCTGCTGTAGCAAAGTTGAAGAGAATAATAATATAAGCCATGCAGAAAGTCATCAGCTACTACCCTTGCAGCTCTGAAACCTGTCTCCCTCTTTAGGTTTGGGCCAATTTCAAAGGAAGTTATACATTTCTATTTGGACAGATTAGTAAGCAGGGCTTCTTTTAACTGTACTATTCCATCTGTTTCGCATAGCAGTAAATACAACTCTCCTATTGCAAAGTGGGTTTTTTTGTGTGCTGCTATAATTCTATCTTGTTTGAATTAGAGGCTGGTGCAAAGGCCTAATAAAAGACAGTGGAGGAAAGAGGCCTAGGAAAAAGCCCCAAGTGAGGAACACAGAAAGATGCCGTATACTAAGTCAGACCACTGGTCCAACAAGCTCAGTACTGCGGAAACTGACAAGCAGCGGGCAAGTGGCTTTCCAGAGAAAGCAGGTGCTCTACCACTGAGCTACAACCCTTTACTTGTACACAGTGAGTATCATGCTCCAAGCTTTGCCTGCTGGATGTTAAAAGCTCTCATTCTCTAGAAGGATACATTCCTGTGCAGACTTTTGTTATAATTGAAGTGTCAATGTTGCTGGCCCCTATAGGTCAAGTCCATCCCAAGCTTCTCCGTGCTTTTTCATGTAACTGTTAATTAATATACCACAAGCCCCAGGCATTAGAAGTGAAATAAATGCTATTTATGAACATTCAAATCCATTATCTGAAATGGTCGCCATGATGCCAATTTAGCTTTCTATTCCATCCTGTCAGAAGATGATTGAAATGTTATATGCAAGCAACTCCCCCACCAAATACTATTATAATAAGTGCACCTTGAAAACTTGGTCAGGGGTATTTTTTGCTGGGAGTGTGTGCTAGTTTACCTTCAACCTTTTATTCGCTTGCCAACAATTGTGATTCCAAAAATGCTCAACACTGGGTTTGTTTTTATTAATTAATCTTCAAAGAACATTCCACAGTCCTAACCCGCCCCCGCCCCCCAAACCGTGAAACTAGAGGTTTCTTTTGGCAAGAAAAATGCCCAGCATGGTTTAAGATATATTGAGTCTCCATGTCAACCAAAAAAAGAAGAAGAAAGTTCCAGAAGGCCCCACACCCGTCTGGCAAGTTGTCTTGCCAGTAGAGCTGCTGCATTTCCAAGACAAGGATCTTGTTTCACTGCAAAACAAAAGTTCTGGAGAATGCCACATACGGCAAGCACGGAAACCTCAACGTGGTGCCAAATGTATGCATGTGAGTTCATTTGGGCTTCAAAGCAGCCAGGGTTATACCAGAACTCAACAAGCTTAAGACAAATGCAAACTTTTTTCTGTCACCCTAAATTAGTTAAGTCAAGAATCCTTAATGAGAACCATGTTTGTTAATGAGGAATTGTCATCAAGCCAGCAGTATGTGTGTGTGTGTGTGTGTGTGTGTGTGTGTGTGTGTGTGTGTATTCAAAAAGGACATTAAAATAAATTCCATGATCCAATGATCCAGTATTTTTTTAAAAGAAAAAAATACTATAAGATTTCACACTGATGGTCTGCTTAAAGCTTTTAGGGGGTTTGCCATTTTCCATTTTTTGCAGCCAAATGAATTTTATGAAGGAAGTTTGGCCATTTATGCCCACGTTAAAATTAAACCAAAACTCATCCCACAGCTGAAGTACACCAACGTATGCCAGTGTAATGTATTGTAGTGGAAAGAAAAATAAATTTCCAACCATGTTGAAATGTCTGCTCAGCTATGGAGTTCACTGTGTAATATTGGCCTAGTCATCATCTCTCAGCCTATCCAAGTTCAAAGGGCTGTTGAGAGTATGCAGTGGGGAAATGTCATGTATCCTGAGCTCCTGGTAGGAAGCACAGGATACAAACATGACAGGTACATAATGCAAACTTAAAAGGTCTCCAGTGTGTTTTCGCCACTCACCTTGGGTTACTGTGGAAAACTACAAAACTTTGGAAATGCTTTGGAAAATGCAATATTCGCTTACTTTGTACAAGGCCCCAGATGCAATCTAAGACAACTCTAGTTAAAAAGAAAGGTGCAGAAGAGAAGGAAAGAATTCTGGCAAGAGGGTGAACAGCTCTAAGTTAGATGGGTCAATAGCATGACTGTATAAGGCAGCTTGACAGAGAAAATATAGATGATTGCAATAGCCTGGTTTTCCAGACTCTTAGAACCCTACTGATCAGTTATTCCAAATTAACATATCACACTTCATACAGAGTAGTCAACTCCTCAAAATTAGCACTGTAGTTAGTAGTTTGTATATATAGGGTTGTTCTTGAACCCCGGGAAAGCTTGCCCACACCAGAAAAGAGACAATTCTGAAAATACTACTCAGGTTCAGGTAAATTCCTCACCACTTATTAAGTTACTTAGGTGTTCTGCTCAGCTGAAACAAAACTTATTTTAAAGACTGAAATAGATGCCAACAAGCATTAACACTAAGGCATACTAAGAAACATACCACACATTCCCTGGTTTTGCAGCATTTTGGGGTGTTGGTGGCATGGCTGCCTCTGGGCTGTTATCCTTAGCAGCCATAGCAATCAGTTTCCTTTGCTTCTGAGAAAGCTTACTTCCATGAGAAGTGGGTCTACTAAAAATTACAAACAGAAATGTGGTTTACTACAGGCAATTAAATAATCACACAAATGGCTCAATGGTCTTTCTTACTTACGTAGGTGCTAAATTAGCAAACACACAGAAACTCCATAGCTGTGATAACACCACTGGAGGCGGGGGAGGGAGGCACAAATCTTTCAATTATATCCCTCCTGATCTATTTTTATACAATCATGCACTTAATAAACAATATTTCTGAGGCAAGACAGGTGCTATATCATCAGGTAGATCAGAGCCCCATAAAATTATTTCCAAAATAAAGTTTCAAAGCCCCCCCTCAAAAATTAGGATTTTATAAGTAAGTTAAGAATTTAAATTAACACAAATAGATCTTATCATTTCTCTTATTAAATCATTTTCTTTTACCAACCCTGAATTTATCTTTGGCATGCTTCCACATTTTTGCATGTTTTCTTCAATTTCCATAATAGTTCTTAAATCCATAGCAGGGGGGCTGGCAGGACTGAATGAAACAACAACAACACCACAACAAGTTGTTACTTTTCAAGACATCAATTTTTACTTATATTCTACTTGTCAAGTACCACTGAAATATTCTATATCTTGCATATATTTTGTAACTGGATGTATAATTTATGTCTCCTCCCTCAATTATGGCAAACCTCAAATAGAATGTTTTATATGTTTTTCAGGCAACACATGCAACACCATGGAACACCAGGGACACTTTTAGTTTCACTGACGATGCCCAATACATTAACTTTTAGTTTGTGTGAAGTTTAGTGACTTTTCTTTCAAAGGCTACCATGAAGTAGATCCTTAAAAGCCAGCAGGTTTGGGCTGTAACTTTTACACAACTAAAGTTGTAATAACTCCCAATGAAAAGGGGGAAGTAGCACCTTCAACACAGAGTCAATATAATTGCTTTTAACTTAATGTGCACAACTATCACTAAATAACCTGGTCATCTGATGCATCAGAAAACATGTCAACAACTATGCAGGCCAAATGCCCTCTGGAATGTGAACTTCCCTTCCACAATGAAGACTCACTAGGATGGAGGAGAAATTCAATTCACATTTTAACTTACCTAATTCATGGCATCAGCAACCGACTCAAATACTGTTAATAACTCAGCACATGACACACGTGGGAACAAACACTATATATACCTAAAAGAGCTGATAACCCAGTTGGAAGAGCTTGCGGAGGTGTTTTTGTTGTTAGGAATGCACTGTGGAAGAGATATTTTTTGCAACGATGTTCTCTCGGGTATTTTCACCTCTTTTTTAGCATTTGGAACGTGTGCACTGGAAACACACATTTTCTCTTTTACCTAAAGTCAAAGCACACTAAAATTACACAGTTTTAAGACACAATATGTGCATTTACGGACAAATATGATGAGAACAAAACCAGATTCTGCATTTAATCCAAAGTAGATCCAGAGAGCTACTTCAGGCATGCCCAAGAGCTTGGCATGAATCCCATATTCTGTGGGATTTTCAGCACCCTTCAGCTTTAGAAATGGTTTGCCATGCAACACAGTGTGGCAGGATCTGTGGCTTAACATGTCAAAAGCCCTGCATGGTGCTCTGGACTGCACTGTGAACGTATTTCAAGAGTGTAATCATGTTCACAGTAAGTGGTATTTATAAGAGATACAGTCCTTCAAGTTTTAAGAGAATCCTTTTATAACTTATTCATATTACTGCATCCAATACAACTACTCAATTAAATGCAACAATGTAGCCATTTCACTCCTTTAAAATGTATGTTACATTAAGCAAATAAGGTATTCTGTTATGTGGCATACATAAAGATTAGAAAAAAGCCAACTAAAGAAGAGAAGTAATATCTGCATTACATTAAATGTGTCTCAACACAGCCTCACCAGAATTCTGAAGACCCATCAATGTTTGCTTGGTGTTCAAGAAGATCCCCAAGCTTTCTCCCCCCCCCCCTTCAACTCAAAAGCAAAAAAAGAAAAGATTGGCTCACATGTTTAAAAGCATTAGATGCTGTGTTTTATTTAATTAGTAAACACTGAGGCAAGAAGAGGAATTAAAATGCTCTTACCTCAACTTTATCTGCATTGAATCCTGCTGTGAAGTCAGGGGACTGCAACTCTCTGGGGCTATTCACTCCTACATAGCTACCTTCAGAATCCGAGGTCAGCATTTCAGGAAGGGATTCAATAGAGTTGGTTTTATCTAGTTTCAGTATCCCTATAAGTATTAGGAGAGGAAGGGAAAAAGAAATGATTAGTCTCTGTAATTCAAGCTAGATTAACACCATAGCCTGGCAATGTAAATTCCCTGAGATGCAAAAGTTGTTTGAGTTGGGGTGGGGATTGCTATCCTATGCCTTACAGTCCATCTGCTTGACTTCAAAAGATCCAGCCCTGATCTCACCCTTGCATCCAGGCACACACACACAAACACACCGCCAGCAGCTACACTTGCTACACAGCCAGTTTAGCAGATAGCTTCCTCACTCCAATCTCAGCATTTACTCTTCACTACTTATCTGTACTTTCTGGGAAATGAAGAATCACAGAGGAGAGCTCTGTTTGTTGTTCCCAATGCCTTTACTGGCTCCTGTTCAGGAAACTGAGCCTTGTGCAGGAACAGAAGAGTGTCTTCTGCTTATCCTGATGCCCAGTGCTACTGCTGCCTGTGCTGGGGCGGCAGCCAAACTGGGGGCTAAGGATGCATGTATGTATTCTGACATTCCTTGAAGTTGTTTGTTTCTGCAAGGTCCTGTTGAGGCTCTGGGAGTCAACACCAGTGATCAGGTCATCTATTATGCATTGTATAGTTGTACCGTAATGCACCACATCTTGCACAAGTGAACTGGCTTCATCACTTTTACTGCAATGAAGTTGCTTGCCACTGTCTGCAGAGGTCAGGGGAAAGCCCTGTCTCATTTCAGCACAGCTCTTTGCAGCCTTGGGGTACAATTTACAGAGCTTAATCAAAACATTATGTATTATCAAGTCCACAGACACAATGAAAGCAAAAACAAATGGTAATACAGTAGCAACAAGCCCCAGCAAGTCACCCACACCAACAATTTTTCAGCCTGGAAAACAACTGTCACATGATATAACAGATTTACAATAGCTTTACAATAGTACATTTAAAACAAAGTGGCAGCTGACACATGTGAATCAGAAACCTTCCACTGATCCTGTCAGATGGGAGGGGCTCTAGAGGAACAGGTAGAGAGTCACAAATAACTCGACCATGGTATCAAGAAAGCATGCATACCAACTGCTTCCCACATGATCCATACAATATTCACAATGTATCAGGTGACTAGTCTTCAACCATGTTGAGATCCATACATCCCAGCTAATTATGGCATTACAGAACTAACTGAAACTGAGAACCATACCTAGTACACTTCTATTTTGTGAGTATGGAGATTTACTTAACTGACAATCACTTTAAAAGCAATCTACAAATCAGTAGTGAAAACAAAGCTCATCTGCCACTAACCTGTAGAGGGTGGGCTCTGAATAATATCAGAAAGATTATACCCTCCTGAGCTGTCTGACCGTTTTCGTGGCTTCTTCTTTGCCTTTGCTTTTGCTTTTTTGAAAAGAGCTTCCCTGGTTTAAAGCAAAACACTTTTATTTAGATTTCACTCACTTTTTTATTGTGACAAACAGAATTTCAACTTTTCTTACTACATTCTCCCAGGCCCAGGTTTTCCCAATATCAGGACCGTGTCTTTTCTTAACCCAGTTTTTAAAAACTATTTTAGACAAACCTTTAAAAATAATAATACAAGAATTTGTTTCCTTAAATTTCAGTGTCTGAGCTCTACAAATCATCCCCTGCTTTAACAAATACCCTTTCTCCATCTTTTCTTGTTCAGCTCTGAATTGGGATAATGAGATTCACAGTGGGGATTTACAATACCCAGGGAACATAACACAGTGCATTTAAAAGCGAATTACTCCTTTCTCCATCCCACCCCAGTCCCCCTTGCTATTTGAACCAAAAGATGTCTGGGCAGTAATTTTTCCTTACCAAAGAAAATTCTGCCATTTAAAAACTTTTATATGGAATGTGTTTACTGACACCAATCCACAGTGTTCCATTCTAGCTGCAGATTGGCTGCTTAGAATAACTGAAAACAAATAGGAACACAGCAGGCAAGAGGTGGGCAGTGCAAGAGGTGGGCAGAGTGATGAAGCCTCATCACTCACAGCAGCAGAAGGTGGAGGGCAGGCAGACACTTACTGAGTAGTTTGCTCTGCACTCAACTCTTCTTTCAGGAAGACAAAGGTTTCTCCTTCCTCAGGCTCCAAGGAACTAATATCAGGGCCATCTTGGTATGGAGTAATTACCCTTCTGACCATAGCAGGAATCTACAACATCATAGATGCTTGTTAAGCTGTGCCACTAGGAAAAACAGGTAGGCATTGAATGCATATTTTAAAAATCTGTGCTGTTGTACATTTTGAAATCCCATAAAATTCAGTTTGGAAGAAGAGTGACTAACCCCCAGTTTGGGGGCCTCATTTCCCACATTTTTTTGTCTCCCCGCACCCAGACCCCACTATTTTTGGTGGCAGCAAAGAGAACAAACATTAAAGGTGACAAAGCACTGGCGTGAGTGGAGCCCAGTGCTCCCGGGTCATTGGACTGATTCTTTCAGTCAAGAGGGGCACACACACTGCTTGGTATATGGCTCCCAGAGGCTGGCCCCAGAGTAAATGTGGCCCTCAGACCAAAAATGATTAGCCACCCATCCCTTGTTTAAAGTATGGCATGGAAGAGAAACCCTCCATATGATTAATCTAAGGATGTGTTGGGATATATAGACGATTCATAAAGTAACCTAAAACATTTGGAGTAATATAATCCGAGTAAAGTTGTAAATACCTGGTGAAGCCTTGACCAAGTTTCTAAACCTATATTTTATTCATTATAACGACAGTTCAGCAGACTCTAGAGGAGTCTTGCTTTAGTATCTGCGGGACTCTTTTTCTATTATGGCAATTTAAAACATGAGACAGATTATCAATGCTGCACAATTAGAAAATAAATTGGTCAGAATTTCTTTTAACAAAAGACGTATCAAGACATTTCATCACTCAGGCTGCTTTAAAATGTAGCCTACTTAAACTAATAATAGTACTTACCATTTTTCTGTAGGAAACGGAAAGGTCCTTCAAAACGTCATCACTTAAAACATCTAGAGCCCTAAGACAAACACACGTTAAATGCAAATTCAAGAGTGGCTCGCTGAAGACACTCAACATTTAGTTGTGCCCAAGCACAAGGAAATGAAAGGCAATCTTGATAAATTCTACTTAATTCATAAAGTATTTGGGTGTACTGATAACAGAACAAGATTCTAAAGTGCTAGGAGTCAACTGAGTTGCTACAGACCTTAGACCTGTAAATGCCTGCTTGTGAACTGTCTCTTGGCTTAGTCCCAATTCTAGACCAGGTAATCATTTTTTTATTATTATTAATGGTACAAGTGTGAGTTGGTGGAAAGAGTAATGGTACAACAGCTCTCCAGGTAACAACTTCCCATGATCGGGAATCAAGCAAAGAACTACAGGTGCTGCTATGGCAGTACAGAAAAGAGAATCTGCGGGTGAACTATGCAAGGAGAAATGATGAAAGGAAAGAGAACCGACAAGAGCAGAGATTATGCAGAGCAACCTCCCCCAATCTGGTGCCCTCCATATGTTTTTGCCTACAACTCCTATCATACCTAACTATTGGCTATGTTGGCTGGGACTAATGGGAGTTGTGGTCCAAAATATCTGGAAGGTTGAGGAAGGTTGGTTTAGACATGGGAGGCAGCCTGTCATTCAGAAGGCAGCAGTAGCAAAATGGATCAAATAGAAGAGCATAGAAGAATGAGAACAGGAAAAGGATCTGAGTGGTAAATATTAAGGGAGCAGAACTGGGAAATCTAGAGCCTAGGCCCATGTAACTTGAAACTGATGTAGTGGAAGACAGGGATCCAGTACAGGCACAAACCCTCTTCAGCAGGCATCCCCAAATTTGACCCTCCAGATGTTTAGGAACTCCCATCATCCCTAGCTAACAGGACCAGTGGTCAGGGATGATGGGAATTGTAGTCTCAAAACATCAGGAGGGCCGAGTTTGGGGAAGCCTGCTCTTCAGGCATTAATGCTCCTGTGTTGAGTAGCATGGCAGCAGGAAGTGGCAATAAATACCAGAAATAACTCCATCCGCTAGCCTTCAGATGAATAGCACATATATCTATGCTGACAAAGCTTATCTGTACACAGCTGAATACTCAAAGGGCCTGTACACTACCGGTACGTGGCGTGTCCCTGTTCCCATGTTACTCAACACATGAGCCTTAACGCCCGAAGGGAGCTATAGTTACTTTTGCCAAACCTCCAAAACCTTTTAAACAATGGCTCCCTCACTCCATTCTGAAAATCTGTTTGAAATGTGACACAAGCATTCTCTTTAAAGAGCATGTGTTTTTCAATGTCACTCGCTTGCCAGCTCTTTTATTTTAAAATGTTCACGTATTACATTTTCAAACTGCTTTTTAAACCTGGTGGGTTGGTGTCAAAGCAGGAAACTCTCAATGCACGTTAATATACTACTCATTTCCCTGTGGGTTATGGTCTGAGACAGCAGTTGAGCATGGAGTGCCAGGGATTGCTTTTACCTTGTTTCAAGTATAGCTGCCATGTTTAGAACGATGAATTGCAAGCAAGATTGTTTCAATTGCTCAGCGTTGTACATAGCTGCAAACTCCAGAAGCTCAGCAGCATTCTTCAAAGTAACTGAAATTGGAGGGAAAAAGAAGAGAATACATTTCCCAAGCCATTTCTGTTAAATGCCACTTATCCACAATATAAATTTATAGTGCTTTGCAGAAAATTCTGGGGTATGTTCTAGGGCAGGCACCCCCAAACTTCGGCCCTCCAGATGTTTTGGACTACAATTCCCATCTTCCCTGACCATTGGTCCTGCTAGCTAGGGATCATGGGAGTTGTAGGTCAAAACATCTGGAGGGCCACAGTTTGGGGATGCCTGTTCTAGGGTATGTACATAGATCATCTGGGGCACTAACAAGGCTATTTGGACTTGCACAAATGGAATGCATTATCTAAAATTCCCCCATTCATGCTCCACAGGTGCATACTGCAAAGAAAGATTTATAATGGAAACTTTATTTCAGAAAGTTTGTCCACCATTACTAGGTGGACAAACCATTACAGCACAATTTGAAAGTCATTGGGCCTAAACATTTTATTTTAACAGGCACACTACAATGATAAATAACATCATGTTTTGACATTCATGAGAGCTATTGTGTAACTTTAAAACAATAAGTAGCATTACTACAGGGTCAATCCAGTAACAACTCACGTTTTTCGGTAATGGCTACTTCACAGATTTCTTTCAGTCGTAACGTAAGGAGCTGATCTGCTACCACAAGAATATTGCAGATGAATTCCACATTTTGAGATTCTGGAAATCATTGGAAAATTGTATCTTGTATCTTGTATCTGTTAACTCAGCCAAGATTATAGTCTAACATAACACAGTATGAATCAGCCCACTCAACTGCAAACTGTTTCAGATGATTAGCTTGCCTGGAATGTGCAAGTCACTCTCTAGAAAAAACTATCCCTATTCTGTGTGCCATACTGAGGCTACCGGAAAAAAGTACAGATCTCAGCTTTCTGCAACCTTAATCAAATGCCTTTGCAACTTCCCAATACTTGTTCTAGTCCTAGTAGATCTAGTGGTTGCCTCAACCCTCCTCTACCCTTTCATATTTGTCTGGTTTAGGGAAGAAAGGGTGCCATTTTTACATAATCAGCCACCTGCATCTCTGTCATAAGGCGATATGGAGTAAAGTGTCGTCAATATGCAGATGACACCCAGCTCTGTCTCTCTGCTCCAATCAAACCAGGAGAGGCAGCTGATGTGTTAGATCAGTGCTTGGAGAAAGCTCAGCCCTGAAAAGACAGAGGTGCTATGTGCCCCAATTGCTTGTGTTCCAGGAGGTGGGGAGACGACCAGCAGCTTGGGGGTCACTGGAGGCTCAGGTACTTAGGAGTGCCTTTTTTCAGCTACAGCTGTGGCCCCCTTTGTACAGAAATGACTTGGTCACTGTGCAGGGCAGTCTCGAGCAGGTCGGCCGCCCTGGCGCTGAGGGGCGGAGATCACTCCGGCACCCCCGCCCTCGCAGGGCGCAGCATGGTTTCCCGGCCCGGCGCCCTGGCGCACCGCGCCACCGGGGATCTACCTAGAGCCGGCCCTGCCACTGTGCAGTAACTTCCAGCCTGGATCATTGTAATGTTTTCTACGTGGGGCTGCCCTTGAAGATGACTCAGAAACTTGATCCAAAATGCAACATCCAGATGGCTGAGTTCCTTCAGGTCTCTTAAATGCCATTTTAAAATAGTTGCCCTGCTTACCAGTTCATTTTCAGGCCAAATTCAAGGTGCTCACTTTAATGTTTAAAGCCCTAAACCACTCAGGCCCCAAATACCTGAAAGATCACATCATTCCCTAACTTCTCAAGGTGCTAACATGAGTGGAGGGGGCCCTCTTGGTTGCTCCACTGCCCTCAGAAGCTCAGGGCGGTCGCGGCACTCTTGGCAGCAGTCCCTTAGTTGTGGAATTCACTTCCCACATAGGTATGTCCGGCACCTTTATTGTACTGCTTTCAGCAAATGCTGAAGACACACATCTTTATCCTGGCTTTTTACACTTGTTTCAAACTGTTTTTAATATTGTGTAATACTACATTTTTAAATGTTGGATTTACATGACATTATACCATTTGTGTATTTTAATCCATTAAGCTGGCATTTTGCTATTGATACTATTTTCATCTCCTCTTCCTACTGTTCCCAGATCCCCAAACATGTAATTTATTCCCATTCTATTAACAGCCTTACCTTTTACTATAACAGCTTCATCAGTGTAAATATAATCCAGGATGACCTGCAGGATGTCAGAGGGGAATGGCATTTCCAGAGCAGCACAACATGATGCCTAAATGGAAGCGGGTTTAAACAAACATTTCAAATGCCAGCCACTTTTAAGATCCAGT
Organism: Zootoca vivipara; assembly: GCF_963506605.1. Classification (NCBI taxonomy): domain Eukaryota; kingdom Metazoa; phylum Chordata; class Lepidosauria; order Squamata; family Lacertidae; genus Zootoca; species Zootoca vivipara. Next base: position 38,742,907 of record NC_083278.1, read on the forward strand.
AGAAGCTCCTTGTAAACCTTTAGGGAAGTCATCAGATTTAAAAAATGATATATGCCATTACAAATAGTGCATGCAACAGAAAACTAGTAGTAGCAGCAGCAGCAAAATACATAAACCTTGATCCTTTCCAAATAACCCAGATCACCAATGTATTGTGCTTACTCTTCTGTATTCTACTATATATTAATAAAGTGTCTTGGTAGCTTTCATAAAAATCAACATACTAAGAGGGTTGGTGAGCAGTGTTTCCAAAGGTTCCAATAGCCAGTGAACACTTTTCCCCTTCAATGACCTCAGATGCACATTTTACTAAAGGATTTAGAGTATGAGTATGAGTGACCAATCCTCAAGGAAGCACACTTCAGCGTTTCTGCATGGGTCATGGTTCTTAGCATGCCTTTTGTTTGAAAGATGATGGAATAGAAAGCCCGTGCTAGGAATGATACAATGGCACCCAATGGAGAGAGCTTGACCAAATTATCCACTCCCAACAGAAGCTGATTAGAAGAAGACAGGCGAGAACAGTACATCATGCTGAGATGCAGAGGGCAGCCTCCTCTGCATTTACGCATATAGGGCTTATAAAATAACTTCTCATGGTGCACAATGTGGGAAACAATGACACAGAACATCTATCCCTAATCAACTGCTCTAAACAAACCAGCCAAATATAAACAAAAGGAAAAAACTTCTTATGAAGATAGCATTTTGCAGTCACAACAGAATTATCTCAAGATTGTTGGCAAACACCCATTTGGGAAATAAAGCAGTAAGAGCTTCCATTAGATTATTCACAGCTATTAGTCATCCTCTGGCACTTTCAGTATGCATAAACTTGAAGAGGACTTGATCCGACTTAACGTTTTCAACATTTATTGGAAAAATCTCGGTTCAGATGAACTGCTGTAACATGGAAGGAATTTCAAGAACCAATTTCTGGATTGCTGTTACATACTTCAAACTCTAGTATTATGTGTCCACCATTAAAGAGAACAACAAGCCACAAAATTGTTGTTCACATCTATCCATAGCCTAAAACAAACTCAAACCAGCAGAACTTGTGCAAGTGCTTACTAATTCTTTAAGTGTACAAACATTACCTGTAATCAAAGAGGTCAATAACTACTAGCTACCAAAAGTCAACCTGCAGAATTAAATATCTATCCCATCATGGCCAGTAGGAAGTCTAGGAGGACAGAAATCCATACACACTAGATATTTGGCAGAGCATGTGGTAATATTATGTTGTAAAGGTTCATTAGTTTCTAAAAGCATTTTCTATATAGCAAGGGCCGGGGACTGGGGGTACTATGCAAGAAATGCTAGCTATTGATTATTTGGATCTTGATATTTGAATAAGTGGTATTTTAGGAAGCAACCAAGGCAAACACATTTCACATCCTGGGTGCACTTATTTCAATAAGAGCACAAGACAGAAAGACCCAGGGACCAAGAAGACAGTAACTTCAAGAAAGAATGGGGAAAGTTTCTAATTTATTTAGGAGACCACTGTAAACAGATGAAAACATTAGCAGGATTCTAACACACAACAAGTCATGATTTGGCCTATTGTTATGTCCAAACTGGTTGGTTCTTTCTTTCTTTTTTTGAAATAATTTTTATTTATTTTACAAGTAAAAAATTGTCACATTACTCTGAATCCCTCAACTTCCCACCTTCCCCTCCATGGGTCCTATTGTCAACTGCATAATCAGGATTTTGTATCTTTCTATATTGTCAACTAATGCAATGGACAATATAGAAAGATACAAAATACTGATTATGCAGTTGACAATAGGACCCATGGAGGGGAAGGTGGGAAGTTGAGGGATTTAGAGAAATCTCTACACACTATATGGTTATGTATTTGGTAATGTGACAATTTTTTACTTGTAAAATAAATAAATAAATATTTCAAAAAAGAAAGAACCAACCAGTTTGGACATAACAATAGGCCAAATCATGACTTGTTGTGAATGAGTGAGTCTGCCGGTTTCCTGAGAGGAAATTGAGGCTCCGGCGGCTGCTGCTGCTGCTGCTGCTGCTGCTGCTGCTGCTGCTGCTGCTGCTGCTGCTGCTGCTGCTGCTGCTATAAACCAAGCCATAGCTTGGCTTGGTATGTCATTCAAACCTGGGCTTCTAGTTAATCTCACTCCAGGCAACCGCAAGATGTAACCAAAGTTTGTTCTCTCTCTGGGAGCCTGTGTGTCCATGCTAAGTTATGGTTTAGCTTAGAATTATGTGCAAACTAAACCAAAATAAAAGGATGCTGGGGTTATTTTTAAAGTATGACTCAGAAATGAGGCATTTCTAACCTACACATTTACTGTACAGTATGAACTTCTGAAGCTGCCTTTTACCAAGCCAGACCATTACTCTATATAATCCATTATTGTGTCTACTCTGTCTGTGAAGCCTCTCTAATCTTAGGCAGAGAGGCTTCCTTACACAGAGTAAGACTGTTGGTCCACCTAGCTCTGTACTGCATAGAAATTGGTGTGGATCTCCAGAGTTTCAGCTAGGCATCTGTCCCAGCTCTATCTGCAAATGTCTGGACTGAGCCTGGGACCTTCTGCATGCAAAGCACATGTTCTATAGTCCCTCTAACCTTCCCCCCCCCCCAATTTCTTTTAATTAAGATGCCATAAATTGACCACAATTAAAATCCCATCATCGAAACAGTATTCCAACAAATGTATCATAGCATAGCACAGCACACAGCTACTATAAAAGGCCCCTTGTGCTCAATATCATTTATGTAATGAAGGGTGCACATGTAGAATTCACTGCTGGATAATTTTTATATTCTTGCCTTCTGTTTTGCAAGCCATTACAAAGTTCTCTTTCGTGAATAATTACTTCCTCCCCCACAATGCCTGAGTAAATATTTTTGCACAAATTAAAGACGAAGGGCAATGCGTCCAAGGACTTATACAGGCACACTTACCTCAATCCAGGAGCTGCTCAGCATGCTGTGAAAATAGTCTGAAAAGGAGAGAGACCTCATTTTGACATGCATTAAAAGACAGATCTCTATTAATAACTTGGCCAAAGTACCTTACATTATACCTACCAAGTCTTGCGCAAAGCACACATTTGTGACATGGGAATTCTTTTCCATCTACAGATTTCATGGTCACATCGCAGAGGTACGAGCTGCAAAACAATTAAAAAACCTACTATAACGAGACATTAAAATGACAAATGTGGTTTAATATAAACAAGGATAAAGTAATGCAGCGGGGTAATAGGGGGATAATCACCAGATTTTTTTCAGAGTTAAGAAACTGAACAGTTTATACAGGTTAGTACATATGGGGAAGGGTATTAATGAACATGGGGGGGCAGCCAACCAGATTAGCTGGCTGTGGGCGTTACACAGGCCGGGACTCCCCCATGACGCGGGACTCGACATGCCCCCGCCGAACGTGTGGATGTGTGAGGCCTGACAGCACCCCCGCCCCTCTGTGAAGAGGTGCGGCCTTAATGAACATAGAGGGGTATGGTCAGTAACAGTTCAGCATATGGCCAGCTGGTTGGTTGTGTAGTGATTTGGATGCATTTATATACACTAAAGTGATGGCTCAGTAAGCATTTTACAAGAATAGGAGTAGCAAGGATTTTTCCTGCTTAAATTCATGGAGGTCTGGTCACAGACATGTCATATGTTTTATCCATGGGATAAAATGCACAACAATTATTCTCTCTAAGAGAAATTTTTGAGTGTATAGTTTTAAATTTTATTTTACATGGTTTTCAAAAAACAAGCAAACCAGAAAAACGGGAAGTTGAGACACTTGGGACTTCATACAATCTAGAAGACAGAATTATGTGAATGGATTGAATTGGCTTTCATTGTACCCTATTGAAATCTTCATGCTTCCATACTGCACCTTTTGAAACTCACCATTTTTTCTGGTTTAGCTTTGGCTTGTTGCCAGTTTTTCTGTTGGCAATGTTTATTCTTCCATTTTCTATTCTGACTCCATCTAGCCTGCAAGGAAAATGAATTGTTAAAGCGATAACAACACTCCACCGTAAAAAGAATAATGTAACAGGATTAGTGGGCAGGAAGAGTTATAGATGTTTATTCAACTTAACCCGATGATCAACCCGTTAGAAAAAGCAAAAGTGTGTGTGTGTGTGTGTGTGTGTGTGTAAAAAAGACTTAGTGACAGCATACCTTGAACTTAAGCTCCCAATTCCAAATTTCTTTGCAGCAACTTGCAACATTTTTATGAGATTCACTTCTTCCCCAACACTCTTACATTTCTTAGAAGCGGATTTTGGTTTGCTCTTCTGTTTCTCATTTCCCATGTATACTTGGTTACTTCTGTAAACCTCAAACGCAGACTTCTTATTAACATCTCCATTGATAGTTATTTTATTCAAGTTTGTAATTAAGGTGTTTTCATTCTCTTCCATTTTTTCTTTGTACACCGCTTTGAGCCTGTGACCATGAATGAGGAGATCACATGTATCTGTGTAAATGTACTGCAGAATGTACATAAACAAATCTGGGTGAAGTTTTTCTATCACAAAGAGATCACAGCCAACAGCATCTTCATCTTTACGATAAATATCAGCAGAATCTATCCAATTGTGACCCAATTCAAAGAGCTTCCGGAAGAAGTCAGAGCGTGTTGCCAAAATGTACTTGTGCACAGGGAAAGTCCTGGAGCCAACTTGAAAAGTCACATCATGGATGCTGTCCGTAATTTCTGCTTCTCCCAACAATTTGCCAAAATCCTCAGAAAAACTAGAAGTTGAGACACTTGGGATTTCATACAAACTGGAAGAAAAGAGTTATAAGAATTATTTGAATTGGCTTTCATTTCACTTTCATTTCATCTTCATGCTCCATGCAAGAAAATAAAAAAGCAAGTTTCTAAGGCAGGAATTGGGAACTTGAAGATCTTCAGACGCTGTTGGACTAAATCATTAATTGTCCCTAACCACTGGCCATACTGGCTGGAGCTGACTGGATTTGGGAGTCCTACAACATATGGAGAGCTGCAGCTTCCCCCACCCCTGGTTCCAAGCAGTATTTGCTTTCCTTCTTCAAAACCCTCAAGCCCTCAAGATGCATCAGCACACATGAGTATGTAGAGCCCCGTTGTGGTAGACTCGTAGATATATTGGATTCATGCCTGTATATTTTTTAACAGTACCAGCAACGCTTTCCCAGTCCGCAGACTAATAGCCAGGTGGCTCTGTGGGTTAAACCACAGAGTCTAGGGCTTGCTGATCAGAAGGTTGGCGGTTCGAAACCCTGCAACGGGGTGAGCTCCCGTTGTTCGGTCCCAGCTCCTGCCCACCTAGCAGTTCGAAAGCACATCAAAGTGCAAGTAGATAAATAGGGACCGCTCCGGCGGGAAGGTAAACGGCGTTTCCGTGCGCTGCTCTGGTTCGACAGAAGCAGCTTTGTCATGCTGGCCACATGACCCGGAAGCTGTCTGCGGACAAACGCCGGCTCCCTCGGCCTATAGAGCGAGATGAGCGCCGCAACCCCAGAGTCGGACACGACTGGACCTGATGGTCAGGGGCCCCTTTACTTTTTAATGTAGCATATGGTGTTCCATTTGCAGAAGGCAAGATTGGGCACCTCATCCCTCTTTTCAGGAAGGCAAGAACATCTTCATCATAACCTCACGTGCTAAATATTAGTAAAGGACTAGCTTGACCAAAGTTTCAAAAAGCACAAGTAGATCAAAAGAAAGAGCACTGCATCCAGGCACTAGTTTTAGAGGCCCTTGTGGCATGTGCACCCCCTAAGGTCTGTGAGGTGGGAGCCCTCATGGCATTGGAACGCCCTTCCCAGTAAGTTTTCATAAGGCTTAAAAGACCTATTTGTTTCCATTGGCCTTCCCTTGAGTTATTTTGATCCTGTTTGCTGGATTGAGGCTGGAGTGGATAATGATATGGGAAGATCTGGGTGGGTTTTATTCTTTTGCTTTTCAGTAATTGTAATTTGTACTGCCATCAGTTAGTATGGATGGGCTTTGCCCAGGAAAACAGCACCGAAGGTTTTAAAATAAAATAAAAATATTGTTTTCAAAGCTTTTAGGTAAATTATTCCCATAAATTTCAGGTAAATCATCCCCATAAAATTTCAGGTAAATTATTCCCATAAATAGCTGAACTATACCTTGTTTTAGGATCTGACTGTAAAACAGCAAAGTTGCACCCGTTAGGATCAGTAGTCACATTAACAGCTCTGTGAACAAAAGCAAGCTTCTCAAGTCGTATTCGTTCATATATGTTGTTTGTATCGCAAGATGAGACCTCGGTTGAGGAATTCTGAACATTTGTCACAATCTCTGCTGTATTTGGAGAGATTAACTAGTTAGATAATCAGTTGAGGAAACAAATAGGAAAATGTTTTGCTGGAAGCCTTGCATTGATTCCACTAAGGTTAAAAGACAAAGTATTTGGCTTTAGTTATACATTTATTGAAGACTACTTCATACTTGATGTGATTTCCAGACAGTACAACTAATTTCATAAGAAGAGCCCTGCTGGATCAGAGAAACATCTACAAGTAGGAAAATAATATAGAACACTATCTCATTGAATTGCAGCATGAGTGTAGGAAAAAGTTACAACTGAAGCTTCCACGAATAAAGACCCTGTGAAAAAAATAATCTCATCATCTTAGAGTGGAATCTTATATCCGTTTTTTAAAGAAGATTCAAAATGTTTTGTTAATCAAATCATACAAATCCCCCAAACATATAATTAGTTTGAAGTCTGTACAGTGATGCAGACTTACAAGTTTTGGAAAATATTTTGGTACAGAACATCATTCAGTTGAACTTCCAGCTCTACTGAAGCCATATGACTATAAAACACCCTGAATGTTGTATTCATGTGCAGCAATCACTGTTTTAAATTTCATCAGCCCAACTACTCTACTGATAGATCTCTGGGTGATTTGCAATAGATCAGGGGTTTTCAAATTGTGGCTCGTGAACCACGAGTTTCATCAGGTGGTCTGTCGTGTGTCTGTGGATTTGTAGTTAATAATACGAGGCGGCACATCTATTGCACTGAATATTTAAACTGATTTAAACTGTATTTTTATTGCTTATTGCATTTTATTGTTTTACAGTTTGAAGTCTATGGAATTCCAATTGCTACAACAAGTAGGGGGGGGATCATTAAACTGCCAGTCTGCCAAGACCCTCAGCAATTTGGGGGGGAGTTGAGAAACTACTGAAATACATCACTTCCTCACAAACATGAGCCTTGAAATAAATAAGCTTGGGGAAACCTAGAATGGATTTGTGTGCGAAAGAACTGAGCTGAGCTCCGTTTTGACACACAAAAATCCCTTCTCAGCAACTGCTCAGAGCTATTCCACCTTTTGCAGTGGACTCACTTTGGTAAATCTTGTGGTTCTGGTAAAATAAAGCTGATACCACAAGCTGAAGTGTGCCTGCCCCATGTCTTTATAATTATTTAAATAAGAATACCATTTCCCTGACACTTTTATGTAAGCTTGCATACTGCTCTGATGGCACTAGATGGCACTAGTTACTAGTATTTGCTCTGTAGAAAACAGTGTTTCCTTTTAATAGCAGATTTGGTGGTCCAGTGTCAGCAAGTAGAATAACTAAAAACTCCAAACAACATAGAGAAGTCTGAAAATTCCTGAGAAAGAGAGAAATATTTTTTTTGCTGTTGGATAAAAACAGAAAAGGAACAGAATACCCTCAAATCCTTTCACGCATGCACATACATCTACCATAGGAACAGAACATTAGAAAGCCCTGTTAACACTACAAAAAGTCTACTGGATAATTAATTTGCTTGGACAGGGTAAATGAGAAGACGTATACCTATAAAATAACCCGATTAAAGATACAGTGGTACCTCGGGTTACAAACGCTTCAGGTTACAGACTCCGCTAACCCAGAAATAGTACCTCAGGTTAAGAACTTTGCTTCAGGATGTGAACTGAAACCATGCTTTGGTGACGCAGCGGCAGCAGGAGGCCCCATTAGCTACAGTGGTGCTTCAGGTTAAGAACAGTTTCAGGTTAAGAATGGACCTCCAGAATGAATTAAGTTCTTAACCACAGGTACCACTGTAATTGTGAAAAGAGCAGGCAAGAGAAAATACTTAAAAGCTCCCTATTAGCCTGGAAAAGGCACAGAAGGTAGCTATTGCAAATAAAACTTTTGAACCTGGGGCTTCTTAATTCCTCACTTTTCATGCTTTAAGTGGACCTGTGCCAGTCCTGATACTTCAGTCTCTGTAGTGCTACAGCGTTTTAGCACTCAGGTTCACAACTAACAATGTAGCTGGAGGAGGGGAAAATAAATGTCCCTCTTTGTGGTGTTAACTCCTGGGCATGGGACTGTCCCACTGCATTCCCCCAAAAAATAATTCTGCGAGGCTTAGTCCTCTGTCTGTGGGTCTTAGAGGCCACAAGCTTCTATTGTTAGAAAGCCAAAACAAAGGACTCCCCCAAACCCACAAGTACTAAGATCCTGTCAGGCATTGTTTTAATTAAAATAATAATAATTTGGTAAGACTCTAAAGCCCATGCCCACACAGAAGCCTTAAGTCCAGTGCTATAGAAACTTGTTTTTAAAATTCCATTACAAAAGGTACAAAGACAACCAAAATACTCAGTGACGTGTTTATTCATAGTTGTTATGGAGAAGGGGTAGGAGGGGAAAATAACACAAATTGTGCTAGATTTAGAATGTGATCCTTCCCCTACCCCCATGTTGAGGTTGGGTGTGTATGTGTCATGTGTAGATTTCTCCCCACCATCCTCTGCTGGCAGAGAAGAATACTACTGGTGAGGGAAGCTCTACTACAGCGGAGGAGTGTGGGTGGGAAAATATTGGCAGCAATTCTCTTGATGTTCGCCAGTGGAAATCCCTGCAAAAGGGGCATTCTAGGACAGGGACACAGCTTCCTTGGATCCAAAGCCAAGGGATCCAAACTACATCAACCTAAAGCTGGCAGATTGAAAACAAAGAACTGCTCCCCCGCCTCCCAAGCAGCAGTGGTCAGCTACTCTGCACCTCTGTAGCCCCTTGTTAGAATTCCTGTGTCCTTTGAGTAGTACAACTGTAGACCTCGCCTTTTTCTTTTTATGTCTTAACTCAGACAGGGGGGAATAGTTGTGTGTTCATGTTCACATTTACCCTGATTGACCCAGAACTGCTCTCTCAACTGCTTCAGTTCAGCAATAGCCAACACACTCAAAAGTTTACTTAACCTACCTTTCTTCTCCGAATTTTTGTTCCCCTCCATCCACTTTCCTTTGAAAGCTTCGCCATCCTGCGTAACAAACATAATTTCATTCCTATTTAAAGAAATATCAGACATGTAGACTTGGCGGCCATACACCCATCGGCACTGCTTCAAAGGATTGTTGGCAGATTTCCAGCAAAACACCTAAACATTTGTAGAGTGTGGGGTAAGGAGAGGAGAGAATGAGAGCAGTTTACATATTTCTGCAATAATTTATCTCCCTGCCTTCTTTAATTGCTTTAAACTAAATTCTTTATGCACCAAGAAGCTACTAGCACCTACTCCTGCTTCTGCAACCTATTTGGGGATTTGTTCACCATCTGTTTTGTCCTCATACAGATTTACACAATTTTAAGTGAGAATTGTCCTGCTTCCCTAAAGCAAGGGTGGGGAACTTCTGGCCCATGAGTCAAATTTAGCCTGGAACAGGTCCCAAATTGACTTCCCCCTAACCATGCCCACCTGGCCCACACCTGATGACATTCGTGACAGGTATGGGGCAGTTAAAGATGCTGCTGGATTGGCTGTGTGGCCGACTTCCTCATGGTAAACTCTACTGTGCATCAGATCCTCGAAGAAGGCAGCTTTGTCAGCAAGTCCCTCAACACCACCACCTGAAAGTTTGAAAAACTTGTTTGCTTTTTCAGCCTTAAGTAAAAGTGATCAAACTGCCTCACAGCTGAACAGCAAAAGGTTTTTGGTAGACAGAGATGCAGACTTGATCTAAGGGCCAAACTATGTGTGACATTAGTCACATTTAGACAAGCTTGTGTGAGGAAAAAACCAGAGCAGATGAGGAACGCTTGATTACTTTTGTTTGGTTCATTTAAGTCAAGGGCCCTGATTCACACTTCTGGGACTAATCAGGTCAAAACACAGTGACTGGCTGAAAAATTGTGTATATAAAATGTATATTTTAGGATAAAATTCATTCAAAAATACCTATTTAGTAGAAAACTATACAAAAATACTAAATTTTGTGTGTGCTTATGTTTTTCATTTGCAGAAGATGCAGAAACAGAATGGAATGGACTTAAGAATAAACATTTGTAAGTCTAATATGGACTGAATAGACTGATCTGTTCATCCCTTGGAGGCGTTACACGTCACTGCTGCTAACAAATACTGTACATTTGCATTTAGTGACAATGCATAACTATGTTAAATGCTATAAACATAAAGTAGTTTCAAGGTATGCCTTTACACTTTATAAGGGGGGGGGCAGCACAGTACTGGTCAACTTACTCTTCCCGCTTGGTCCAGTGCAAGGATACAAATCCTCTGGCCTCCATTTTCCTTAAGGTGTTCAGGAGCCACTCTGTAGTCCAGGTAGCCTCCACTAACAAGAACCTTCTTTAGATTTAGTTGCCTGAACAATCACAAGACAAGGAGAACTTCATTGACACAAAATACACACAAGTCAAAAGTATAAAGAAAATGAAACATTTACATAAAGAACAAACCTAGCAACTTTACTATTAAAGAAGAAACAATTAAGCAACTGCTGCCATACTATCACAGATGCTAAAATCATTACTGTATATTGACCTTAGGACAAGATTCATCACAAGATTTTACCCTGCCCTCTTACTAACATGTTGCCTGATAGTTCTTACAAACCATGTGACATGAGAAACATATTTGCCACATACATATGTTAGAAAGATATATTCATAAAGAACAAAAATAAAACCCGCTTTGCATTGTAAGATATCATAATCTATAAAGATGCACCGAAAATAAGCAAAGAAAGAAGGGAGGACAGCATTCAGAGTTTCCACAGAGTGCACAATCAGTCCAAGGAAATAGACAAACAGATTACTAGTAAAAGTAAATCCTTCACCTTAACCGTACAGTGGAACCTCGTGTTACGTACCATCCTCCTTGCGAACGCTTCAGGTTACGAGCTCCACTAACCCGGAAGTAGATACTCCCGGTTGCGAACTTTGCCCCGGGATGCGAGCGGAAGGTGCCATTAGCGAAAGTGCGCCTCATGTTATGAGCGGTTTCGGCTTAAGAATGGACCTCTGGAATGAATTAAGTTTGTAACTGGAGGTACCACTGTACTAAGCTGGGAGTGGGTGCCACTACTCAGAAAGCCGTCTGCCCTGGTTCCCTGTAGCTTCACATCTCCCAATGAAGGAACCGCCAGAAGGTCCTCAGAGCTGGACCTCAATGTCCAGGCTGGACTAACAAGGGTAAATTCATATATATATATATTTTGAAAAAAAGCACTCACTTGGAAGCAATCTTCTTGCATTGGTAGTCGGTGAGCAAATAGATATCTCCTCTTTCAGTAACACAAACTGTGGCACCATCACTTGCAGCAACAAAGGAGATAGTAATGTCTTTGTGATGCAGAGCAGAGACTTGGCGAGGTGAAGTTACACACTTCTCTCCGTTAGGATCTAGCAAGTATCCTACAATGTAAGAGAACACCTTCAATGCCAACTTTTTCAGACCCATAATTAATTGGCCCAATAGTTTTCCTACTCAAAAGAATGACAGAAACAAGTAGTGTCGATTCATATTTATACACACACACACACACACACACACACACACACACACACACAATTAAAACATCTGGAGCATCAGAAACTACTTTATAAATTTAGGTCAACATATGAAGCTGCTTCATACTAAATCAGTGCATTCCCTGCCAAAGTACAGATAATTTGTGAAAAAGAGAACATTGAAATGGAACACTGGAAAATCTGGAGGATTTATAGAGCGCATGGCAGAAAGACCAACAAAATATATGAATGAATGTAGACTTAATTTAACCTGAACTAGCACATAACTCAAAGACAATGTGACAGCGAGGATTTAAAATAGTTAAAACCTTTTACATAAAAAAAATAATATTTTTTATTCATAAAACAGACACATACCATCCTGGTGCACATTTACTTGGAATGAATTCTTAATTTCGTTCTATTTGGATTTTCTTAGGATTACAGCTTTACAAGACTGAATCAGTTTTCATGGAATTCATCCATTCTACAGAAAGCACTTTTTAAAAAAGGGAATCTTGCTAATGATTCTAGAGCTGGGGCCGCATGCCACTGACTATTAGCATCTTGAGTTAGCATAAGAATCGCCCTGTTGGATCAGGTCACTGGCCCATCTAGTCCAGCATTCTGCTCTCACAGTGACCAACCAGATGCACACCAGAATCCTGCAAGCAGGACCTAAGTGCAACAGCACTTTCCTCTCCTGCAGAAGCATATTACTTCCGATCATGGAGGGAGAGTACAGCCATCATGGCTAGCAGTCACTGATGGACTTATCTTCCATGAATTTCTCAAATCCTCTTTTAAAGCCATTGTTGTAAGAATTTTAAAGAGCAGTTTTTTTTCTTAAAACACCATCCAAGTTGGTGGCCATCACTAGGCTACCTCTTACGGGGAGCGAATTCCATAGTTTAACTATGTGCCGTGTGAAGAAGTACTTTCTTTTATCTGTCCTGAATCTTCCAACAATCAGCTTCAACAGAATTCTAGTGTTATGAGAGAGAGGGGATATCCCCTTTTTCGTATGTCAATAATAATTGTATACACTTCTATCATGTCATCTCTTTGTCGCCTTTTTTTCTAAACAAGAAATGTAACTGTTTCTCATAGGGAAGTTCCTTTGTCCCCTTGATCACTTTGGTTGCCCTATTCTGAACTTTGTCCAATTTTGCAACATCACTTTTTGAGGTGAGGCAACAAGAACTGTACATTGGCAGTTTTGTTTGCATTTGCCTAATGATCCCTCGCATGAAATTTGCCTTCTTCATAGCTGCCACACACTGAGTCAACATCTTCACTCAGCTATCCAATATGACCCCAAGGTCTTTCTCCTGATCACTCACCACCAGTTCAGACCCCATGAAATGATGATTTACTTTTTGCCCCTATATGCATCACCTTGCACTTCTTTGCACTGAACTAATTTACTATTTTACCTCCCATACACTCAGCCTTGAGGTGCTTTGGGAGTTCTTCACAATTTCTTTGTTTTAACAACCCTGAACAGTTTAGTATTGTCAGGAAACCTAGCCACCTGACTGCTCGCCCTCAACTCTAGAACATTTACGAAACAAGTTAAAAGGCACAGCTCTGATACCAGTCCTTGGGGAGCTCTACTTTCGACATCCTTCCACTTACAAGAACTGTCAATTTATTCCTTCTCTCTGCTTCTTGTTACTTAATCAGTTCCCAATCCTCAAGAGGACCTCACCTCTTACTCTATGACTACTAAGCTCACTCAGGAGTATCTGGTGAGTTCAGATGCCAAAGTCCATTTAGAACATTTTACTCTATGACAGGACTCTATGTGCTCACACCAAGCATTTTCACATTGTGCATTAAAAACTACACAGTGTAATTTTTGTTGTAAAACAAATTATGGCCTCTGCGTGTATGCATTTTTAAGAAGGATTTCAGAATTGGCAGTGGAGACAGAGAGAATAAAGAGAGCTAGCAAGTTGCCACAGGGTGGAACAAAGAGTGCTGCCCAATCTTTTTCTAGTTTGAGCTTTTAACAGCATCATTTAGACCAAGGGTAGGTAGGGTCTGGTTTCAGTTCAGCATGCCACAGGCAGTGCCTCCACCCCCACAGCTTTGGTTTCATTCTGGGTGATAAATCGCTCTGTTCAGCAGAGAATGATCTCTAGAGAACACAGAGAGCATTTTATCTCCTGTTATGGAGATAAAAGATCTCTCTGCGTGATTTGAGAAAGCAGTCAATCTTTTCTCTGAGTGCTAATCACCACAGCACTGAAATCAGAGATAAAGCTCCTCACTTGGCTCTCTGAGAGTACATTTGCAGGATTTCCCCTCCACCACCACTCAGGGCTGGAATGGTGAGGGGAAGAAATGCCAGGATTATGCAAGTATGCATGCAGGTTTGTGTGAAGAGCGTTTGACTTAACCATTCCGCTTTAAAGCATTTTTTTTAAACTTCTGTATTTTATCAGTAAAACTCACAGTCTAGCATTTACTAGTCAGCAAACCAACCATGCAAAGTATAAAATACACGCAGGCTCCCTCAGCCAATAACGCGAGATGAGCGCCGCAACCCCAGAGTTGGTCACGGTTACCTTTATTACAATATAAGCTAGCATAACAGGTTTAACAGATATTACAACATCCAGATATTTTGCTACCTATTCTGATTTCTATTAAATTAGAGACCTTGTCCCAAATTCTGAGATAGCCATGTGAGCTGATAATAATCACTTTCCCCTTAAGACACCCCTTGGTTTTTCCGAAGGAATTAAACTTAAGTTCACATCATTTGCCCTCTAAAATGTTTAGCACCAAAGGACATGATAAAAGACTTAGGTGGTCCACTGTAACAGAGGATGCATTTGCTAAGTTCACTTATTCTTGTTGAATAATGTTAATGTATTGACAAATAACAGTGGGTTTTTCATATGAATGCTCTATATTGAGGTCTGAATCCCTAATACCCAAAACACAACTTTACAATTAATACATGAACTCCTAAATAGTCACTGGGGCAAAATAAAGGTTGGTTTCACAGAGGGTGCTCATCTTCGGAATGAATAACATGGCCTATGCATAGATTAGTAAAGCAACAAGGAGATTTTAAGCTATTTCTTAAAGTAATGGCAATGTTTGTTTAAAATAATCCTCCTCCCCCCACCATCACCTTAGATATAAAACTTCCTCTCTTACCTAGTTGTCCGCCATTCAGCCCTATTGTGTATACGGCTTCTTTGGTCCATAGAACAGTATGGAACCTGCCTGCAGCCACACCAATCACTGTTCTGCCTTTAAGATTTTTTGCTTGAACCTATATGAAAAATCCAAACATACAGAGGTGTAAGCATATTAGTTACTAGTAAATTTAGCCAAGTTAGTACATTTATGATATAGAGAAATATAGATATATATACAGTACTCCTAAGAGCCTAGAATGCACCTGTTAGCATTTTAATTTCGATTCTGAAGAAAGGAAAAGTAGAATAATTTTTATTATAAAGTATTTATTACTGTGCTCTAGCTATTGACAGAAGAGACAGCAGGTTTTTTTTAAAAAAATAAAGGAATAAAATCAGTGTAACAATACAGACTACAGTTAAAAACACAACATAATCAGTACCAAAATACTTAAAACCACAATGGCCGGCATCATAAGCCATTCAACACCAAGATGAACAAAATGCTTTTCAACATGTGCCAAAACTGTAACAGAGTCAGCACATATTTTATTTCTAGAGGAAAGGTATTCCAGAGCATGGCATCAACACAGAAAAGGCCATGACAACCAGGAGGGCCTCCACTGATGATGATCTCAGTGGCAGAGCTGGTCCTGAGTTGTTCAGAGCCCTGAATGTTAATACCCAAACTTTAAACCTTGTCCAGTAGCAAACTGACAAGTAGTGAAGACTCTCCACCACCTTCTCAGTGAAACTCGCTCGGCAATGTCTCTTTTGAGTTTCAGGTGTGACATAAAAAATGGTTCTCTTCTACCTGGCTTTTAACAGTTTCCAATGGCCTTCAAAGTGCTTAAGTTGTTACAGCCAGTTCTCATAGGTGCTTTGCCACAATGTTGCAAGCACCAATTGTTTTGTAGTTTAATGTTTTGCTTTAGCCACCTCATCTGCTCACTTTTTAACAATGAAATCAAAAGCACACAGAGGTTTGTTTGGCAACTAGAACAGGACAGTACAGTAAAAATACTAAGTGTATATAGCCTATAGCCTTGTAGACACTTTGAAACTGTGTTAGTTTGAACTGCCCCCCCACACCCTCCTAAGAGCTTGAGATTGATAATACAATTATTAGTTGGGTAACTTTTTCATGATACAGTACAGTAAATTTTTATTCTCACTCTCTTTGGAAATTCCACCTGCAGTCCCTAAATTTTTATTCTCACTCTCTTTGGAAATTCCACCTGCAGTAGGAAGAGGTCCACTGCTCGCTTTCATTGCTGCAGTCCCACAGAAAAAGCTAGAAATAAACCACAGCAAGGGGTCAACTAGTTAGCCACTTCTTGGCTGAGACCAGGGGTAACCAACTTGGTGCGCTCCAAGTGTTGTTGGACTACTACTTCCATCATCCCCAGCCAGCATGGTTGGTGGTGAAGGATGATAGGAATTGTAGTCCAGAAACATTCAGGCTGTTCTTAGTTTAGACCGCCATGCAATGCTGCCAAGTACTGTTGAAAAATGCACATTCCTCGTTTAAAGGATCGTGTAGGCTACGAAAAGGTCATTGCTATGGAGTCCTCCAGGTGATTAATCGTCTGATGTTTCTCTTAAGCAAACTGAAACATTTTTTTTCCAGCAACAGCAATAGATAGCATGTATCAAGCAGCACAAGTATATCTAGCACAGACCAGCATGTACAAATGGTAACATGTGCACACATCCATCCCTAATTTACAGGCATGCCAAAATTATCCAATTAGTAAAAAGACCATTTTACCTGTCTGGGAACATTGCAGTTAGAGGGAGGAGGAAGAACACCCAGCTGATGAAAAGTATTCAGGCCAAATGTATACACACATCCATCTTCTGTTAAAACAAGTGTATGATCTTTAGCTGCTGCCACCTGAGAACAGTGGTGACCCATCAAGCTTTCCACAAGTCTGGGAATCTAAGAGAGGTTAAGAAAATATTGCACCTGTGTTTCAGACATGCCTCTCGCAGTCAAGACCTACATCAACTTTGTCAGAAACAAAGCAAAACTATTTTGTAAAATATATTAGGTGACACACAAATGTCTCTAATAAAAAAGATCCAGAAGCTTTACTATTTATATGCACTAGAATCCCGAAGGCTTAAAAATCTATTTCTAAGGCACAGGTCTTAACAAGAGTATTTTGTGAACAATTGCAATAAAGAAACAAAAATGAATGTGGTATGGGACGCTAGTAAAGCGGTGATGCGAGGATTCTTTATACAACAAAATAGCATCAGGGAAAAAACAAGAGAAAAAGGAAAGATGGATATTTTAACTCAAATAATGGAGAATGAGAAGAAGTTAATTAAAAAACCAAATGATGTGAAAATAAACCAAAACATTAAGATGTTGCAAAGCCAGTTTGCAATGATTATTAACCAAGAAGTGGAATGGAATATAAAAAGAATGAGACAGAAATTTTTTGAGTATGCAAATAAATCAGGTAAATGGCTGGCTTGGCAAATTAAAAAAAGAAAATCCCAAAATACAATTAATAAAATAATATTGGAAGGAAAAGATGTAGAGAATCTGAAAGAAATCAGAAATGGTTTTGTAATTTTTTTATAATTTATGGTGGCAAAATGTTATATCACATATACAACACATATAAAACGCTTTGTCTTTATCAATCTACCGGTATGCATATAAATCACATTTTCTTTACCAATCTAGCGGAGTCCTAAGTAACTCATGGTTAAACTCAAAACCAGGATGTGAGGGACAGGGGCTATCGCGAAGTCCCTCCCCTCCTGAGTTCCAGCCCAGCCCAGAGCGCGGCTGAAAGCAGGGAAAGCTCCAGCTCAAGTGGGGAAACAGGAAGTGGGGTCCAAGGCTCTAGCAGGGTAGAGGAGCCATCGTCCCAGGTGGGACAGGAAGGAGGAAGAAAGGGGGGTAGACCCATCCCCCCAACTCCGGAATTGCGCAAAAAGCGTAGGGGAAAGAGGATGGGGCTCCCCAAGTTGTTATGCTGGCGAAAAACGCGCCAAACGCCATTCGGAGGTACTGATTCAAGCTGAGAAGATGTGTCTCTGTAAATAGCTCTACCTTTAGCACTGTAAATACGCAGCACCAATAAAAAGATAAAATGCAGAGCGGTGTAGAGTCGTTACTCTGAAGTAGCCCCATCCGGCCTCTGTGACAGCTACCTCCGAATCTTTTTTGGGGCTACTTTGGAGTTGCTGGGATGAGCGCGCCAGAAGCGGAGAAATGGCGGCAGATCGCGGAGAAAGCCCAGCAGGACCTGCAGCAACTGGCGTTGCAGGCACAGGGGGAATTAAAGGCGGCTAAGCAATAAACGGAGAAAGTCAAAGAGGACAGGCACAACCTTGCTGAACAGGTGAGAGCACTTCAGGAGAAAGAGCAGCAGTTAAGGGCGGTAGCGGTGGACCTCCAAAACAAGTTGGATGCAGAGAAAAACAAGGGAGGAGGGGGAGCCCAACTCCAAGTGCTGCCAGGAAGGAGAGCAGGGACCCTAGTAAGCAAGTTCAATGGAGACCCGAGGGAATATCATGGCTTTGAGACTGAGATCGTGTATGCTCTTGAGCTGCACCATGATGAGTTCCCTGATGATGCGCACAGAGTAGCGTTTATTGTGGAACACCTTACCGGGGCAGCCAGGGAGTGGCTTAGACCGTTAATCGCGACAAAAAATCCTTGCATGAAGAATGTCAAGCTATTCTTAGAGGCTTTAAAAACCATGTATGCGTCTGATAGCCATATGGACCAGACCAAAGAGGAACTGCATAATTTACGACAAAGAACAATGACAGTTCGCGAATATTGGTCAAGATTCACCATGCTGGTGCACAGACTGGGGTGGGAACTGCACTCGCCTCTGATGGAAGCGGCGTTCTACCTGGGGTTGAATGAGGATGTGAAAGATGAGCTCTCGAGAGGTCCAAAGCCCAGTAATGTGGATCAGCTGAGCAAAGCGGCTCTGGCGGTGGGGGTGAGACAGGAATCCCGGTGGAACGACAAGCAAGCAACGCGCGCAAAGCGGGCTTGGTTCCCACGGTCGCAGGAGAAGCCACTCCCCCAACAGCCATCTCACGCCATGCCAGGGGCCAGCCAAGACCAGGAACCCATGCAAATTGATAGCGCGCGCACGCGGGCTTTTCAAACCCCAGGGGCGCCAAGACGCAAGGAGGGAAGAGGCGGGAATTGCTTTCTCTGCAACTCCCCTCAGCATCTCGTCAGAGACTGCCCACATCGCAGGGAATGGCAAGGAAAGGCGGGAACGGTTGTGCCCTCCCCCACTGATGCAGCACCACAGCAGGGAAACGAGACAGCCTGGCTGCAGGAGACAAGGGGCAGCAGCCAGGCGCAATCGGCAGACAACAGCCCCAGCCCACCCACCCGCACAGCAAGGAGCAGCGCCAGCCCACCCCACCCCCCAGAGCAGGGGTGGTTCTAGAAGTGACACTAACGCTCCCTAATGGGTATCCCCTGACGGTCCTCGCGCTAATCGATTCGGGGGCGTCGGCCAACTTCTTTTCGAGAGACTTTGCAGAAGCGCACCAGATCCAACTTCTGCAGCTGGATTTTCCCCTGCACGTCTCCACCATTGACGGCAGGGAGTTGCTGGGAGGGGCCATCACCCACCAGACCCCCCCCCATGAGAATGACGGTGGGAAGGCACTCAGAGACACTGGCATTCAACGTCACCACCATCTCAGACCCCCCCATCGTCTTGGGCATGAGCTGGCTGGCGCGCCATGACCCCTCCATCAGTTGGCACCAGAGATGCATCACGTTTGGATCGGACTTTTGTCTGGAACATTGCATGCAGCGCCAATCAGGGGAGGGGCCTCCAATAGCCACGGTGGCCACCATGCACGTCAAGGGGGGTGAGGCGATACCCAAGCCGTACTGGGACCTGCAGGAGGTCTTCAGTGAAGCGGAATCCGACCACCTGCCCCCGCACAGGTCGTTTGACTGCCAGATCAACCTGGTGCCGGGGGCCACGCTACCCCCAGCCAAGCTGTACTCCATGTCAGATCAGGAGCTGGAGGATCTGCGTGCGTTCATAGACAAGAACCTCAAGAGGGGGTTCATCAGAGAAAGCAAGGCAGCGGGGGGCAGCCCGGTCTTCTGGGTGGACAAGAAAGACACGCAACAGCGCCGTCTTGTGGTGGATTTTAGACGCCTGAACAACATGACAGAACCGGTGGCTTTCCCAATGCCCAGAGTGGACGATCTGCTGACAGCGGCGCGCAGGGGCAAGATCTTCACCAAGCTCGACCTGAGGGGGGCGTACAACTTGATCAGGATCCGGGAAGGCGATGAGTGGAAGACCACGATGTTCACGCCACTGGGCTCTTTTGAATATCTGGTGATGCCCTTCGGTTTGCAAGGGGGCTCAGCATGCTTCCAGGCCTTCATGCACCACGTCCTGGGGTCCCTCCTCTTCAAAAAATGCCTGGTCTTCCTGGATGACATCCTTATTTACTCCAATGACCCAGAGCAGCATGTGAAGGATGTCAGGGAGGTGTTGCAGCGCCTGAAGGAGAACCACCTGTATGTGAAGCTGGAGAAGTGTAAGTTTCACACCAAAGAGGTGGACTTACTGGGCTACAAACTGTCAGACGAGGGGCTAGCGATGGACAAGGACAAGGTGCAGGCCATCCTGGACTGGCACAGCCCCAGGACGCGCAAAGATGCCCAACGCCTACTAGGCTTCGCCAACTTCTACAGGAAGTTCATCAAGAACTTCTCGCGGGTTACGGCTCCCATCACTGACTGCCTGAGAGGCAAGCAGAAGTTCAGGTGGACACAGGAGGCGCAAGCAGCGTTCGAAAGCCTCAAGAGGGTGTTCGCTTCAGACCAGAACCTGTTCCATGTGGTGCAGGATGCGCCCCTCCGCGTGGAAACAGACGCTTCAGACAGGGCTTTGGGAGCGATCCTGTTGCAACTGGATGCCAACAGAGTGGAGACCCTGTGCCTTTTTCTCCAGAAAGCTGACACAGCCAGAACGCAACTACACGGTGTTTGATAAGGAACTTTTAGCGATCCATGCTGCGTTTAAACACTGGAGACATTTCCTGGTGGGCGCCAAGCACCCCATTCAGGTGGGCACGGACCACAAGAACCTGGAGTTCTGGAGAACAGCCAGGGTGCTCAACCAGAGGCAGATACGGTGGGCAGAGTTCTTCTCGCACTTCAACTTCTCCATCCACTACATACCGGGGGAGCAGAACGTCAGGGCGGATGCCCTCTCCCGCAAGCCGGAGTACATGGAGGAGGAGTTGCCACCAGCACCCCGGCACATTTTCCCCCCATCAGCATGGTCCTGCGGAGCAGCAGTGGTGAGCGAGGCAGAACTCACAGCACTGACGGCAGCAGATGAGTTTGCCACCCGCATCTTCAGAGAGCTGCGAGGGGGGAGGGAGCAGGCAACGGACTTTTCAGAACGCGGGGGGCTCCTTTTTTACAGGGGAGCCCTATACCTGACCACCACCCAGCTCAGAGGTAAGGTCCTCAAGCAGATGCACGACAACCCGACGGCAGGTCATTTTGGAAGGGACAAAACCACTCACCTAGTCATGAGACATTTCTGGTGGCCAGGGGTGCGGGAAGATGTTCGGGACTATGTAAGGGGCTGTGACACCTGCCAGCGAGCAAAGGTGGTCAGAGCACCACCAGCAGGGTTGCTGGAGCCATTAGCCACACCGCACAGGCCGTGGGAAGTAGTGTCCATGGACTTCATCACAGACCTGCCTTCGTCCAGGGGCAAGACCGCAGTGTTGGTGGTGGTGGACCTCATGTCCAAAATGTGCCATTTTATACCGTGTGCCAGGGCGGTCTCTGCAGAAGAGACAGCCAAACTGTTTGTTGACCACGTATTCAGACTGCATGGTTGGCCTTTGAGAGTTATTTCGGATCGAGGCCGCCAATTTGTTTCCAGGTTCTGGAGGCGGCTCATGAACCTCCTGCAGGTGGAGGTCAGCTTGTCGACGGCTCGGCACCCGCAGACCAATGGACAGGCGGAGAGGGTCAACGCCATTCTGCAGCAGTACCTGAGATGCTACGTCAGCCAGAGGCAAACGGACTGGGTGGATCGCCTACCACTGGCAGAATTTGCCTACAACAATGCAGTGCACGTCTCCACAGGGGTGTCGCCCTTTAAGGCCAACTATGGGCACGACCTCAGATCTTTCCCGGAGGGGGAGGGGGAGGAGGAGGAGGAGGGCCCACAGGCAGAGGATTGGGCAGAGGAACTGGAGACGGTGCACCAGCAGCTCAGAGAACACTTGGAGAGAGCCAAGGAAGCGTACAAGAAGGGGGCAGATCGCCACAGGCGACAAGGGGAGGTCATCAGGGTGGGGGACAAGGTTTGGCTGTCCTCGGAGGGCCTTCCCACCAGAGGGAGGTGCAAAAAGCTGGCACCCAGACGGCTGGGCCCCTTTACGGTCACGCAACAGGTTAACCCGGTGGCATTCAGGCTGGCACTGCCAGAGGACATGAGGGTGCACCCAGTGTTTCATAGATCGTTGCTGTCGCCGTACAGGGAAAGTAGCAGGTTCCGAGGCAGCGAACAGCCCCCCGAGGGAGGGGGGGAGAGAGGAGGCAGGGAGCCACTCAATGAAGCAATGGCCATCCTTGATTCACGAAGGGGGGTGGGGGGCCTGGAGTACCTCATGGCATGGGAGGATGCCCCGCCATCCCAGAATGAATGGGTCCCAGCCACTCAGATACGGGAGGAATTCTTGGTGGAAGAATTCCACGCCCTCTTCCCACACAGGCCCAAACCCTGGCACATGGAAAGGGAGGGGGAGGGAGAAGGGGAGGAGGTCGCAGAGAGCAGTTCGCCATGGAGATGGGAAGCGGAGTTTGAGGACCCGGAGGAAGAGGTATGGGCGTCTCCGCGGTCCACCCGGTCAGAGGAAGAGGCGGACTGGCAGCAGATTTTCACCCCCACCAGCTCTGAGGCCACGGACTTTTTGGGGGTTCAGTCTTCCCAGGAGGAAGGAGGGAGCCAACGGGACTGGGGGGAGGTATTCACACCAACCGGCTTGGACAGCACGGAGTTTTTAGGCTTTCAGTCGTCACCGACACCCGTGCAGCCTCTCGGGAGGGGAGAAGGGGGGCTTGGGAGGGGGGTGGATGTGAGGGACAGGGGCTATCGCGAAGTCCCTCCCCTCCTGAGTTCCAGCCCAGCCCAGAGCGCGGCTGAAAGCAGGGAAAGCTCCAGCTCAAGTGGGGAAACAGGAAGTGGGGTCCAAGGCTCTAGCAGGGTAGAGGAGCCATCGTCCCAGGTGGGACAGGAAGGAGGAAGAAAGGGGGGCAGACCCATCCCCCCAACTCCGGAATTGCGCAAAAAGCGTAGGGGAAAGAGGATGGGGCTCCCCAAGTTGTTTTGCTGGCGAAAAACGCGCCAAACGCCATTCGGAGGTACTGATTCAAGCTGAGAAGATGTGTCTCTGTAAATAGCTCTACCTTTAGCACTGTAAATACGCAGCACCAATAAAAAGATAAAATGCAGAGCGGTGTAGAGTCGTTACTCTGAAGTAGCCCCATCCGGCCTCTGTGACACAACACAACCCCCTTAACCAAGGGATCAGGAGAATTTAGTTTATTTCTTGTGAAATTAAAACAATGTTATCATCGAGCATTGTTCCAATTCGGTTTAAATATGGCATAATTTAGAGGGTACTCAGTTGAAAATGCATAAGCAATATGATTTTCAGCAACGCAAAACACTGCAGAAGATCTGCATATGGAACAATTTGCATAGACAATGGTGCTTTTAAGCTCTCTTGTTAAATCAGCAGCTGCATGCTGCACTAAAGTAGCAGCAACTTCTGACAGTGTGTCAAAAGCAGTTTTTAAAGCACTGCAGGGGAGTTACTTAAAATAAATATAATTTTAAAAACCATGTGTACGGTATGTACAAAAGATGGCTCAGTGGTCGGCCAAATACAATATTTGAAACCAGTTTTCTTTTTCATAATCTAATAATTTGTTTTAAAATACCAAGCAAGTCTGTTCATCACCATGACCCAAGCGTCCTCCTTGACCATGTCCACATGTGTATACTTGTCCTTTTTGGGAAAGAAACACGGAGTGAAATTTACAGAGCACCACCTAAAGGAGAGAGAGGAAAGGGTCCTTAACAATGTTGCTTGAGCTGCATCATGAATTAACATTACTTATTATCATCACCATGAAGTAATATATAATGAACTAACAAATGGAGCAGAGAAAATTCCAATAACTAAACCAGATTTTCTTCAGAAAAGGAAATACTAAAAGGTGTGTACTTATGCTAACAAATCACTGATGAGAGTAGAGAAAATGCTGAGGCTGCTTGCTTTCCCACCCACACCAGCTATTGAGATTTAATGCCAGGTGTATTGAGAGAGGGTGGAAGAACAGAAGCAGGGGGTGGGCTGTTTCTGCTTTGTAAGTCACAGAAAAATAGGGGAAGAGGATGGAGGACAGAAGTGAAGCAAAGACACATGATAAACTGGGATTCTAAGGTCTAAGACCTGCGACTAAGCCCTATATTTGGCATAAGAGGGGACTACAAATGCTTTGAAGGTTGGGGGCTTGAGGGAGTTTACCATGCTAGCCCTGGATGTTTTGTTGTGTATATATATTAATTACCTGTTTAACATAAACACCATTCCTAGGAAAGAGATCCACCAGCTCAGGATGATATTTACTCTGTTGACCACCATGTCCCAAAGTAAAATTTATATTGTTTCCCCAGGTGTAGACATCTGTGGGATCTAACACAAAATCATGACTTCCATTTGAATCCTCATTCTCATATGCACACAATGCGTTATTTTAAATGCACTTCTACTTTCTGTTGAATGGATTCTTTCCAGATATCCTGCAAAACTAGGCAAAAGGCCTAGAAGACTATCAGGGTTTTTTTATTACAGCAAAATTACATACCTGAGCATTTACCTAAAATAACATAATCCCAACATTCTCAAGATATATATGGACGAGAACTAAGTCACTGAACATAGCTTAAGTATCAACAAGCATGCATGTACACACACAATTTCAATAAATGTAGTTTCAACATGCTGTTTTAAGGTATGATTTAGGCCCCTCGGGATTCAGAGGAGAGGCTAACCCAGCACCCAACACCTAACATTGCACTGCACTTCATAAAACATACATTTTATAAAACATAGCTTTTCCTGCATGTTCAAAATATAGTTATTTCTTCATGTTCAAATTTGTACCAGTAAGCATAATGATCCTCTTATGGTGACATACCTGTATTCTTAAAAATGACATGGGCTGGTCTGTCCTTCATTACAAGATCCAAAGCAGACAAGCCTTCTTTGTCCTGCATATACAAGTTCACACCATGCTGAGAACAAACGGAGGAGAGGAAGAGGAGAGGAAGTGAAAACTGATAATCCAGTTTTGTTTCTTATTCCACCAATCTTCTAATCTAAATTAGCTCATTCATATTTTTATAGGTGTCTGAAACCTCCAAGACTCATAAACTGAAGCATCATCCTGCCAAGACACAGGTATTATTGGTGAACAGTTTTATGTTTTGGTTGGGGGGTGAGGGACACTCCTTCTACCACCTGAGGCACCTCTAGACATGCCCCCCCATTCTCCTTAGACAGGTCTAATATGTTATATGCTGTGAGCTGCCTTTGAAGTCAGCTGCTAGGCTAACTTTATGTAGGCATTGGGCACATATCTTGTTGTGCTTAAAGGGGTCCACTGACATGATCTGTTTCATTTTTTCTCAAACTTGAGTCCCCAGCTGTTAGACTACAAAGTCTATCATCCCTAGCTAGCAGAACTAGTAGACAGGGGCGATGGGAGTTGTAGTCCAACAACAGCTGAGGAGGCAACTGATCTATGGAAAATAGACTGAGAGACTAAGGGAGGCAAGCAAAGGCCACCTCTGAGCATGGCTCAGCTGAACGATCTGCTCCTCTCACAGGGCCTTCTACCATCAAGTGCTCTATGCGAAGGAGTGTGATAATTACATGTTTATATGTATATATATTTATTGCATTGCATTAATGTATTTTCTTATTTGTAAGCTGCCTTGGAATGATTTGGATAGCTAGGTAGCTCAGTTGGCTAGAGCATTTATCGTGAAAAGCAGAATATAAATAATTGTAACAAAAAAGGAAGCAAGAACAATTCAAATTGGGGCTAGTTACATTTAAAGCCCCTACACCCACCAGCCTTACCCAACCTGGTGCTCTTCAGATGCTTTGTACTACAATTCCCATCAGTCCCAAGAGGCACAACTGTGTTGTGAACTGGTCCAAAACATTTGGAGGAGACCAGTTTAGAGAAGACTAACAAGCAGAATCTATAACTGTTCTTCACTTGAAAACAACTTCAAATGGATCAAAAAGAAAACGAGACAAACAGACAAAAACCTAGAACAAACTTTAAGCCATCTGTAGTTCACCATGCCTCTACCTTGCCTGCAATAGCAGGGAATGATTCATTTTGACATCAGACTCAAACATTATACAGAAGACTTCCTGTTAAGATTTCCCCCCTACATATTATTCAACAGAACAATCAAGTTTAATTTTATTTGAACAAACCATGACAGCCTAATAAAAAGATATGTGCAACTGAAAGAATGACCACATGGGATTTGGCAGGTGGGCGGTATTCCATCAGCACAAGGATTTTCACTTGTGGTTACTTTCCTTGCTTCTCCCCACATGCTCTCCGCAAGAGATGGAGAGAACGTTCTATTGCGCAAGAGTAAATGCTTGCACTAACATAACATTCACCTGAGCGCTACATTGGATTCCATCCAACTGCTTATATACAGGACAGCCTGATTTTGCTCAGCCCTTGGTTCCTAAAGTCTTGAGGCCAAATGCATATTCATAACAGCACTAAGAATTGCAAAATACCAACCTTCAGTAGCGACCACGCACAGTCTATATGACCATAGAAAATGCCACGGTGTAAAGCTGTCCATCCAGACTCCTTGTCTTTTGCCAACAAATCCACTCCATTTGTTTCTATCAGCCAGTCTAGCACCCCTTTCTTACCACAGGAAGAGGCAAGATGAAGGGCGTTCCTGCCAAAGATATCCTTGCTTGTTGCGGCATTGTAGCAGTGAGAAGTGAGGAAGGCCTTGATTTGGCCTTCACTCCCTTGAGTTATGACAGAAACAATATCCAAAGCATGCTGCAGTGATCGACACTTCAAAGTACAGTCAGGCATCAAAGAAGTCATCTTACGCTTTACTGCACTACTCTACTGTACAAGAGAAACCCCTGTAAAACACAGACAAGGGAACTCTGCTTTGTGCCCCTTCTTCACAAGAAAATCATGATTTTCAGGAACAGTCTTTATTCAGTTGCAGAAAGCTGCCATGGGAATTATTGTGCTGTTAAGGCTTGGCACTTAAAAAAATAAATATTTTCATCAATATAAATTCAAGAGTTCATTTCTTTATCTACAAAATACCATATAGTTGAGGAAGAAAAAGTTTCCAAAAGGCAATAAAGGTGTGAGGAGGGGGATTCCCCCTCCACACTGGCTAGTTCTTTCAGATATCCATAATTGCAAGGGAGATCTGCAAGAAGAGAAATGGGAGAAAAATGAGATTAGGAAATGTTCAGAATATCAGCAACTGTGTTTCAAGGATTTATTGATTATTTTTTCCTGGCCTCCCTCTTAAAGATGAAGGCAGCAAACAATGGATAAAACAAAAACAAAACAACATCTTAAACAATTCCAATACAGATGCAAATTGGGAATTTATGTGAAACACTACTCTGCACCCACCCCACACTGGCAAAGAGAATACTATGTTAATTGTGCTAGAGCAAACAGACAATTTATATTATATGTACATGCCACCCAGACATCACATTGACATTTTACTTTCAACTATGTCAGATTCAAGCCCTCTGGTATAGGAGGAAGCACAAAACATTTGGATAGAAAATTGAAACTCTGAACTGGATTTCTAAGACCAGAATGATGTGCCTTCTGTGTTCTGCAGACACTTCAGTTTTTACCATTACACCTACCCATATCCCCCACCTTTTTGGGCACCCTCACCCTTCAAGCATTTTCTTGTACCACCCTAGCAATAACTAAATCATACATACACACAATCTATGCCAGCTTCTTCTTTGTGAGCCCTCTCCATGAGGGTGGCAACACAAGAACAGGACTTTTCTGTAGTGGCTCACCATTTGTGGAATGGTCTCCCCATCTTTATATTTCTTTAGGCGCCAGACATAACTATAACCAGGCCTTTGGCCTTTAATTATCTGTGGCAGTGACCTTTCAGAAGTGGGATGCTTTTAATGTATTTCTCTTTCCTCTTGGTTCGAATATGAGGAAAGAGGTTGACTGTAAGTTGCTTTGGGTGCCCTGAGCAAGATAAGGTGACTGACAAATTTAAAAATAAAATAATAAGTACACATTTTTTTCTTAAAAAAATATGGAAATAAACAAGATTTAAACTACATGCTTCTATTCTATTTATACATACATTTAAGTATGTTTAATCTTTGTCCCAAGTACTACATATTCACTAACTAATTTACTGACATATTATGTGAACTTGCTTTTGGAGATATATTACATCCATAACTTGTTTGCATTTTTATATCCTCAAGTATAACTTTGTTCATCACTGCACTATTCAAAATTTTCATAAATCACATGATGCTCAGGCAATATTAACTCTATCTCCCCTTTCCAACTTTGGCTTTCAGACTTGATCAATAAGTGATATACATATAACTGAACATACAACTGAACTTACAGAAAACAGAAAGCAAATCCATCTCAGCATCTTATGCTTTGATAAAGTACCTCACTCTGTGACTCCTAAATCTCAATAATGTTTAATTTGTCTCAAAAAAGATAATGTAGAGCTGGAGCAAGTTCATAAATGGACAACTAAAATGATCAAGGGGTGGAACAAGTTCCCTATGATGCAAAGTTACAAGATTTGGGGCTTTTTAATTGAAAAATGAGGCAAATAAGGATAGAAAGGATAGAAAGGCAAAGATGATGCACGGTATGGAGAAAACAGATTGGGAATGTCCGATGAAGCTGAATGTTGAGTGATTCAGGGCAGACAAAACAAAATACCAAGGAAGCTGCCTTATACCTAGTCAGACCACTGGTCCATCAGTGGCTCTCCAGGGTTTCAGACAGAGGTCTCTCCCAGCCCAACTAGGGATGCTGAGGACTGAACCTGGGACCTTCTGTATGCAAAGCAGATGCTCTAATAATGAGCTATGGCTCTTCCTTCAAGTGCTTCTTCACACAGTGCTTAGCTAAACACCCACAAGATGTAGTCATGGACAGCAACTTGGACGGATTTAGAAGCTCAGACAAATTCAGAATGGCTACTAGCCATGACGGCTATGTTTTGCCCCCACTGTTGGAGGCAGTATCCCTCTGAATACCAGATTTCATGTAGAAGAAACAAAAATTCAAATGCTGAATTAAAATTGAGTGACCAAAACCGCAAAGCAATCAAGAGGCTATTGCCAGACATGTAACAGAAAGAGACTCTTAACTAGGGACTTTTCTTACTTGCTCATTACCAGCAGTTGTGGCTTGGTGGGCCTGATGCAACACATCATCATATTTGTTTCAAGTTTTATATGGTCTCTGACTTGCCCTGCCTCATATTTCACACACTCATGTCCATTTTTAAATACGACACCAGCATGTAAACACACACACATGCACACACTACCCATATCGGATTTCATGCAATTGGTGTTCTATTTAAACTAAGGTGCCTATGCACATGTAGACACCTACAAACAGGTTTAAATGTGACACTAAGTACATAAACCTCACACGGGTAATGTTTTCTTTATGCTTCTTTATATGCCTGGCCTCATGTTTAATCAGGCAAAAGGAACTTGGGCTACAACCTGTTCTTTTTAATTTGTGAAGTGATATGTGTGCTTACCGATTGCATTTCACAAGAACCTGCCTTCAATACTTTTTAATGTTAAAGTGCACTTGCAAATGAAGTTGCTCTGTGCATCTGTCTGTGAGACACCTGTACACCCACACCCTGTTAGTCACTACACTAGCCAGCTCTCAAATTATGTAGGCATGTTGTTGGCATCCATCTGTTTTGAGAGACAATGGAAGAGTGCACCAACAGGGGTAAATTCAAACTGCTGGAGAGTTACAGTACCTACTGTGGCTGTAGAAACCAATATGGGAGAGACATGTTTTATTGCAGCTGGAGCAGATGAAGGTGTCCAGTTTCACTGTTACAGATGCCCCATGGCGTTTTTTTCTCTGCTCTTCTCCCTGTGGTCATGTAGGCTTATATGTATCTATAAAAATGTAACAAGGGCATGTGGGTTTGTGTCCACTTTTCTCCGAAACCGCTTCACCGATTCCTTTCAGATTTGAACACAACGTCCAAAGCAAATGTCCGAAGGCTCTTATAAAGTTTTCAAAGACAGGTGTCACACCTCCGCCAGGTGAGACCCCCAAAAACCCCTGTTCCAGAACACACCACTCAGCCAAAAGTGCATGCTGGGAAAAGAACCAGGTTGCAAACCAGCGCCCTCTAGCAGCGGCTACACTGGTACTACACTTATAGAACCTTCCCTCTAAACAGCACCTCGGCTGCCGTTTACATACTAAGCCGAAGCCTTTACAGACTAGGCCAAATGGAGGCTGAAGCCTTTACAGACTAGGTACTGACTCGCCTGGATGGGGGTTGGGGGGCAGGGGACGGGATACGTCAGGACACGGTGGGGGGAATCACAGGGATAAGCCGGGGGTGGGGGGAGGAAGGGGCGGGATACATCATGGTTCGGCACAGGGCAGTCACAGGAATTAGCCACAGCAACACATGGCAGGGCCAGCTAGTTTGCTTATAAAATTATAAACCACTTGATTAAAAAAAAACCATGGGCAATGTAGAAATATTATATATAAGCATGGCTAACATAAATTTTTGTGATTTTCACTACAAGCTCTCAAACTTCATAGTTAGTATTGATCCAGAAATATTTTATCCCATCAACTATGATATTTTCAAAGAACCACTGATTGTTATAATCCTATTATAGGAAAAGGGCAGAATATCAAATATTGGTTATAAAACCATCAAATACTTGAAGTGGAACCAAACCATCAAATGCCAAAGACAGCCTGTCAATTGGCAGTGAATTATATTTTATATTAATAATTCACACACACACTGTAACATCTGCAGCACTAAGATTTATAATGGCAAGCATATTTTATCACTTATTTCAATGGTTGTTTCAATGGTTGTCAAGTTAAAACTTGACAGCCTCCCTTTCAAAACTATACTTCTCAATTGGGGGCGGGGCGGGGTTTGAAGGGACAAAACATACAGCTAATGTGTTGCAACTGTCAGACTCCACAATTCAAAAGTGGGTTAGCAGCACTTACTTAACTTGTTGAGTTGACAGCAAAGGGCACAGAGGGAACAAACTGGAAGGCAGGACCGCATTAGTCAGAGTACTATTTAGGAACTTGCTATAAAAAAGTAAACTGCTGACATCATGAAGCATTTTTGACTCAGCAGTTCTCTCTTATCTGTTGCTTCACAAGTTGTGTAATAGTGATAGACAAATTCAGCATGCAAATGTTGTCTTACATATCTGTTTCACTGTAAACCAGCCTGCATTCCTTGCCAATGAAATGGGCAATACGTTATTATTTAACAGTAATATATCCACATGTCATGGAAATGAGCACAAAACTAAAAATCTCTAGGTAAGACACATCAAAAAGAAATCTTAATACAAAGCAGACTTCAAGGGATCATGAACATTAAAATGAAAATGACTATCCAAGCAGATCAGGCCATTGGGGGGGGATGCAATAAAGCTGAACTCCAGCATTTTCTGGAAAGTTATGATTCATCTCAATTATGATCAACACCAGATGCTTCCAAAAGGTAGGAAAGTGTGCATCTAATTATTTAACAAAATACAGGAAACCTCCTACTTTGCTCTTCAACTACTATCTACAATTATCATTTTTATTATGGTGTTACAGCAAAGGTAATCAAGTAGTGTTACAAAGTAGGTAAATGTCATGTTTTATAAGCAAACAAATAAAAATGCTAAAATATCAATGCAAAATATTTTTAAAATCACACAGATGTTGACCTGAATTATGTTGTCACTACAAGGTTCACATTGCAGCTAATCAGGAAATGCTTCTTTTATGACTAAACGTGTAATCAATAGCAACACGTTTTCATTTAGAATCAAACAGATAAAAGGCTCATTGTACACAAAATTATAGTGAAACCCAGATTATGTTTTTGCTACCACACTAGTAAAAACAACAAAGAATACGAGCAAATCTGTCTTGTAGAATCACTTACACTACCACAAGCTCTT
The DNA here is from genome assembly GCF_963506605.1 of Zootoca vivipara. Lineage (NCBI taxonomy): Eukaryota > Metazoa > Chordata > Lepidosauria > Squamata > Lacertidae > Zootoca > Zootoca vivipara. The sequence goes on from NC_083278.1 coordinate 38,775,239, forward strand.
AAAACCAGTGTGCCTTACCACCAAAGAAGCCATTTGCTCTGTAGGCATTTTTTTTTGCAAAGCATTTATATTTCTGTTTCTGCCATGCAGTGGCCCAAATGTAGCACCTATATTTATGATTGACAGGCGCCTATTTCACAGCAAGGACTTTGTGTAACCTCTTGACTTTTTAGAACTGTATGATTTCAAGAAGCTAGTTCTAAGTCATTTCTTGTGCAGCAGCACAGGTCTGGGGGCTGGTCTCAGGGAAACCTTGAGCCCTTGTTCTTGGACAAAATCACTCAAAAGTCTGTTTCGGAAGAGAAACTGTAAAGTGAGCATGGTAGTGGGTTTGTCTAACCCAGGGGTTGTCAACCTGGTCCCTACCACCCACTAGTGGGTGTTTCAGGATTCTAGGTGGGCAGTAGGGGGTTCTAAGGCACAAGCCAAACCTCCTTTCGTTGAGCACTGGTGGGCGGTAAGGAAATTTTACCATCAAGAAAGATACATTAGTGGGCAGAGGTGGCGCTGTGGGTTAAACCACTGAGCCTAGGGCTTGCTGATCAGAAGGTTGGCGGTTCGAATCCCTGCAATGGGGTGAGCTCCCGTTGCTCGGTCCCAGCTCCTGCCCACCTAGCAGTTCAAAAGCACATCAAAGTGCAAGTAGATAAATAGGGACCGCTCCAGCGGGAAGGTAAACAGCGTTTCGGTGCGCTGCTCTGGTTCGCCAAAAGCAGCTTTGTCATGCTGGCCACATGACCTGGAAGCTGTCTGCGGACAAACGCTGGCTCCCTCGGCCTATAGAGCGAGATGAGCGCCGCAACCCCAGTCGGACACGACTGGACCTGATGGTCAGGGGCCCCTTTACCTTTACCCCTGGTCTAACCAATGCTGATGTAAAGTTGCACCAACAAAATGTAAAGAGAATTTAAAGGGGCAAGCAAAGCAATCTCTGAACTGTAATAGTTATAGCAGGTAACGGTATCAGGTAGCTCATTTACTTGTACAGGTATTTGTTCTATTATTGCAATCACAGGAAGTACAAAACAGAACTACGAAACTTATTGGCAAAGGAAACAGTTCAGGCAATTTAAAGATACCAATAAAAAAACCAATTCAAATTTCCTCATGAACAAACAGACATATTAATTGGTTTCAATCAGTTGAAGAAGCTATACATGACTATCTTGCTGCTCACATCAATACATTGGCTGCAGCATCCTCCCCCATTGTTCAGCCCTGACACTGAGATCCAGCGCTGAGGGCCTTCTGGTAGTTCCCTCATTGCGAGAAGTGACGTTACAGGGAACCAGACAGAGGGCCTTCTCGGTAGTGGGGCCCGCCCTGTGGAATGCCCTCCCATCAGATATCAAGAAAATAAGCAGCTATCCCATTTTTAAAAGACATCTGAAGGCAGCCCTGTTTAGGGAAGTTTTTAATATTTAATGCTGTATTATTTTAAACACTTGATTGGGTGCAGCCCAGAGTGGCTGGGGAAACTTAGCCAGATGGACGGGGTATAAATAATAAATTATTATTATTATATTATCCTGCAGCAGCTCCACATCAAGTATATTGTTGTTGTTGTTTAGTCGTTTAGTCATGTCCGACTCTTCATGATCCCTTGGACCAGAGCACACCAGGCATCAAGTACATTACAATGGTCTATTCTGGAAGTTGACAGATGTATAACTGAAGCCATACTATCCCTGTTCAGAAAAGCATTTTGTAATTGATGTGCACCAACTGAAGCTGGACATAGGCACTCTTAGCCATTAAAGTCACTCGGGACACAAATGTCCATAATGGTTCTAGGAGCAACCTGCAAACTACAAACCTGCTCCTCCAAGGGGAGGTAATATGGTGATAGGAAAAAACAAGAGTGGCCAGTCATGCAAGAAAGACTAGAATCATTTATTTGTTCTAATGCCAAACAACAGTATGCTATGTTCCAGCCCCACAGTCCTTTCCAGCCATTAAAGGAGAGAACCCAATTTAAAGTGTCAACAACCATGCAACACAACAATATAAGCAGGCATTGGCACAGACTCTACCCACCCCCCTTGCCCCCGCAACACCCAGATGTCCACAAACAACAGCAAGGGTACAGTGAGGAGACTGTGAACAAAGAAGTCTCTGATCAAACCCCAGGCCATTGCGGATCACAGGAAGTCAAAAAGCAATACCAAATAGTTTCTATCAATGCAAGCTCTTGTCCTATACCAGAAGCACTCCGGAGGAGATATGGTTCAGTAGTAAAACACATGTTTGCATACAAAAGGTACCAGGTTCAATCCCTGCCATCTCCAGGTTGGACCGAGAGAGGCTGCCGTTTGAAAACCTGTAAAGTTGCTGCCAGCCAGTGGCGGCAGTGGCGGAGCTTCATGCTCTGGCACCAGGGGCGGGGCTGGTGCCTGTTCTGGGGGCGGGATGCGCCTCCCGGAGGGGCAGGGGACACGTTCCAGGGCTGTGGCACACCTCCCGGAGGTCCACATTCCGGGGGTGGGGCGCGCCTCCCGGAGGGGTGTAACACGCATTCTGGGGGCGGGGTGCATGCCCGCGATGGCGCCCCTTGGAGCCCACCGCTTGGGGCGGCCTGCCCCCACCGTCCCTATCTTCCTACGCCCCTGAGTGTTGGCAATTATGAGCTAGAAAGACCTATGGTTTCACTCAGTATAGGGCAGTATCCTATGTTTCCTTAAGGCTGAACTCTCAGTAGTTATTAGTGCACTAGCTTATATGGCTTATGTCAGGCATCCCCAAACTTCGGCCCTCCAGATGTTTTGGGCTACAATTCCTATCTTCCCTGACCACTGGTCCTGTTAGCTAGGGATCATGGGAGTTGTAGGCCAAAACATCTGGAGGGCCGCAGTTTGGGGATGCCTGGCTTATGTTATGTTTCCTTCAGATTGCTTGCTCAGCTGAGTTGCCAACTTGGAAGAAGTAGAATCTTGGATTGGACATGCTTACAATATTAAATTCTCTATTCCTTTCTTCTCATGCTTTTAGTCTTTTGACTAGGGAAACATTAAGTAGCTAAGGTTTTGCCTTTAGTCCTTTGAATATTCAAGTTCAATAAAATTGAGACTTCCAAAAATCAGCACAATGTCTTCATTCCCAAGGAGTTGTTCTAAAATCACTGCTCTGAAACCACCACTACAGTGTATCTAGACCCGTGGTTCCCAACATGGGGCACACACCCCACAGAAGGGCAATTTGATTTTTAAGGGGGGCAATTTGAGAATGAGTTATTAACAGTTAATGGCCTTTTAGGCTTCCTCCACGCGAACAGGAGTTTACTTTTTGAATAATAAGAATTATATGTCATGGGGGGATCAGGATTTTAGAGATGCTTAGGTGGGGCATGGCCAAAAAAAGGTTGGGAACCACTGATCTAGACCCATTTAAATCTGCATTCAGTCCTGGTTTTGCAATCAAAACTGCCTTGGTCACCTGGTTAATGGCATTTGTTAGGGAAGAGGACAACCCTATTGATATCAATAACCTGCTCTAGATGCAGTTGCACTCTCCCTGGAAGAGCAGGTTTGTAGTTTGCAGGTTGCTCCTAGAACCATTGTGGACATTTGTGTCCCAAGTGACTTTAATGGCTAAGAGTGCTTATGTGCAGCTTCAGTTGGTGCACCAATTACAACAGGTTTTTCTGAACAGGAATGGTATGGCTTCAGTTATCCATCCTCTGTCAACTTCCAGAACAGACCATTGTAATGTACTTGATGTGGAGCTGCTGCAGGATGCTGCAGTCAATGTATTGATGTGAGCAGCAAGTTGGACATGTATAACTTTTATTCCCCAACTGATTGCAGGTCTAATTCAAGGTCCAATTCCATAAAAATCAATTATCAATGCAATATTAAAACAGCAATAAAAAGTGAAACAATGAGATGTCATAATTAATTAACAGAGTTGATGTACACAATCAAGATTTAGAGGTCTGAACTCTGCCTATACAACCAAGAACATTAGATTCCTTTTGCTCACTGTATTGTCAGTACTATTCTCTCTAAGCTGTACATTCCATTAAACAGATGACCTGCTCTGCTAGAGTGTACAATCAAAGTAAGGAGACCAAGGCGTTCCTGACCTAGACAGTGTAAACATTCAAGGCGAAAGTGTCCTCAGCATTATCCCTCAGTATGTTGCCCTTGGAACCAATGAAAGCAACACTACCCAATGGAGTTTTGCAGCGGAGTTCAAACTACAAGTCCTATTAGCAAAATGTTAAGGAACCACAAGGCACAGTGGCGGCCCTGAAAGTCAATCCTGCAAACTAGGTGTAGAAGCATCTAGAAAATGTATTTCCATATACAATTTCTTTTTTGGGGGGTGGAGAGGGAGAGAGGGGGAGAGAGAGAGAGAGAGAGAGAGAGAGAGAGAGAGAGAGAGAGAGAGAGAGAGAGAGAGAGAGAGAGGAGGGACTCTTTTCCCCCCTATAAAAATACAGGTGCCAAGTGTGTGTGTGTGTCCCACCCCACACCTCCATCTGAAGATTGCAATCTTTTATTTTTCTGGCAGAGCTTCTGCAGTCTGGGAAAAAAACAACTGCATGGCGAGGAGAAATGCAATCGGTGTGCAGCTCTTCCATTCAACGCCTGCCCATACTGGAACCGCCTGCACCTGTTGAATTCCTACCTGCCATGCAGCTGCTAGAAGCCCCCAGACCTCTGCCTGGGCGGTGGTCGGAGGTGGGAGGCTGGGGGACGAGGTAGCAACATTTCATGCCTGCTCCCCTGCCATCCCTCCCGCCGCCGCCCTCTCCCCCACCACCTCCCCCAGCAGAATCTTCTCCCCCCCCCCCTCACCAGTCGCTAGATGAATGGGCTGGGACAGTCGCAAGAGGACACGCGCTGGGGGACGGGGAAGCTCATCCTCAGTGTCTCCGAAGGGCTCCGGGCCGAGCCAGGGCGACTGACGGCGGAGGGGAGAGAGCGGAGCCCAAGGCAGCAGCCAGGGAAGGAATCGGCCACGGTTGCAAACCCTCTCAGGAGGAGACGGAGCAGGGCAGGTTGAGTACAGCGGAGCAAAGGAGCGCGCGATTGGGCGAAGCGCTGAGTATCGCGAGCGCCTATTGGCCGGCGGGAGCCAACGCTCCGGCTTCTGCCTCTGGAGTCAGAAGCTATAAGGGGCTGACACGCAATAGGCCCTCTCCGGGCAGTAGGGCGAAGAGCCCCCCGGGAGGGGAAGGGGCGAGGGGGCTGGCTTCCCTCGCCGAGTCGCCGCTGCCGCCGCATCTTCCGGTCGGGTTGCAAGCGAAGCGTGCGGCGGCTGTTTCCCCCGAAGCGAAGCCCCTTTAAATAGCTTTAAACTGCCCAGGGCGAAGCAGCACAGGCAGCAATTCGGAGAGAGCGCAACCCTGTGCCTGTTTTTGCTCAGGTGCGGGGTCTGCCAAAAGGGGACTTGCTCTTCAGGGAGACGGGCAGGCTTGGGCTCTCTTTGCTGCAGAGCCGTCCCTTCTTGTTTCAATGGATGTCGCCTCAGGAAAACTGCGCACCGCGACCCCTCCTGTCTTATGTAATGTCCCTTCAGGAGTAAGACCCCCACCGGGTTGAGCTCAAGGTGCAGAGAGAGGATTGCAAACTTCCACTGGGTCGAAGGAAACCAGGAAGGCTAACCTTAGAAGCTGTAAACTCTGCTAATTTTAACAGGACTTCTTTGGTGACCTTCTGCGGGGGGGGGGGGGGCATGACTCATGCAAAAGGAAATCGTAGTGGCACACAGCGGCCACACCCTCAAGCTTCTGGTGTTGAGCCCCTGCAAAAGCTTTTGAAAAGGCTGACGAGAAAATTAGTAGATAGGGAGCGTTTCTGAGGTCAGAATTAGCACTGGGGTGTAGAAGAACAGACTGTGGAAATAGATCTGAAAAATGAAGCATCTTTGTACAGCATTGCATCAGTTGCTTTTCCGATGGCTTTAAAAGGCCCGTTTCAGCTATTTCGGTATTTTTTGATCAAGGTTAAAAAAGATACTGTACAATAGATATCAAGCCATGGCGAAAACCACTGGGGTGATAATTATTTTTGTTTTTATATACAGGAAGACATGCACAGAGCAACTCTGTTCATGCCCATAGACCACATTACTGGAAAGCTGGAGAACATTTTAACTGTGGAAGAATCCTTCAGGTCCTCATTCCTTGATGACTTTGCAGGCGAATGTGTGAACGGATTTATTTTACTCAGCTTGTCTCTTCAGCAGTGGCAATTACTGCAATATTAAACTCAAAGCTATAGTGGATCAGTCCCATGCATGTACATCACTTCCTTCAATAAAGCCTATTAATTTTGGCCAATGCTGTTGATTAAAGCTAAATCAATCTAGATTTGTTAATGTAAATAGAAAATTGCAGGTGTGATGTCTTGTTTTCCTAAGTAAATAAATACTGTTCATTTTGCTGTTCAAATTTCATACCTCTCAGTGAAGATATCTGCCACACCTGCATATTCACCCTCCAGCATTTTTATTATTTTAAATTTCAAATTCCATCATCTTTTGGATCAGAAGAGGCCCAGCCAAGAAATCCCACTGTTGTTTATGTTAAAAAATGGAGCTAATCAGAGTTTTCAAGGCCAATAAGGTAAGGAAGGATCTTCATAGTGCTTGGGAAAAATCATTTTTTTGCCACTAGATGTCACTATTGAGATATAGGTTCTCAAATTCACTGTTGATGTTGTTTGGAATTGTTAAAGATGCTTATTAAAAGTACCTGTTATCCACTTTTAGGTGCAGAACTAAAGTTAGATGCTACAGCAAAAAAAAATCAGCAAAATACAGTTTTAAATTTATGAACACATTTAATTTGCCATTCCAGCATATATTGAAAAAGTGGCATTTCCTGTTAGCACCATACTCGTGCTAACGTTGCAATGTTTGCCACTTAACCACTTCTCTGCAGCCATACTTGCTGAGCTAGCTAGAAAGGATGAAAGCATCTAAATTTCTCCTGTCACAAAATATTAGAGATTGAGGGTTGGGTGATGTGATATATCCACACAAGAAAAGCATTAGCTTGAGAAAAGGTCCTCTGGATCCTACACAACATATTAATAACTGCACAAATATTGCATCAAGGCAACCTGAAGGAGTGTCACCATCCCCATCGTTCAGCCCGGACACACAGGTCCTCCTCCAAGGGTCTTCTGCTGCCAGGGAACCAGGCAGAGGGCCTTCTCAGTAGTGGCGCCCTCCCTGTGGAATGCCCTCCCTTCAGATGTCAAGGAGATAAAGAATTACACAACTGAAGGCAACCCTGTATCAGGAGGTTTATAATGCTTTATGTTTTCGATATGCTGTAAGCTGTCCAGTGGCTGGGGAGGCACAGCCAGGTGGGCAGGGCATAAATAAAATCATCATAACGAATATGGAGAGGTCTGGCACAGTGGGACTTATTTTTGTTAATTCAGGGATCCAATTAACACTAGTGCATACTATATCAATGTCATTAGTTTAAAAAAGCAATTGCATTAACAAAGCAATCAAAGTCACTAACACTGTTAAAATAGTCTCCTAATGCCCTTCAGCATTATGATTGCCATCATTCAGTCCTCTGTGATTTCTTGAGCTCTCCTGTCTGTAGAATAAAAGGCAAAATCCTCCCACTCTTACAAGGTTCCCCAGATGCAAGTAGAATGTGTCATGCATTAAAGTATTTTCTTCATTTCAATGAAATGTTTTTATCAATTACTTTAATTCCTTGCCTCTACCTCATTTGCCCAATGAAAAAGATTTTTCAGCAAGAGCAATGTACTCTCATTTCCCAGAGTGCTTGGGGCATAGGAGATAGCTGTAGCAAGAAGGTGTTTTAGGAAAATCCCTTTGGCACTTTTGCACAGGTAAGCCAAGAAGTAAGGCCATTCAGAGTTAAGGAATCTGCAGAACTAAATTCAGGAGGTCAGCTCGTTAGCAACGCTGCTTCAGCACATGGAACAACAGGCTGCCGTTGGAGATGGAGCTTTAAAAAAATGGCTTAATTAGCGTGGGCATGATAAATGGTCTTTGCAAAGATGTTATATTTAAAAAGAGGAAAGAATGCAAACCCATATGTGGAGGTAATGAGCCACAACCAGCCCTTCTCTCCCACCTACAGTGGCCCCTTTCATTTTGGTACTAAAGTTCCAATACATAAAGATCCTTAGTTTACCCTTGGAGCCATCATTTAGAGGTCGAGTGCAGGCGTTGCATGCAAAAAGCCTGACTTTTGATCCCTAGCATCTCTAGGTAGGTCTGAGAAAACTCAGATTTGAAACCCTGAAGAGCCGAGCCGCTGCCTTTCAGTGCATTTAATACTGAACTACGTGAACCAATTGTGTCAGGATAAGGTTTGGACCTTAGTGTCCGCCGTGGGGTGCTTGTACCTTCATTAAAGTAGCTCAGGAAAGAGAGGCTTTTCCTATTTCTTTTCTATCATAATGGTTGTGCTGATCTACTTGGTCCCAAAGTGGCACCACATTGTTCTGAGTCACTCCTGATGGCATGAGACTGTTGAAAAGAATTAAGCCCCAAATAGTTTAAATAATAATAATAATGTGTAGTGTTGCCAGCTTGTAGTTCCAAGTTTTAAAAGATCTGTATTATTTGCATTATTGTACAGTCGTACCTTGGTTTTCGAACAGCTTAGTTCTTGAATGTTTTGGCTCCCAAATGCCGCAAATCTGGAAGTGAGTGTTCTGGTTTGCGAACTATTTTTGGAAGCTGAACGTCCGACACGGCTTCTGATTTCCGCACCTTGGTTTCCGAACCTTTTGGAAGTCGAGCAGACTTCCGGAACGGATTCCGTTTGAGAACCAAGGTATGACTGTACTTTTATTCTTGAATTGTTCTTTTAATCTATCTTTTGTTTTTGATAGCAAACCAATGTGAATGGGCATTTGCCTAGAAAAGCAGCCTAAGAACATAAAATTTTTGTTTACTTATTTATTTTGACCAGATTTATATAGCACTTAATCCATAAAATGCCCTAAGTGTTTTATATAAAACAATACAAAATGTACATAAGAAAATACTGCTAAAATCAAACTTTTAAAATGGCTGAACATAAAACTTATCAAAATACAGGGTAAAAGATACAAAGGTTTGAAACATATGAACATACTGAAATTACATACATTGAATTACAAATAATAAATAAGAACCAGAGTTCGTTTATTCTACCTCCGAAAAGTGGCCTGCATGCATTTAAATTAGCAGGTGTAAATTTGCATTGCAGGCCTGTGGCCCTGAATCCTTTAAGCAATGTCCCTGCATATAAGGAAATTGTAGAGAAAAGTTGAGGTGGGTAAAAAACAAACCCTGCCCCACCAAAAACTCACTTAACCATCCACATTGCAGTAACGGAAGTTAAGGAGCATATTTTGTCTGTGATTCAGCTTATGGGGACTGTGCCAGCGGCCACAGTCTTTATTGCTGGCCCTCTGATAGAATACATCACTTTTGGGAGTCAATCTGCATAGTTACACTACCGGTATAAGAAATCTTCCATTTCTGTTACAGCCTACTAAGTGAAAGACAGCATACAGAGGTTTAAAAGTTCACTCATTTAAAATAAATTAATTAAAAAGCATAGACCTGTTTGTTCCCTGCAGTCATGCCTTATAAGAGAGAAAGAAATAAGAAGGAAAAGCGATAGAAACATCACAAATAAATCTTAATTGCAGGCTTTATGTTAGAAATAGACAGGCCCCAAAGTGAGATAAAAATAAATCTGGTAGTTTAATGTTCCAAAATGAACACAAAAGGCTATCTTCAAGGAGCTCGGAGACAAGACGTTTTGAGGCACTGGTAGAGCTGGCTGGCACCGTAAGCCTTTCAAACAGTTGATGAAGCACTTTGTCCCTATATGGAACTTGAAAGAGCAACACAGGATTTGAAAAAGACATTTGGGACTTCAAAAACTGGGGCAGGAACTGCAGTAGTAGCTCAGGGGCAGAGCACATGCTTTTGCACGTAGATCCCAGGTTCTAATCCCTGGCAGTTTTGTTTCATGGGATGGGAGATGATATGAAAGACCTTGGTCAGTCAGAGCAGACAAATGCTGGGACAAACAGTCCTGACAAATAGTCCAGTTTAGCTCCCTGAGTTCCTAAAAACAGCAGAATAAAACAAGTGCCTTAACAGACATGCTGACTAGAACCCTCTAGCATTCTGAGGGCACTAGACAAGGAAAGCCGTATCATACCACTTCAAACGGTTTGGGCTTCCCTCAAAGAATGCTGAGGAATGTACTGTAGTTCATTAAAGGGCACTGAGAATTATTTGGGGACTCCTATTCCCAGAGCTCCTTTCAGAGCTACCACTCCCAGAGTGGTTCAACAATCAATCCAAGGGAACTCCAAGAATTGTAGTCCTGGGAGCGGAATAGGGGTTCTCAATCTAGCTTCTTCTCAGCCCTGCTTCCCACCCTCCTCCTTGAAGGTTTTTGGATGTGACGTCTCCCTGAACTCTGGTAATGCCTGTTGTTTGCCTGGATGGAGGACAAAAAGCTGTGTGGGTGTAGAAGCCAGCAAACTAAAGAAGAAAAACTGGCATTTGTTGCTCTGCCCCTCACTGGCATCTCTCCTCCCCCCCCCCAAGGTCACCCAGATAGGAATGAGGCCCTTGTGCAAGGTCACCAGACTCCCCACCCATCCAGCCAAAACATCACCTTTTTCTTTTATTTTTCTTTTTTTTAAAAAAGCAAAATAGGTTGTTCCTCCACACACAAAATATTTGAAGGAATTTCTAGGGAAACCAAAAGAGTTTTATGGCACTAGCAAAATTCCCTTAAGGGTTTTTGTAGATCTCTATCTAGGGATCCTCTGGATCAGAAGCCTCCCCCCCCCCCCCCGGTAAAAATAAGGATATGAAGTAAGACAGCTACACAGTGGGACTTTAAAGTGCTCAGCTGTGGCTGAAATGTGTGTTCTTCATTTCTTTCAAATAAAACTATGGGAAACGAGTGTGTCAATTATTGCTGGTTTGTGTTTAATGTTAACCTTTAACAAGGCAAGAGATTCAGGTCTATTAGCTATGACCCAGTTGTAACTGTTTCATACAGTATTTAGCTGAATGCAACAGTTTGAGGATAATTACATTACATTTAAAAGGCACCTTTTCATATTACCGTACATCTGAAATTTATTTTTGTACCTTATTCATGTCATGGAGTAAATAATGACTCATTATAGATTGCACAGTGGTACCTCAGTTTACAAACACAATTGGTTCCGGAAGTCTGTACTGAACCTGAAGCGAACTTTCCCATTGAAAGTATTCAATTCAATTCAATTCAACACCTTTATTGGCATATATATATATAATATAAAAACAAGGACAAAACATACAAAACATATAGGTCATTAGTATAAATAGTAACTCTACATCATACAGAAATAATGGAGAGCAGGAGGAGGAAAAGGCACACAAGGGATCCTCAGCTATCATTGTTGAAGGCTAGATGTATTGATTTTAATTACATAAATTCTGGACAAGTAGTGGGCCATAATTCTGGTAATTTCGGGGACGTCATCCCTCAGCAAGAGCTGGACCACTGTTTCCTTGTTGGGGAGGGTTCCAGGTCTCATAAAGGATAAGAGGGGGCCAAAATCAAAAAAATTAGAAAGGGGACAGTCCAGAATCATGTGAGCCATAGAGTCTACCTCTTTCTGGCCACAAGGGCATAATCTATTCTAGTAGGGGATGCCTTTGAGTCTTCCGGATAACACGGAGGACGGAAAAGCATTTAGGCAGGCCAACATAAAGGAGATACCAGGTCATATATATAATTAGGTAGAATGGAAAGTGGATTAATCAGTTCCAGATGGTCCGTGGAGTACTTAAAGTGAAGCGTACTTAACCTGAAGGGAACTTTCCCATTGAAAGTAATGGAAAGTGGATTAATCCGTTCCAGACGGGTCCACGGAGTATAAACTGAAAATACTCAAACCGAGGCGTACTTAAACTGAGGTATGACTGTAGTTGGATGAGCTGTCCCTGGTATTCTACGGTATTCAAACAAAGATGCAGTTAAATCAGTAGATATTCTATTCTATTTATGTACAGCAGAATTAAGTTATTCATAGTAAATACTGCAAGCCCCATTAAATACTTGGGAAATAGTTTTCTATTTTTATAGCATATATTGACATTTGTTAAGCTAGTTCAGATACCTACTGAATCATTTACTATTCTCTCATTAGTGGACCAGGAAGACCGATAACTAAGGCCGCCGATCTACAGAGGATGAGTAAATATATTCAAGTTTTTAAAAATTGAAGGAAAAATATACACATCATGCTCTCTGGCTTCTTGATGCAAAGAGTCTTTGTTGGATGCTATGAATTGTCTTTCTGCAGTTTCCTCCTTTGGACAGCTGACTAGTGGAATCTGTGTGTGCTATTGGTGCTGGTAGCACACAAATGGCTGTTCTGCTCCTCTTCCCTTGCTAATGCAGCAGTTGGGTTGCATTAGTACTAACTAGGTTAAAACTAGGTTGGGTTTTAGTACTAACAGATAGCACTGGCACCCAGATCTTATTTTTTAGGGGTTTTGCATTGTCTGGCTTTAGACTTTGAGGGCTCAATCCAAATTCCTAAATCCACTACCCACAGTGGGTTTTTTATCCATATACCATCATGTCATGCTAAATTTTAAATGGTGGGAAATAACTGTATGCCAGAAGAGTTTCCCAAGTTTCAGCACATAGAATTACAATGTAAAATTTCTACAATTTTCCAAGTTAATGGGATTGCAAACAGATTTTTTTTCTGGAAATAATTAAAACAGAAATGAATGCTAGCCTTTCACTAGATTCCACTAGATTTCCAGAAGTGGATTTTACACTGTGTGAGAGTTTACATAAAACACAGAAATGCTCAGGTAAAGAGACATCAGAAAAACAATACAATAAAGTGCTGCAGGCTAAATCTACAAATTATAATAATACAACAGAATTATTCTTTTTTTAAAAAAAATACTCTTACAGAAATTGTTCATTGCATTTTAAATGAAATAACACAGTCCTATCCATTTTTCTTAAGAGCAGCAGTGTTCCAAATTGCAGCGGATTTCTGAAACAGTTTTGACACAGAATCATACCCCTGTGCTACTTTCAAAGTACATTTGTGTTTCCTTTATAGTTGACCCTTTCCCACTCTATTTCTTTAAAAGAAACAAACTTCATTAACATATTGTGAGCCCTTCCAGACTAGCTGCTTATTGAACACTGGATTTGGGATATTAGATGATGCTGGGTATTTAATGAGCATTCAATCTGATTTGTTTGCAGGAAGGCTAGATGGGACAGTGTAAACCCAAGTGTTACCCCACACTTTCATTCATTCATTCATTCATTCAGCCTTTATTGGCACAATACCATACACTTTCCACTGCATTTCCCCTTCCATGTCACTTTCTATTTCTCTAAAACTCCAGTCTTTTGGAGAAGTAGCTTTGTTGCACAAGAGCTCCAAATAAGCTTTAACTGTGCAACCTGAATTTGCCAGTTCGTGCTTGAGTCCCACCCCAAAACAGTGACAGCCTGAGAGGACCCTGGAACCAGATAGAAAGAAAATTATTGCTCAATGGAAACCTAGAAGACGAAATCTCAGCAAGTCCTGTTTAGTATACCATGGGGAGAAAAAGCACACCTGCTTAAATTCCTTCCTTTGCACAGCTATTGGAGCCCTGCGCTCTAGAGCACAGGTGGAAAGTCTTCAGGCTTGTGGGGGACACTTTGTTTCTGTTTTTAGAACCCCCAAGTCCACCAACTGGAGGCAGGTGTAAAAAAGTGGGTGTGGAGGTCGAAGCCTGATACATAATGGTGGCTCTGGTGGTAAAGCCAGTTCCCTTCTGCATTCCACCCATCTGGCATCAGTGGCAGACCTTGGGGTCTCACATTTCAGCGGCGCCCTGTACAACGCCAAAATTTGGCGCGCACACCTCTCACCTTCAATTTTACATAATAGCCGCAGCACCTCCGGCAGTGCCCCCTGAAACTCCACACCCAGTATTACCAAACCAGTCATGCTCCCCTGAATCCACCTTTGCTGGCGTCCTCTGGACTATAACTCCCAACAGCCCCAGCCAGCAGGGGGTTATGGGAGTTGCAGTGTGCCAAATTTGTAAGGCACCAGGTTAGCTGCACTAGGATGACCTGTCTATATCATTACAAGCGTACATCTTATCAAGTATTCTAGCAGCCTAATTTAGAAGTTGGAGGAAGGCACATTGCTCTTATGATTGGGAGTGAGAAATCCTGGCTGGCGAAATACAACTCATCCAGAGATCTACCAGTTGATCCTGATCTGCTTCCTCCCCTGCTTTAAAATGCACCTGGTCATTCCTCTCTGGAGTGCTGCCTTTTGCAGCTTACTTCTCATTAGTTCCTATGGGACCTGAAAAGAGGAGAGTAATGCAGTCCGCAAAGGCTGTGCCCCCAATCTGCCAGTGCAGATGTTCCCCGGCGTCAGTTCTGTGTCAGCCACAAAAGGCCCTTAGTACAGAAATGTACTATCAGTGGGCCAGGATCCTGCCAGAGCAGCATTAACAGGCTTCTGTGTAACTGGGAATCTACCCTGTGAGTACAGATGGGCAGATCAAAATTAAAGGTCGCCACCAGAACAAGGTGGGGTGGGGGGATTGCTCAGTCGGTAGCCAATCAGCATACAACCAGCTAACTCCTCAAGTTGTGGTTCCTTGAACAGTAAACTGCCAATTGCACAGCCTTAAGATTGGTCAATAAAATTGTTTTGTAACCCTGTTATGAAATGGCATAACTGGATCACTATGAATGAATGGCCAAATCATCTTTCAGCAGCTCACAGGCAGCAGAAATAGACCTCCTGAGCAACATGATTAAGATATAAATTTCCACTTTGAGTACTTGGGAATGACAAAGAAGCCTATAGATAAGGGGTGGAATGGGGGGCAGGCAACCCAAGCAACAGCCTGGGGGTGGGACGTACTAGCTGCTCAGTTGACACACACAAGCAGAAAACCCCTGAAAAGAATAGCCAACAAACTGAAGCTCAATCCAGGTAAGACAGAGGGATGGTTAGTGGGCGATTCCCTAGACTTGATGGATGGGAGACTGCCTGCTCTTGATGAGGTTACACTCCCCCTGAAGGAGAAGGTACATAGCTTGGGGGTACTCCTGGATCCTTTGCTGTCTTTTGAAGCTCAAGTGCTCCTTTACCACAGGAGAAACATTAAAAAGCAAGGGAGAGCAACGGTAGGGATTCCCTGGTGAGGAGGCTGGGAGTGCTGGATCCCAAGAGACTGAAGACTTCAGAACAGATGGTGACAGGGTGAAGTGACAGAGAGCACAAACACAAAGGAGAAGACGCCCAGATTGCACACAAACCACAAAGTCTGTACAGTGGTACCTCGGGTTACAGACACCTCAAGTTACAAACACTTCAGATTACAGACTCTGCTAACCCGGAAGTAGTACCTCAGGTTAAGAACTTTGCCCCAGAATGAGAACAGAAATCGTGCGCCCACGGCAGCGGGAGGCCACATTAGCTAAAGTGGCACGTCAGTTTCAAGAACGGATTCAGGTTAAGAACGGACCTCCGGAACGAATTAAGTTCGTAACCGGAGATACCACTGTAGACTGAATAAAGATGAAAAATATAATTAATAGAAAATAATATATTACTGCAACAGTTTTGTAAAAACGCATGGAAAACAGACTCGTATTATATGCAGAACAACACAGATCTAGTTTCTTTGGCATTTGAGTCTATCTGGCCCTCAGGACTATTCTTCACGGTCACCTCCCTCCTCCTCAGGCCTCGCCATTCAGTGGGCCTGCTTTGCAACTTCCTTGAGTGTCTACGCCTCCCTAAAAAGCACCCTTCTGATAATGCTTCTTGCCTGCTGGGATGGAGGGCCGAGAAAGATGTCCAAGTGCAAAACTTGGAAGGCTGTTTAGAAGGGGAATGTGGCCCTCGGGCAGAAAAAGATCCCCACCGCACCCCCACATTAGATGAAGCTTGTGGCCACTGTGAAGCAGCAGCAGTAGCAGGAGCGGGCATTGTTTAAGGTAACTTCAGCCTCTGTGAATGCTAGCGCCTGATACTGTGGAAAGAATCTGATCAGCAAACCCTGATCATGGGCTAATGTTCTTGCTCAGATATGAACTTTGACCGGTTGTCTGGGGGTTCGTTATATGCCTGCGAGCACCAGCTCTCTCTTGGCCTCACAGGGTTGCTGTGAGGATCAATGTGGTGGGCAACGGGTGCCATTCTGAACAAAAAGCCAAGTAAGGCTGCAACCTGAGGGTAAGGCCATATCTACACCATACAGTTAAAACACATTCATACAGCTTCAATAGACACGGCCTCTGCCAAAGAATCCTGGGAGCCGAGGTTCACCTCTCATAGAATCATAGAGTTGGAAGGGACCCCAAGGTTCATCTGCTCCAATGCCCTGCAATGCAGGAATCTCAACTAAACCACCCATGACAGGTGGCCATGCAGCCTCTGCTCAAAAATCTCCAAGAGAATCCACAATCTCCCGTTCCACTTTCAAACAGATCTTACTGTCAGGAAGTTCTTCCTGATGTTTAGTCGGAATCTCTTTTCTTGTAACATGAAGCCATTGGTTCAAGTCCTACCCTCCAGAGCAGGAGAAAAGAAGCTGGCTCCATCTTCCACATGGCAGCCCTTGAGATACAGTATCTGAAGATGGCTCCCATATCTCTTCTCAGTGTCCTCTTTTCCTGGCTAAACATACCTGGAACTCCTTCAACTGTGAACTGTTCCTCATAAAGCTTTGCTTCCCAGACCCTTGATCATCTTGGTTGCCCTCCTCTGCACAGAGCTACGATTCCCAGCACCCTTAACAGTTCCCAGGATTCCTTGTGGGGGGGGGAGAGCCATGGTGTGGATGTGACCTAAGGCACCACTCAATTCAATGCACCTAACCCCTGAACAGACACATCATTCAAGGGCGTACCCACCACGGGGCAAGTTAGGGCAGCTGCCCTACTCTAGAAGCCAGCTGCCCCCCCCCAAGCTAAAAAGAAAGAAGAAATCTCAATGCAAAAAGCGGGGGGCGCGGCCCCAGCCAGAAAGAAACAGACCAGCCCTCCCCCCTTTCCCCTTTCCATAACCCATCGCACTTTCTCCTCTCCCCCTCCCACTATCGAGCTGCAAAAGCGGTGGGGTGTAAACGTAAGAGACAGAGGGATCCTCGCTTGTTCTCCCCACCCCACCCCGACCACCCCCACCAAGAAGTCACTTCTTTGTAGTTTTCTCCCCTGCAGCAGGAGAAACAGACACTCCCCCAATTCGAAATACAGTCAGTCAGCAGCAGCAAACGCACACACACACGCGCGCGCACACACGCACGCACACATGCACACACACACACTGCAGGCTCCTTCAACCCTTCCAAGATCCCACCTCCCCCCACTTTCTCACTGGATCGAGGCACTCACACTCACTTTTCTGGCTGGGTGCCTTGATGTCTATGCAGAGCAGCTGCAGGGGCAGCTCAGCCAGGGACAGTGGCTGCGGAGCCAGCCCAGGAGGCACAGTGGGGAGCCGGGTGGGAAGCAGAGGAGGAGGAGGCTGAGCCGTCTGCGCTCGGGGCAGAAACAGCGCACCCGGGGGATGGGGCGAGCTGCCCAGAGGGGCGACCAGTGCCGTGGGCAGGGGGGCAGGAGGGGGCAATTGCCCCCCTAGAAGCAAAAGGCTAAGGGGCGCAGCGTGGCAGCCCCAGGCTCCCAGCGCAAAGCTCCAGAGGCACGAGGGGAGCGTAAACGGAGGCGCGCTAAGCGGGAGCGGGGAGTGTAAGTGGAGGAGGCAACCACAGGCTTGCGTTCCCCGCGCGCCTCTGGAGCTTCGCGCCGGGAGCGGGAGCCTGGGGCTGCCTCCTCGGAAGAGCTGGGAGGACGCAGGCCACGTAGCCCCGCCCACATTCCCACTGTGGCCCCTCCCCTCCCGCCCCTTGCCCCCCCCTAATTTTGATCCTGGGTACGCCCCTGACATCATTCTAGGATTGTAATGCAAATAAATCCCTTCCATCCCACCGCGTGCGCCCTTGCTCAGTGCCAGGTACGGCTCAATCCTGGGATCTGTGGCGCGATCAAAAGCAAGCCAAGTGCCTCTGCACGCATACAGAGTGCCTTTCTCTAAACGGACTAAGGCTTCCGAGCGGAACGCTGCTCCCCAGACGCCGCTCGCCACTTGCCCAGCAGCGGCCGCCGCCGCTTCGGCTCCAGCAGCCTCCGCGCGCCCATCCGGCGTCGGCCGAGGGCGTGGCGCGCGGCTTCCCCCGCGGCCGCGCCTGCCATTGGTTTCTCCTGGCAGCGGAGGCTGGGCCAGAGGCACGGCCAGGGAGTGGGAGGGAAAGTTGCTGCCTGCGCCATGTAGTTCGCACTCGGCGGCGGAGTTTGCACGGGACTGGCTGGAGAGGGAGCCGCGTGCGCCAGGAGAAGCAGCCAGGTAAGGAGGCGCGGGGAGGGGCGGCCAGCGGTCCAAGAAGGGCCCATCCGGCTGCTGCTGCTGCTGCTGCTAAGACCTCGCTCCTCGTCCCCCATCCACGCAGGAAAAGGAGCAGAAAGAGAGACGAGTCCGGATTGGGCGATCTTGTCTGTACTGTACCTGAGCCCAGAGCAGGCGCGCTTTGCTCGGTGCCTGACGCGCGGCCGGACTCTGCGCATCTTTAGATTCCAAAGTGAAGCCCAACTAAATTCGATAGGATTGATGGACTCTCAAAGTGAGTTTTTGTAGAGAGGAGGAGCGGCGGGGGGCGGATTTTCTCTTGTGAGCGTGGAATCTTTGCGGAATCTCGAGGTTTCCTGGCGGGAATCTGGTGGAAGGGGAGAGAGAATTTGAGAAAAGAGCCCAGGAGCCGCGGGGACTTTCCGCTTTTGCAACAGAGGCGGGAATTGAGAAAACTTGCATGATCGCCCGGTTATACAAAGTGATGGCGAAGGCGCGCTTTGAGGGGGTGGGGAGAGGGGGGGGGTTAGTTCTGTAGTTCCAAAACCCTGCGCGGATTAAAACGTCACGTCTCTAAAAAGGCACTGGAGAGAAGCTTGGTCTCATGGAGTGGGTGAAGTATGTGAGCTTGGAAAGTGGTAGGAAGTTTTTTTGGGGGGGGGCGAGGTAGCTTAAAAACTGGACCAGAGCGAATTCCCGTTGAGTTGGTGTGTTTCTAGCAGGGTTCAGTCAGATGCTTGGGAAAGATCGGGAGAAGGATGTAAAAAGTGGTGTCAATCTTCTCATGTTTCCAGCCTCTAGAATTCAGACAGTTGCTGCTTTTTCTGCATGTGTTCTTCTTGGATGGAAGGTGGCTCAGCTCCATAGAGGAGGAGGAGACAGAATGAACCTAAGGCGAGATTCATTGTCTGCTGATAAAAATTCTTCAAATGTGAGGTGTCCCCCTCCAACCTATTTCACAATGTAGTAAAACCAAAGACAAGCCCAGACTGTCTTTTGCAGTAAAACTTGAGTGCTACAGTACTTGGTTTCGTGGCTAGACGTGGATGAGTAGGGGCAAAGCTTTCGAGAAGGACTGTGTAGAGGTTGTGAGCTGGAGAAAGGAGAAGAAAGAGTCTGCAAGCGAAAGTGGCTAGGCATGCAATGCTTCCGTGACTTTCATACTTTCTCTTTGTGGCTTCTTTCAGGGGTGGCTGGATGTGAGAAGGAGCAAACAGAGGACTTTAGGGGCCCCCGAGAGCCCCCCCCACACACAAAACAAGACAGGAAGAAACTGCTCTGCATCGTTGGCTGGGCACCTGCTCACACCCTGGTGCTGGTGCCACATGATCTAAGTCGGTCACACTGAAGAGGAGGGGTTTGCTTTGCTCCCACTTCTCCCAGGAGCATTGACTGTGCCGGGATTGACCTCTTGACAGGTTTGCATTCTCCAGCTTTCCCTAGCTTGCACAAAGCGGCCGAAATCACTGTGTGAGTGCCACAAAAGAGCAGCCCCTGGCAGAGGCGGTGATGCTGGGGTGCTCTCTTTGGGGCTCTGCACCCCCCACAACAACTGGGGAGAAGAGAGGAGCCGGGTGGCTTGAACCGCTGCTGCTGCTGGTGGTGATCCTCTCCGGTTGGGTTTTGGCTCAGCAGACGGCTGATTGCCCCGGACCCTGCGACTGCTCTGAGGCAGCCAGGACAGTGAAGTGCATCAACAGGAACCTGACGGAGGTGCCTGTGGGCCTGCCCCGCTATGTGCGGAACCTCTTCCTCATGGGCAACTACATCCAGAACGTCTCGTCTGCCTCATTCCCCTCGGAGTCCCTTCTAGAACTCAGCAGCCTCAACCTAAGTGGTAATCGCTTGCAGTGGGTGGAGGCTGGGACCTTTGCCGGGCTGCCCAGCTTGAAGCAGCTGGACCTCAGTGACAACTCCCTCCTCGAGCTCAGCCCCATGGCCCTGGGCAACACCAGCAGCCCCCTAGAGGAGCTGAACCTGCACAACTCCCTCTATAACAACAGCTATGTGACCGCCGTGGCCCAGCTGCTTCAGCAAGAGGCCTTCCTGAACTTGAAGCGCCTGGATCTGTCCGAAAACAACCTGCTCTACCTGCCCCAGGGCATGTTTGCTGCGCTGCACAGCCTGCAACACCTGGACCTGCAGAACAACTCCCTGGTGAGTCTGCACGGCGTGACGCTCGAGAACCTCCGCCAGCTCCAGAGCTTCAACCTCAGCGGCAATGCCCTCAAGCGCCTGAGGAACAGCACCCTCCTGCAGCTCCGGGGACTTCCTCAGCTCGCCAGCCTCAACCTCACCCACAACACTTGGGTCTGCGACTGCGGCATCGAGGACCTGGTCAGCTGGCTCAAGGAGAGTGACCTGGTGGAGGCCAAGTCGTCCCTCAAGTGCTCTTACCCCAAAGGGATGGAGAACAGGTCCTTGGTGGCCATCGATTTTTCAGAGCTGAGCTGTCCAGAGCTGACCGATAACCAGACTCAGCTGCAGACCTCTTATGTCTTCCTCGGGATAGTCTTGGCCCTCATTGGTGCCATTTTCCTCCTGGTTTTGTACTTGAATCGCAAAGGGATCAAAAAGTGGATGTACAATATCAGGGACGCCTGTAGAGACCACATGGAGGGCTATCACTACAGGTATGAGATCAACGCAGATCCTCGGCTAACCAACCTCAGCTCCAATTCTGATGTCTGAAAATGCGTTGCAGGGAAGCAGGCCAAGGGGCGCAATAGCTATGCATGGAATGTAGACTTTAGCTTTATCCCCCTGAAATGTGTGTGCTTTCTGCTCCCGGCACACACCCTTAGAGGCATCACAGACTTGACATGCGCCATACAGAGAATTATGCCTACCTGTACAAGTTGCCATTATTATTATCCACAGTCGATTGTGCATGATATCAGGCTGTATGTACGAAAACATGCTGCTGCTGCCACCGCCTCCCTGCCTGTTTGCTTTGCAACTTGCTACCAGCCTTTGCTTGGAAACATCTCTCTCTCTCTCTCTCTCTCTCTTGGCACCTAAAAAAGAAAAGGACATTTTCACTCCCTCCACCTTCTCCCACCCTGATGTTCTCAAACCATGAGGGCTTATTAAAAAGTACGATTCAACAAAGGCTGCCTCAACTTCTTTTGGGAGAAATGCTTGATCCATCAGTACCCATGTTGCTTTTATGCATCCTGAATGGTGAAGAATCCTTGTAGTGCACATGCATATTTAGGAAATGCCTTTTTTAAAATGGAAAAAGGAAAGTTCTTTGTATAAAGAAGCACATAAAATAGTGAGCATGCAAATAGTTGACAAATTTACATGGTAGGCAGGGAGAAACTGAAAAGCTCAGTACAAGTGTTTGCAATTTACATGAAAACAGGATTTTTTTAAAAAGGGGGAGACCCTATAAACTGCATGTGAACTGAGTTAGAACTTTTAAATAATTCAATAAATGCCCTTACAAGAACTTTTGTTTTGCTGAAGTTTGCTGTTTTTAATGCTCTGATCTGGAAGTGAAGCACAGTATGGAATGGACACAGTTTCTTCAATGGGGAAAAAATTATTTCCCCATTACAAAACATGGTGGAGCCTTCATATGTTAAGATATTTGCTTGAATTCATTCCCCCCCCTCCAATTGCTGTCGTTGACCTTTCAGAGAGACTAGGAATGTACAAAGCTATACTGATTTGCACTTCTTTATTATTACACTGCATGCAAACGACCGTCTCTTTCAATAAGCAATGTTGATTTTCATATCGTGTTCCTAGAATGTGGCAGCTGTTCAACTGCCATAACTCTGCTGGTGAGGGCTCATTAAATTGCCGCTACAATTCTGAATCTGAAATTGGTGGGAATTGCTGCTGAACCCATGCACTCCTGCAGTCTAATCCTGGGTATATTTGCTCAGAAGTAAGCTCCAGTGGGTGGATTGTTTAATGTATTAATTTCATTTATGAATTGCTTCTCCCAAAATATTGCAAAGTGATGCAACTATTAAAAACACCTGCAATTAAAAACATATATAGATGAGTAGGGTTTACTCCCAGGTACTTGTCCATAATCTTACAAGTTCCATGGATTTCAGTGGGAGGGAAATCCATGCATTTGCTTAGCCCATTCCTTTTGAAATGAATTGGACTGAAAGGGGCTTATTCTTGGATAAAGTATTTGAAGCTTTGAGCGATAGGCTGCCATGATAAGTACACGTACAGACACATTCCACGCATGTTTCCTTGGAAGTAAGTCCTACTGAGTACACTGGCTTACTCCTAAGTAAACAGGGTTGGAGCCTGGCTAGAAAATACATATTGTTGTGTCTTAGTTCTCACAAACAGCAAACCAGCTGGTGGTGAATCTGTGCACAAACACATCAGTGCTGCTTGATTCATTCACCTCATACAGAAAACTGGCATGTTGCCGCTGCGGGGTGCGTAGGTGTGGAGCATCCTTTTCCCAAACATGCCTGGTTTTTTATGCTTAGGGATTTTTCTTAAAAAGAACATGTAGGGAGAAGTATGCAATGTTGCGAGCCCACCGCTAGCATTTCTCAAGCGGTGCAGTTGAGAACCCCATTTGCCACCTCCGTATTTGTGAGAACAGGAACGAAGTTTCTAATTAATGCATTTAGCTTTTGCGGCTAGGCAGTTGTTTGTAATCTCAGTGTTGATCCAAAGGCAGTATTGAAGAAGTCAAGTCTGTAAATAGTGAGACAGGTATGTGGGGCAAATTTCAAATCTACCTGTGACATGTGTTGCATTGCTCTCTTTTTTACATTGTTACGTGACTTGTGTCACGTTTATAAGCGGAAATGGTTCTGAACGAACACTATCGCACTTACTTTGGATGCTGCAGATGTTGCGGGGTTGCAGGAAACAAAAGTGAATATGTTGCTGTTTCTGGCCAGTAACTTAAGTAGCAGCAGAAGGAAACTGCAAGGAATGTTGATGCACAGAATGTTGATGCCGCTCTCTAAACTGGCTCTTAGCAGAATTCTAATAAACTAATTTTAAGCGAAGCTATTTTATCAGGTCTTGGTAACCCACATAGAAAGTCCTATGCTTAGTTTTGCCTGTGAAATCTAATTACTTCAGCTAGGTCTGAGAAAATACTGTAACAACTTAGCAAAGCAATATTGTGCATGTTTACTTGGAAACAGATCCCAGTGTGTTAATGGCTCTCATTCCTATGTAGGTGAGCATAGGGATTGTAGCCTAGTTATCATAGTTCAACATCCTGCAGAACGTAATTTTGCAGTTGTCTTCAGTTCTAGTGTTTTTAAAGCGTCCCTACCTGATTTTAGGTAAAGCTAAGTCTCTTCAAGCTTCCCCCCCCACTTGCCTATTTTAAAGTCAACCCCCTATTTTAAGGCTCAGGGGTAAATAGAAACTATACTACAGTTTGCTTGTTAGCTTTTAGAGACATAATTGCTCTAACTGTAATCACGTTCTGCTAAATGTAACTTAAATATTACAAATGCATGAGAAGAGCAATTGAATTTTTGAATACAGGAGGTACCCATTTTAAAATAATTTTTAAAATGGTGCATTTGTTAGGCAAATTTGAAACACTATAGGATTTTCACAGACACATCTATGTTTCTAAGAGCAGGGCTTTGCTATGCTTCCTGAGACAGTCCTGGGCTATTTTCAGAAACTCTTACGGAGAACACTTGGCACTACTGGGTTTCCGTTCCACTCCTCTCAAGCAATACTGTCATGTAAATTTTAGATTGTTCTATGTAAATCATGTACCAGCCAAACAAATGCATATGTGAACAGACATTGAAAATAAATACAGTGAAACATGACCTTGTTCGAAGGCTTTGAATAGCGTTGAGTGCCTCAGATTGCACATGTGATTTGGACCGACTTGAATCAAATGTGTCTTCCCATTAAAATACCGAGCAAGTTTATAGTGTCTAATGAATAAAAAGTGCTCTTGTATCTGTTTATTGGCTGAAGTGAGAATGGCCATCTCAAAAGGAACCAAAATAACCTGCAATGTTAGTTTAATAAAAGAACTTGTTCACTTTTCTGTTTTACTTGAGCTAAGCTCTGTTGGTTGCTTTGCTGCGCATCTGTTATAAAATGGCACATGGGCTTATTTTATTGTTTCCTAAATGATATGCACCCAGAATTGTTTGGCATGCAATAGGTGGGTTGATATTTGAGCTTAGTGTGTTATGCATGTTTTAGAGGAGTAACACAGAGGTCCTTTTTTAAATAAATAAAAAAAATCTCACTATGCAGCAGAATGGCAATATACAGCATATATTTTCCATAGCAGCTGAAAATGTGTTTGTAGTTCCCACACAAAAAAGTACAGTTTGAAATTATTTATTCGTCTCTTCCCCCTTCCCCTGGAGCTTGTATTTTCTGATGCTATAGCTATTCAGCGTGTTTT
Source organism: Zootoca vivipara (assembly GCF_963506605.1). Classification (NCBI taxonomy): domain Eukaryota; kingdom Metazoa; phylum Chordata; class Lepidosauria; order Squamata; family Lacertidae; genus Zootoca; species Zootoca vivipara. Next base: position 38,800,052 of record NC_083278.1, read on the forward strand.
GACACAGGGAATGTTCTTTGACAGATGACAGAGCTTAGAAGGGATGATAAGGTGTATAACATCAATTCTGCAAGAGACTGAGTTGTGTCTTTTTTAAATAGATCAGAAATTATTTATACCATTTCATCTATATGGGAGAACTTAAATCAGGTTCATTTGCTAATTTCGAATTGTCAAATGCAATGCACTTCTTAAGTTACAAGGCATCAGAATCTGTAGATCTTATTATATGCTAATTTATGCCAGTGATGTGATGGGCACTGGATGCTATAATCACAGTGCTATAAAGTTGAAAAATATATCTGAGGCCAGCTAGAATCCACCCTAGCTATGGTAACATTTGGAGCATTCAATTCATTTGAGCAACTTGTTCTGTTTGCCAAATAATTATTTACATTTAGTAGACATTATCTGGATCCGAACCCACCAGCTCCTTAGCTGATGCAGTAGCTCATGTGACATCCTATGGTCAACAAACTTGATGTGTCCTTTGCCACACTTGGTGTACATTGCCCTCTCCATGCAATGCAAAGGCACAGAGCTCTCTAATGATGGGTCCCTCTGGCTACACCATCCAGGCAGCCGCATCCATCGCCAGCTATGCTTCTGCCCTGCTTTCTCCACCTTTTGTGTATTCTGCTGCAGAATAGTCTCGGAAAGCAGAGGACTGATGTTGTATTAGAAGCCCTGGCCAAAAACAAGGCAAAACTTGTTATTGAGCTATGGCTTACTCCCCAGGCTTGTTCCTCTGTAACCCAAGCACTGCCAATGACTTGCATTCCAACCCCTTGATCATATGCTTTCCAACATATGAGTGGTAATTGAATCCACCTGATTACTAAGTGGATCTCTAAATTAGAGGTGCATAATAGATGGAATATATAATAGATACTGCGTATAGAAGCCATGTTTACATGCAGCAATTGTGTCTTTATTCCACTTAGAGGTTTATAATAGTCTTTCAGCCTTTCAGATCAAAGGAACACTGCCTTTACATTCTGCCATGCATCATATTCTCCTTGACTGTTCTACTATTTAGAAATAAACCCCTTGTGGCATTAGGCTTCTAATAAGGCTTCATTATAAACTCACAATATGAAACTTCTCTGTTAATTTTTTTAAAATCTTCAGGTCAGAACTTTATTCCCCACCCTCAATCTGGTTGCTAGTGAACGGGATAAGCTTTTGGCTTGACCGCTGCTAGATGTTTATGCATATTGTTTTAATTTCCTCTTGAGTCACGGAATTTAAGGAGCTTAGCCAAAGCTAGTGGGATCAAAATTTAACTGTCTTTTTGTCTTTCTTCAGCATCTGAATGGGTCACAAGCAACAGCAGCAGCTCTGTACATGTGATGAAGGAAAATAAGATCTGGTAAGAGAACATTTTCAGTTCTAAGCGTCTAAGTTACTTTTTATATACCACAGAAGAAAAATTGAACTCGATTTTTGCTGTTGCAAAGGAGTCCTTGACACTGTCCTTATCAGCAATGAGGATTATGACAAGCTTAACTGAAATAATTATTACTTGACTGAAACAAGATTCCTAGCACCACCGTTGACCTGTTGTGTGACCTGCTGTGGAGTGGATGATAAACTTTATACATGTCCTTATGGATGCACTTGTAATAATGCAACTCTGAGCTTTTGCACAAAATAAGAAGAACTATGCTTTCGGGATTCCCCCCCCCCATTCAAAAGTTTCAGTTGCACTGTATCTGCCATTAAATAAGACTAGTCAGTAGAGAAGAATACAAGTGGAGACTTGTGAGTCACTCTACTTGAAGGGGAAGGCTTCAATTGGCTCACTGATAGGATACTTCAGGAGGGCTTCCACCACTCCTCTTGGCTCTGTGATTGTTGCCACTATCATATACAGCCTTATCACCAAGCAACCATGCAAAGGCAGGGCTGCGACTTTTCCAGAAGTGCCTAGATAATGCACTTTTGAAAGGAGTTTTAAAGATTTTTTAGTAAGAATTTGCCCTGATGAGATAACTGAAGCAGCCCTTGAAAGTTGGGGTGTTGCTTTTCAGCAGTTGGTTCATGGCAGGCCATTTTAATGTTCATGTGCAAACTGCTCCTCCTGCACTTGTCTGAGGAGAGCATCAACAAGACATCACCCCTCAATAACATCTGTCGGTTCTAGATAGGTCAGTTGGGTTGAGTGTGGTGCTCAGAACGCCAAGGTCATAGGTTTGACCCCTTTATGAGACAATGGCATATTCCTGTATTGCAGGGGGTTGGACTAGGTGATCCACAGGGTCCCTTTCAACTCTACAATTCCATGAGTTCCACCTCTTTACTTTGGCCTTTTGACGCCCATGATACATATTTTTAGGGCCTACCCTATTTTGATTTGTAAATTGTTTTAACATATTTTAAAATTGTATTTTAAAATTGAAGTCACATGCCCTGATACTTTATGGTAAAGAACAGATAAGAAACTTGATCATCATCATCCCTGGCCGTGGCTGAGAGGAGCTGGGAGTACCATAGGTTAGTCACTCCTGCAGTTGAGCATTTAATTTAGAGTATGCATGAAGTCTCCTACATAGATTAATGAGCCAGGCATATGCCCAAAGTAAGTATAAAGTTAAGTCCTGTGCCGCCTAATATTTGTGGCTACTGTTCAATGTGGCTTATTCTCAGGTAAGTACAGTGGTGCCTCGACTTACGAATTTAATCTGTTCCAAAGGCACCTTCGTAAGTCGAAAAATTTGTAAGTCGAAAAGCGCCATTGGAAACGCGATTTCCCATAGGAATGCATTGGAAACGAAAAAATTCGCAAGTCAAAGCAACCCTATCTAAAACCGCCGCTGTTTCCATTCGGATGTCGAAAAAATTGTAAGCGTGCGGCCATTTGCCCCATTCGTAAGTCGAAAAATTCGGTTGTCGAAAAATTCGTAAGTCAAGGTATCACTGTATGTGTAGGGCTTCTGCCTGCCTTAATTTGAATGTTTAAGGGCACAGAACTGCAAACTTTATTGTCCTTATTCTTCTGTTTATGTTGCAATTGGCACATAATTCTGCCCATCCAAGCTTTCTCTGGTTCCATTGGACCTGAACATGTATTGCTTGAAAAACAGGCAAAATATTCAAAGAGGATAAATCTGCCATGATGGCTATATCACCTCCAGGCTTAGAGGTGGCCTACCTCCAAATTTCACTCACCAGGGGACAACAGGAAATGACGATTGCACTCACGTCTTGCTTGCGGCCTTCCCATAGGCATGGTGACCCTAGTGACTAGTTGCTGGGAAACAGAAAATTGGCCTAAATTGGCCTTTCATCAGCTCTTGCGGTCTCTTCTGTTTTCAAATGTACCAGTCAAGTCCTATAACTTTCTAACCTAAAGTGTATACTTCAGAAATAGTGTATTTTTAAGTTTAAAAAAATGCAGTTGAGAAGTTCGTTAAAGATTGAACAAACAGGAAATCCCAATTGAAATGGGAGTTGCATTAACACAGCTCATGTTCGTTTCAGTGCGGCTTGTGCCCAAAGCCCTCTTCATGTTTTGCAGAAATTGGATTGATTGGATTTTTGATTAGCATGCTTGTGAAATGGTGTGTCTTTTTAAACATTTTCACCCCTTTAAAAACTATGCATGATAATTTACACTGAGTTGCTGCAACTACCAAGTGACACTGATAATGCCAATATAGTCCTAAAAGAGTTTCTAAGTGTTTACGTAATGTTCATTGAGAAATTATTGTACATGCAAAGTGCAGTAATAATATTTATTAAGATGTGGACCTGTTAAATGAGTGAGAGGATGGTTATGGAAGAAAGTAGAAATGCTATATTTATAATCACTTTCCTGAATGGGCCGCTTCATCATGGGTTACATTGGATTGTAGTTTTGAATTAAATGTATTTTTAGTGATTGAAATAAAATATTTGCTGATAACTTTTACAGATTGTTGGAGTAATTATTAGAAGTAAATTTGGCAAATACCTTATATTCTGGCGTATAAGACGACCCCCAGCTTTTCCAGTTAAAATATAGAGTTTGGGATATACTCACCGTAGAAGAAATACGACCCGGCGTATAAGACGACCCCCAACTTTTGAGAAGATTTTCCTGGGTTAAAAGGTAGTCTTATATGCAGGAATATACAGTAGATGAATGGTTGCAGCCTAATTGTTTTTTTCTGACTGTGACTTGGTTGTCTTTTATTTTTACACTGCTTTACCTTTTATGAAGAAGTGCAGTAGAGTCCAAACCTCACAGTGCAATCGACTACATGTCTATTCAAAACAAAGCCCTACCAAGTTCAGTGGGACTTCCTCTAAGGAACCTGAGAATGGAATTGTGGCCTTGGTGTGTGTGTGTTTTTTAAAAAACATGTTTGAGGTGCAAACATGCTGCCTCAAGTGACCTGTGGTCCTTTTTTCTGTCAGGCCTTAAACCCTCTTAAGCTGTAGAGCTTGAAGATGTGAGGGCAAAACATGTGTAGCAGGTAGGTGATCCACTTTACAAACCTCATGATCAGGAAACCTGGTATTGCAGGATTCCTGATCATGCAGAGGCTTCCAACTATGTTCAATCGAACACTCTTAGAACTTAAAAGATCCCATCACACCTTCATGCTAAGCACAGGAAGGGAAGGAATGAAGAGGGCAGGCTCCAGTGCATGAAGTGAGGGATGTTGGAGCAGGACCGACACATCTACAGTGGTGCCTCGCTAGACTAATTTAATTCGTTCCATGGGTCTTTTTTTTAATAACAAAAAATTCGTCTAGCGAATCCCATAGGAATGCATTGAATTTTTTTTTTGAATTTTTTTTGCCCATAGGAACGCATTAATTGAATTTCAATGCATTCCTATGGGAAACCGCGATTCGCTAGACGAATGTTTTGTAAAACGAATTAGTCTAGCGAGGCAACCTCCACTAGAAAAAACCTTTTGTTAAGCGGAAATTTCGTTAAGCAGGGCATTCTTTAAGCAAGGCACCACTGTATACACAACCCCTTATACACTTTCCTTCTCACATGTTAAGGATAACTGCCTGAAGAGGATGATGGACTTTTTTCATCACCCGGCATCCTGTTCACTCTACGTCCTATTCGGGTGCTCAATGTAGACAAACATGTAAAAGAGCACATGCGAAATTGGGGGCACAGGGCATGTCTTTTGAGATGTTACTTTAGAGCAGGCATCCCCAAACTTTGGCCCTCCAGATGTTTTGGACTACATTTCCCATCTTCCCCGACCTCTGGTCCTGTTAGCTAGGGATCATGGGAGTTGTAGGCCAAAACATCTGGAGGGCCGCAGTTTGGGGATGCCTGCTTTAGAGCCTTCCAAGAATTTGAGGGTGAAGGTCTGAAGTTGGGAGTCTCTTGTACATACTTAGGTTTCAAATTGCATGGGGAGCCTCAGCAAGGAAAGGAGGCTCCCTGTTTTCAAGGACCTCAAGGCAGCAAACATGCTTCTCCCCCATCTCCTGCATTCTACAACAACCTGGTGAGGGTTGGCTTAGAGACGGCAACTGGCTTTAGGTTGATCAGTGAGGTTCATGTGTTAGTTGGGCCTTGAACCTGGGCCTCTTCAGCCGCCCCCGCCGCCCCCCTTGACAGTAAACACTACGCCAGCTGCTAATTGGGATGACTGACTGCAATCTGGAAAGATACAGAGTGGGATCCTTACAGGCAGTGCAGCTTTTCCTTATCTTCCACAAAGGTAGCCACCCCACGCCAGATTCAAAGTTGTTGGTTTAAAAGAAAAATCCCTAAATTGTGCAGGGAGGATGCTGACTGTGTGCTTACAACACGCTTGTGTTCATGCGTAAAGGGGCTCATTAGATGGGGTCCATTATGTAAAAGCAAATCCCATTTAACACAATATTTAAGATCAGAATGCCAAATTTACAGTTGCCTGAAATTCAGGTTCCCTTGTTTAGCTGCATGTAATTAGCCCCTCATTTATCTGAACTTCTAATCCCCCAAGGACTGGCATGTGCATTATATTTTTATGGCATTAACCCCAGGGATGATTGCTGCTGGTCCCTGTAGATTCTTGCTTAATTCTATTGGATTATCTCTACTCACTGCCTACAGGTAAGTTGCGGGATATTTACATTTTAATAGACCAATTTCCTTTCCGTAGAACAAAACAAGTAGTAAAAGAGAATATGAATGCTGGCCTAAAGGAGGCTGCATTCTCCTGAAACCTCCAGGTCACTTCAGTGTCAGTTTAATTTGATTTATTATATTTCTATGCCACTTTTCATTCAAATGAATCCCAAAGTGGCTTACAAACAATAAATAACAATAACGTGACACTAGAACATAATAGAACATCACAAATACAGCATAAGACATATAGAATAAGTAACAAATCATTGGTAAAACAAATACAGTCTATAAAACACTTTTAACAAAGCAACAACTAAATAAATAAGCTAGTCACAATCAAAGCAGAAGTCACCATATATGATTAATAAGTCAATACAGCATTTATAACCTCAGTGCTATTTTTCTAGAAAAAGAGGTGCCTGAACTCACCATGAACGCCTCTCCTGTTCTCTTATAATGGCAATGGTGCCTACCTGAGAGATGCTGGAACAGAGTTCCAGATAGGAAAAAAAAAGCCCTGTATAATCTATAAAACAATATTAACAACATTAACAAAAGAGCAACCAAAGGTTAATTTAAGCACTGTTAAGTTCACACACAGCCAATTCCTAGGGGCTTAGGCCCCTGCAATAAAATATTTGAGGGGGCCAGGCCCCCACAAAGTTGATGGGCATTCCCATTCAAATGCTTTGCATGCGCTGTCTCAATTGTGATCGATTATGCAGGTTGGAGCTTACCTGGGCACCCACAATATTTTATTCAAGTTGGCACCCCTGCTCTGCAGCACCATGCCCGTGGCAGCAAGTTCCTTCTGAAGGTTCCTGGTGCTGGCGGTGGGGCAGCAGAGATGAAACCACCCACCCACCCATCCCAATGGCCAACAGTCTCTCTCCCCTGACAGTTGTTCCTCTGGAAACAGCTCCATTATGAAGGCTCCTAGGGCTGGAGGTTGGGGCAAGGCAGGTAAACACAAGAGTCTCTCAGCCCTCACCAGTTTAACTGGGGTGGAGTGGGATGTTAATCTAGGGCTGAATATTTCCCCTTTTTTAATTTTTTTTAATTCCCAGAGCCAAGTACTCGCAAATCAGAATCCTGTTGTACAGAAAATGCAATCAGAAAAGATCAGAGCCTTTACTTCCCTTTGAATTGGGACACCTGTAGAAAAGCGGCTGCCAGAAGGAATACAAGTCCGTCGCTTTGCATGCAGAAGTTGCCAGATTCAACCCCTGGCATCTCCAGGTAGAGCTAGGAACATCCCATGTCTTAAGCCCTAGAAAGTTGATTCCAGTTAAGACAATACAGAACTACATGGACCATTGATTCACTATCTAAGACAGCTTCTTATGCTAAGTCAGGGACAGCAAATCACTATATGTTGCAACGCCTGTTCTGTGTGTTTGTTTAGACCACGCATCCCCAAACTGCAGCCCTCCAGATGTTTTGGCCTACAACTCCCATGATCCCTAGCTAGCAGGACCAGTGGTCAGGGATGATGGGAATTGTAGTCCAGAACATCTGGAGGGCCGAAGTTTGGGGATGCCTGGTTTAGACATAAGCCCTGTGTGGCCCAGTGTATTGAATGAGTCCTTCTGGAGCTTCCAGCCAGATGAAACTGACTACTTATCTTAAAAAAAGACTTCTAAAAACAGTGGCTGCCCTTTCTGAGGACATCCTCCATATTCAGATGCAATAGAAATGTCCATTACAGGATAGGAATTCAGAAGAATCTAAACACTATTGTAGCACAAGGGTTTGTGATATCACCTCACCTTCAGATGATATTCAATGGCAGCTTTCCTCAAGGTCAGCCATCTTTGCTGAGGTTATTCACTGATTTCTTGAGAGACGTTCTGCTGACTCTCTGCTGGAATGATTGAGGTAACTAAGAATCTGCAGCCTAAGAGAGGAATGCTATTTGACATCTGAAAAGAATTTGAATTAACATTTTAAGTGCTATTTTATGCTTCTTTTTATATGGTTGAACCTGTTAAATTTTCCTAAATGCTTCTTTTGTTAGTAGTAAATTGCCCAGAGTTCAGAGTTCTGGCCAAATCATAAAGCTGTTCCTAGACATTTGCAACACAGTACAATAATTATCAAGAAGGGTGCATTGAATAAAGCTGCAGATTTTATACATTGTCTTCAAGTCAGGCACTTTTGATTTTCTACAATTAATATTTTCAAGCATTCAGAATGCCAGAAATATTTAAGGGATGTAATTCTAGCTTAGATCTCTGGTGTGCAAAACCTTGTTAACCCAAGACTGGGGAGGGGGGGGCACTTGGAAAATCTGCAGAGCCAGAAGATAGTGTCTCTATATACATGATACAATAGATGATCTTATCCAAGTGTTATTAAGCCTACAAATTATTTGAATTCACTGTGTGCTCTTGTGGTCACAGCCCTGAATAAACAGCCTTTCTGTTTATCCTGCCTCTAATAACTGAAATGGTTTATATGTGCCTCTGAGCAATTCAGATAAATGAGTTTGAACCTTACTTAAAACTTATCCCAAGATCAATTTTGGTTACTAAACTTCGTGCTCTGCATAAAGACAGAATGGGTGTATCATTCAACAGAAGGAAGCATATGAATTCTTAAAGAGTTAGATTTTAACTCCTTCTGATAGTATTATTGAGGGGGGATTTAAATGATAAAAATCATCTTTGTTATTAATGAATGAATTAATTTATATATCACTTAATGCTCAAGTAGGCTTCTAAATTGTTTCCAAGTATAAAAACCAATTACACAGACATTAAAAAGGATTCATAATTAAAATATACTCTAATAACAATCCCTTTAAACATAATCTTTGTAATATAAAAGGCAGTATAGAAATGTAACAAATAAAAACAATAATGACAAGAACTTCCATCATTAAAATATGAAATAAAGCAATCCTATTAAAACAGCAGAGCACTTAAAACAGGAAACTCCAGTGACAAGTTGAAGGGAAAGCCTGTGTAAACAGGTGCATCTTCCAAAGCTGGCAGAATGCCACTATTGATGGGCATCTTCTGTTTCAGCAGAGAGCCTGTTCTATAGCACTTGTACCAGCAGTGAAAGGTTTCACTTCCATGTCAGGAGCTGATTATCACTAGGCCATGGCAAGACTAATGGCTTTGCATTGCTTAGGCTGCAGGCCTGCAAACAGCATTTGGCTGGCTGAAGGGCCATAGGAAGTGACGCTAGTGATGTTCCATCAGCAGAGAGGGAGGCCTGCTAACAAGACACCACCCACACCACAAAATGGCCCCCAAGCATAGCACCAGAAAGCTCCACAAGAATGGACGTCCTACTTGCTGTGTTCTGCCAGCAGTGGGGACCCAAACAGGGTTTGGGGGGAGGTCACAGATCTACAGCTTTCTAACACCACTTTTCCCCCTGACATGCTCCCAATGTACCCCAAAACTATAGCAGTCTTGCAGCCAGGAAAATTATTTCCCTTTCATTGTGTTCAGTGGGAGGAGGGGGACAGGTTTCCCAGGCTGATCTGAAGTATCCAGGTTGGTCTGTTTCCCTCCAGGTGGCAGGGGGAGGACTTGAATCTCCAGGCAGGCAAGAGTGACTTAAAAATACAGTGGTACCTTGGTTCTCAAACTTAATCCATTCCAGAAGTCCATTTCAAAACCAAAGCATTCCAAAACTAAGGCACGTTTTCCCATAGAAAGCAATGCAAAACGGATTAATCCGTTCCAGACTTTCAAAAGCAACCCCTAAAACAGCAATTTAACATGAATTTTGCTATCTAACGAGACCATCGATCCATAAAATGAAAGAATAATCAATGTACTGTACTATAAAATAAAATAAATAAGACAGTATTGTAGATGATTAAAAAGAAAAATTCTTACCTGCACTGATTATAGTCATTGTTTGGATGGGGGGCTTTTATCCATTTCTGCAGTCACACATAGTCACAAGAACAAATTAACAAAAAAGTCTCAAAAACAAAAACGCAAAATAAATAGCAAAAACAAAAGTGCCAAACTTCCGAAGTTTTACTTCCGAAATGTTCAAAAACCAAGGCGCAACTTCTGAATGGTGCAGGTGCCCCAGAAACAATAGCCGACAGCAGCATCAGACGTTCAGCTTCCGAAAAGTGTTCAAAAACCGGAACACTTCCTTCCAGGTTTTTGGCGTTTGAGAACCAAGGTGTTTGAGAACCAAGGTACCATTGTATAAGGGTTGCAAATTCAGCCCGGCAGGAACTAGCTGCAAATTATTGCATATACAGTAGACTCATGAGAGAGGGTTGTCCTTTGCTCCCTCTGCCTCTCTCCCAATTAACTTCCATCTCCAGGGTTCAGTGGTGAAAGGGAGTGCAGAGGAAGAAAAAGAACTGAGCTCTAGATGAGGAGAGGGTTATAAGTACACCGGGGCATCTGATGTGAAATAGGGGGCTACAGAAGAAAGTGGAGCATATGAAGAACAGCAGCGGGACCCAAGTTGCCTGCCCCAACTCCTGGATGGTCTTTTGTTCTTCTCGAGCAAGTCTGAGGAAGCAAGGAGAAGAAAACTGACTGATGAAGATGGGAGTGCTGAGAGACAGGAGTGGAGTGGAGAATCTGGACTACAGGAGGCATGGGCGTAGGCAGGGGGGGCAGGAGGAGGCAGCTGCCCCCCCCTAGAAGCAAAAAAATTAATGTATTTTACAGACCATAACCAGCACTTTTCCCCTCCAAAAACTGAAGTGGAAAGGGCTTTGCTTTAGCAAGAGCAGCTAAGTCTCCGCTTGCTGGGGGGGGGGGACACAGCAGTAACAAAAGCACATCAAATAAATAAAGCAAAGTGGCTACCAGTAGTTAAGCAGTTAAGACAATGGAGCATATATCCCCAGGCAAGATTCGATAGCTGACCATTTCACCCTATTGTTCTTAAGTGGGAGCTGTTAATGAGCATTCAGGAGCATTAAGAGTTCTATTGGTGATTTAATGAGGGTGCAGACTCAGGGGATTCAATTTGACTAAGGTGGCTCTGCAAGGCTAAAAAGAAGTGAATAAGAAAGGGGGGGCTGTAGCTTTGACAGACACAGTGATGTTTATAAAAAGCATTGGTGTTCCAGTCTGCCCCTCCTCCTGCATCTGTATACTGTAAATCAGGGGTGGCCACCTCCCAAGAGACTCTGATCTACTCAGAGTTTAAAACTGGGGGTGATCTACCCCCTTTTGGGGGGTTCAGGTCAAAGCTGTTGAGTTTTTTTTAAAGGAAGGGAAGCCCTGTTTTTTGGGGGTTAGGTCAAACTTGTTGAGCTTCTTTTAGGAGGGAGGGAGGTCCATTTTTGTTTAGGGCTTCAGGTCATAGTTCAACTTTTTTGAGGGAGGAGGAAAATTTTGGGTGAGCTTTTTTTAGGGGTGCCAGTGACCTACCAGTGATCTACCACAGACATCCAGTGATCTACTGGTAGATCACAATCTACCTGTTGGACGTGCCTGCTGTAAATCAAGCAGAGAGAAAGCTGCTTACAAGGCTCCTGTACATGCAGAGTTCCAGCATCCCAGCGTCACCCAGAGGCACCCACAAATATGAGTTATCCCTCTCTCTATTTCTTCCTTCCTTCCCTCCCTCTTCCATCTTTAATAAAATACGGGGGGGGGCAGATAAACCCCACATAGAAAGCCCATCAACATGGGGGGATGACTCTTTCAAATACGGTATTTACCAGTAATTGGGGGGGGGGGAGAGGCACCTAGGCCTCTAGGAGTTGGCTGCTATGCCTAGGAGTAGGGGAATTCAAGAAAGCAGAACGATGCATATGGTATGGTAATATATCAATAGAATCGTAGAATTGTAGTCGGAAGGGACCACAAGGGTCATCTAGTCCAACCCACTGCAATGCAGGATTTTTTTCCTAAGGTGGGGCTTGAACCATGGTTGAAATATTATGCTGATATGCAGCAACGCCTCGGAGCCGTCGTGGCTGCGGCCATGCCTTGCCCCGCCCTCGCCCGCCCTTCCACCCCCTCTCGCCTGCCCGACCCTCCTGTCTTCTTGCTGCAGAGTTCCAGCATCACAGCGTCATCCAGAGACACCCACAAATATGAGTTATCTCTCTCTCTATTTCTTCCTTCCTTCCCTCCCTCTTCCATCTTTAATAAAATACGGGGGGGCAGATAAGCCCCACATAGAAAGCCCATCAACATGGGGGGATGACTCTTTCAAATACGGTATTTACCAGTAATTGGGCGGGGCACCTAGGCCTCTAGGAGTTGGATGCTATGCCTAGGAGTAGGACAATTCAAGAAAGCAGAATGATGCATATGCTATGGTAATATATCAATAGAATCATAGAATTGTAGTCGGAAGGGACCACAAGGGTCATCTAGTCCAACCCCCTGCAATGCAGGATTTTTTCTTAAGGTGGGGCTTGAACCATGGTTGAAATATTATGCTGATATGCAGCAACGCCTCGGAGCCATTGTGGCTGCGGCCGTGTCTTGCCTCGCCCTCACCCGCCCTGCCACCCCCTCTCGCCTGCCCGACCCTCCCGTCCTCTCCAGCCAAGCAGGGTAGCCGCCAACGCTACCAGCCCCAGAAGCACAAGGTGGCCGCTGCTGCCACCGCCACGATGTCATCAGGCCCGTTGGCCCTTTAGCCCCGCCCACTTTGTGGCCCCTCCCCTTCTGTGCCTTGGCCCCGCCCCTGAACGACCATGGCTTGCCCCCCCCTAGTTTTGATCCTGGCTACGCCCCTGACAGGAGGTATTTATTACTTAGTTTCATTTGAAGTGGAGCAGAGACTAAATGGATCATTTCAGGGGGAAGTGGTGGAGTAGAGGCAGAAAGAGTGGGGAGAAGGATCCAATTGGGAACTCATGTGCCTATGTGGAAGTAATGTGCCTGAAGATTTAGTCCAGTGCTAGGGTTGCAACTTTGAGCAAAACTAAAACTAAAAAATAAAAATAAAAGCTCAACTTTTCTGTCCAGATTTTCACTGTTTGAAATATGGCAACCCTACCCACTACCTACTGACTTGCCCAATCTATGAGGACTTAAGAGCAGTCTTGTTCAAAGATTTACATTTCCCAGTTGAGAGATCAATTGGGGATCTGATAAACTTTTTGTTAAGGGGCAGGTCTTTTCGAGTGGCAATTTTAAAGAGAAAAGTTAGTGGGGATAAGTTAAATTATCCAGGGGAGCAAACTCTTTTCTGACATAATGCCCGGTTTCAATAATTATTCTAACTGTGTAATGTATTTCATTCTGTTTTATGTATTTTGTTTTTTTGTAATGTCTTCAGCTACACCCAATAAATATTATTTGTAATTTGTAATGGGGAACCCTAGGACAGGCATAAGAAATCACTTTAGATATGGAAAAGGATGGAATTGGGGGGGGGAGTGTGTATTTAAGAAAAATTGAGAACATTTCCAACACAGTCCTTGATTGAATACAGTGCTATATTGATTTACAAAGGGGCTTCTGTTAGCTTCTGTTAGGTATTTTTGGCTCTCTACCTACTCTGTCTATTAAACACAGAGCTTGGAAAATAAGTTGTGTCTGTGTCTAAAGAAGAAGTTTGGAAAAGTCTGTTCTCGAGGTGAAAAGAAGATATTTGAAACCTTAAGTAGGTCTTGATCTAAACAGAGCCTGGGTGGGGAGTTTCACAATGGAAGAAAACAGTATATTACTGTAAGTAATAAATGATGGTGTGAGGGACAGGGGATACCGGGAGGTCCCTCCCATCTTAAGTACCAGCTTATCGCCAAGCGCTGGGGAAAGCAGGGAGAGTTCCGCCTCAAGCGGAGACTCAGGAAGTGGTGACCGAGGCTCGGGCAAGGTAGCGGAGCCCATGCACAAGGTGGGACAGGAAGGGGGGAGCAAGGGGGGAAGGCCGATCCCGCCGACCCCGGAATTACGCAAGAAACGTCATGGGAGGAGATTAGGTCTTCCCAAACTTCTTTGCTGGAAGAAAACGCGCCAACCTCCATTCGGAGGTACTGACGCCTGACTGACAACATGTATATAGATCGCTCCGAGCACTGTAAATAATCAGCACTTAATAAAAGCCTAAAAGGACAATGCTGTGAGGAGTCGTTACTCTAGAGTAGCCGCATCTGCATCTCTGACAGATGGCAATTTATTTCATTGATGAATGGTTTTCCTTGAGGTATCTCAAAGTTTCTACAATGTAATAAAAACATATATAAAACAGTTACATATATAAAAACTGTTAAAACAATTGCATTATATACAGAGAAAGTGACATAGTTTAAAACAGCAACATAGCATGTAGTGAATACATAAAATCAACTCAAACCCAATACAGATACCAATGGATCAATACACCATCAGCAGCTTTCCCCAATCTGGGTACCAGCAGATGTATTCACTGACAACTGCTGCCAGCATGGTCAATGGTTGGATGATGGGAGTTGCAGTCCATCCACATCTGGAGGACACAGGATCTAGAAGGCCTGACCTCATATAGCACAAGAGCTTGCCTCCTGAAAATATATCATCTGAAGCAGCCTTCGCCAACATGGTTACTTCCAGATGTTTTAGACTACAACTCCCATCAAGCCCAACCAGAGCTGGAGGGCACCAGGTTGACAAAGGCTGATCCAGAGCACTTTAAAACAAGAAGAAGTATATGGGAGATGGTGTGTTGATGGATTCGAACCATAACTCTCTACTACCAGCTGCCAAGTTAGTGAATCCCAGGACAACAACCAGGAACAGAACTTGCTGAAATTTATCTTGCTGTTAAGATAAAAGGTCCAAATTTCAAATAGAATTGTTGGAAGGCAGAATAAAATTGTTGTCAAAAATGTATGATTTGTTGTTAGAATGGTATACGAAAGATGAATTGACAAAAGATGTGATGATAAAATGGGCAAAATATTGAATATGATGCGTGGTTGAAATTGTGGAACCAAACATTGAAATTTACTGCATGTACTGCCCTGAAAGAGAATGTTTTGAAGATGATGTATAGATGGTATTTAACACCAGTAAAATTGGCTAAGATGTATAGAATGAGTAGTAAATCATGCTGGAAATGTAAAGAGAAGGATGGTGAATTTTATCATTTGTGGTGGACATGCGAAAAAATTAAAAGATTTTGGGAAATGATATATAATGAACTGAAAAAGATTTTTAAATACACTGGAGGCTTTTTTTATTAGGACTTATAGGAGAGGAGATTGTAAAAGGAGACCAAGTACTATTTATGTATGCGACAACCGCGGCTAGGACTTTGTTAGCCCCAAAATGGAAAACTCAGGAGTTACCGACGATTGAAGAGTGGCAGATGAAAATGATGGACTATGCGGAACTAGCAAGGCTGACTAGCAGGATCCGAAACCAGGGAGAGGCAAGGTTCCAAAAGGACTGGAGTAAATTTGTAGACTATATGGAGAGGAACTGTAGAAGTTTAAAGACACTTGCAGGACTGAAATAAATCCTATGAAATGATTTTAAGTAGATGGAGTAAAGGAACTGCGAGACAGGAGTGGATAAGAAAACCGAATGAGGGGAGGGAGGGAAGTCAAAGCTCGGCAGAGCACAGGGAATTTGAGATAGCTGAATAGATGTTAAAAGGAGAAAATTTAGTGTTTATTATGTGTTGTTGTGTTTGTTGTTGAATGCTTTGTTATTGTTTAATGTGTTTATTTGAAAATTTAATAAATTGTCTTTAAAAAAAGAGAAATTTATCTTGCTGTTAAAATTTATTATATACAAGCAGAATAAAGCACACCTTTGTACAAGTTACTATATACAAAGACAAGATTCAAACTCCTACTCCAAACTCTACACTCCAACACTAAACTGCTGTGTCATACTGCTTATAAGGGAGAGCTTAGCCCAGGGGTCCCCAGACTTACCGGGCTTTGGGCTGGTGCTCGCCGCACCGACCGCGCGGCGGGCCGGAGGGCAGGGGAGTGCGCGCGCAGCGGGCTGGAGGGCGGGGGAGTGCGCGCCCGTGCGCATGCGCACACGCACACGGTCGAAAAAAAATCGCCGAAAATCGCTTATGCGCATGCGTATGGGCCTCCCCCAACCCGGAAGTGCACCGGAAATGACCTCTTCTGGATCAGGAGAGGCCCATACACATGCGCACAAAGGATTTTCGGCGATTTTTTTCCGATTTTGAGGATCACCGCCGCGCCGTGCGCCGTAAGAGCGGGCGGCGGCAGCGGGCGGCGGGGGTCGTCGCGGGCCGGATTGGGAGGCTAATTGGGCCACATCCGGCCGGGGGCCGTAGTCTGGGGACCCCTGGCTTAGCCAATCACCACCTGTTGCTATGCTTCCCTGTCTCCAAGCAGACTTTCTCACGCACTCTGTTTAACTTGGCTTGTTGCCAACTCACTAATTGTCTACTCCAGAAGCTGCTAGCATTCACATGTCTCAACATGGTGGTCCTTGGCAGCACTTGGCTTAGGCCATGCAAGAAGTTTAAGATTATAAACATACAGGTTCATTCTTGTATAGCAAGAAGCTGTCAACGATTTGTCATGCGTTCTGCTCCAATCTCTTTAGCAGCATCCAGTTTGAAGGCTATAGAAAATGAACAAATATGTCTGAACAAGTCATCCCAAGCCCTTTTGCACTTGTCTGGCACACATTTCCAGCGCTCTTTTGTCACAGCATTGTATTGCATTTGCTTTACATGAAACTATTTATAGTATGGGTCTGCTTCAAACAATATTCATTTTAGAGGTTATCGTTTGGTGCTTTCTCATTTAACTATGAAATCAGCTCTCTCACTGCAGCTTAAGTTAATCTCCAAACATGAAAACAATGCATTACCATTTCAAATCAGAAACTACAAGGAATAGCTGCCTTTGAGCAAGCCTGCATTTAATTTGAGAAGGTTTCCTATTCAGTCCAGTGAGTGGAAAGAAAGAGGAAAACTAATTTGTAAGCAAACGGAGGGAAGTCTAAAAATTCCATGCATCTGCCAGAGAATAGCATGCTTAGAACTAGATATTTCCTCATGAATTTTACTGCAGCAGCACCCAGTGCTCAAGAGACAAGCTGGAGCTGCTGCAATAACTTCTGAGCAGGTGGGTTGTCGTTGCAAGGGAGAGGGGCAAGTCCAGAGAGGAGATTGCTGTGGTGCAAATGCAATAGCACATCCAATCCATTGCTCCATGCAATTCTCCCCACCCCCTTGCCCCTCCCTCCCTCCCTGTTGGTAAGCAACAGACACCCACATGGTATGGGGTTATGCAACCCCCGAGCCAAGGAGATAAGTAACTCCACAATCTTTAGGAGGCATTGGAAGGCAGCCCTGTATAGGGAAGTTTTTTAATGTTTATTTTTTTAAAATGTTTTTAAATATGTTGGAAGCCGCCTAGAATATCTATGGGGCAAGATGGGCATAACAACAACAACAACAACAACAACAACAACAAAGGATGTCCCTATTTTCATCAGAGAAAGGTTGGAGGGCCTTTTCATCAGAGAAAGGTAGTGGCGCCCGCCCTGTGGAACGCCCTCCCATCAGAGGTCAAGGAGATAAACAAATACCTGACATTTAGAAAACACCTAAAGGCAGCCCTGTTTAGGGAAGTTTTTAATCTGTGATATTTTAATGTATTTTAATCTTTGTTGGAAGCCGCCCAGAGTGGTGGGGAAAACCCAGCCAGATGGGCGGGGTATAAAGAAATAATAATAATAATAATAATAATAATAATAATAATAATAATACAACATACAAGTGTTGGAGGGTTTGTTATTTTCTAAGCTGTTGGGATTTTGTTGTCTCCAATTTTTGCAAGTTACATATTATTGCTTGAGCTTTGTATTTATGTCAACTTTTGTTGGGGGCCCTAAGTGTATCCAACAAAGTTGTCCAGTGCATAGCTGCCAAGTTCTCCCTTTTTAAAAGGGAAATTCCCTTATGCTGAATAGGCTTCCTCGCAAGAAAAGGGAAAACTTGGCAGCTATGGTCCAGTGGTGCAAGAGGACTTCCTCTTATTCTTCTTTCTCCACATGCCCCCTAAATCTGAGGTTCCTCCAACCCTCCATGTGAGGAGAGGAAAGAGAAAGTAAATTCCATGAGCGAAGCAGAAGTCCTTCATTGGATACAGGTCTAACTAATTAACCAACCTTCCTGTAAGAAAAGCCCTTGCGGTCATGATGTTTGTTAATATTTGGATCAGTGGGTGGTTAGTTACAGTACAAGTGAATTCATTTGTACTGCATTTCAAATCATTATTTTGTTTGTTTGGCCTGCAGCACATAAGGGATTCAGTCTGTGTATTAAATCTAATCCTAGTTGGGCTTTGGGGAGCAGATATAGATGATATAGATATAGGTATATACTGTATCACAGAAGATATCTCTTAAGCAATCTATCCAGCAGAGATGTGATTTTCCTGTGTGAAAAGTGTTCCTTTGTTTTCTCCTAAACAACTTCTGTGCAAGAATATCAGCCTGTCAGGCAGCTAGTTTGGTGACCTGTTACAGGGTGGGCACATTTGTAGTGTACTAGGGATAGGGAGCCATTTCTCTTCACACTCCCCTCCCCTCTCCTTTAGACATTGTGTTCACCAATCTAATACCAGCATACACACTGCAAACACAATTTTGGTACAGGGAGAATTGTTTCTCAGAAGAGTTTGGTTCTCCCTTTCAGCATCTGCTCCTGAGTAGACACCTTTTCAAGGAGTCGCTTGGCAACACTCAATGGCCCATTCATTTGATGCACGTGGTTCACTCCTTCCCTCAAAGTTTCACTTCTGCTGAGGGGGATATTGGATTTTCTTTGCATTCAAATCAATTTTATTTTGTGACTGGGAAAATGCAGTTTTCTCACCCACGTAGCCCATCCATTGCTGAAATGGCTGGGCTGGGAGAAATGACACACAGTAAAAATTTATGTGAACATTTAGGCCAAACGTATATTCCCAATGCTGTTTTGTGAAGTTGTTGTTGGTTTTCTTGTTTATGCGGCTATAGCCAAGATGCTCTTGTATAACTTTATCCTGAAGTGCCCTAGTAAGTTAAAGGTGACCGACTCTGGGGTTGCGCACTCATCTCGCATTATTGGCCAAGGGAGCCGGTGTATAGCTTCCAGGTCATGTGGCCAGCATGACAAAGCCGCTTCTGGCAAACCAGAGCAGCACATGGAAACACCGTTTACCTTCCCGCTGTAGCAGTTCCTATTTATCTACTTGCATTTTGACGTGCTTTCGAACTGCTAGGTTGGCAGGAGCTGGGACCAAGCAATGGGAGCTCACCCCGTCACAGGGATTCGAACCACCGACCTTCTGATCAGCAAGCCCTAGGCTCAGTGGTTTAACCACAGCGCCACCTGGGTCCCTGGTTTTATAATAAAAAAAACACCAGTGTAGTCTCATTCTCACAACAACCCCTTGAGATAGATAGATAGATGATAGATAGATAGATAGATAGATAGATAGATAGATAGATAGATAGATAGATAGATAGATAGATGATAGATAGATAGATAGATGATAGATAGATAGATAGATAGATAGATAGATAGATAGATAGATAGATAGATAGATGATAGATAGAACACACCTTTTTATTATTTGAAGGCTCTGAATTCCCCTGTTCAGTATTGGAGTGAACATTCATACTGGAGGTTTTAAGTCACTGGACTGGGGCAACTGCAATATGGCTATCTGCTGCCTATGTTCATTACATATGGACTGGATCTTCTGCTATTACTTTTTTAAAAAGGAAGAATTAACAGCACTATCCTGAAAACATCAAAATGTGGGGCTACATTTCTGCTTGCCCCATTCCTAGAAAACACGGGTCTGAGCACCTTTCTGTTTGCCCTGCTGCTTCCCCCAGGGAAAACTTGCAAACATCAATCGACAGAAATCCCGGCTGATCCATACATCAGGCAGAATTGACGTCTGGGGGGAATTTCTGAAAGGCAGTACTTTGTCCTGGATCTTAGGCAAGTAAATCGAAAAGGCGCTGGTTTTTTGTTTTGTTTTGTTTTTGGCATTTTGTATTTTTTAAAAGCTCAACAAATTTGGGTGTCCTGGTTTTTACTTTATGAAATATTGCAACCCCGATTCAGCGATAAAGATCAGGTTTTCCTTGTGGAAAGCAGGGCGGGGGGCAGGGGAGACACACACAAGTGGAAGTCTGGATAAGCCCTTGGTTGACTGATTGATTAGAGTAGCTATTTGATGAACGTACTTTTGTTACTTACAGAAAATCTTTGAATAAAAAACATTTATTTATATATACAAGTGAGCAGAAGGAAGGTAAAGGAATTTTTTTTTAAAAGGTTGCGTGTGTTTCTAATGAAGAGAAGCAAAGTCTTTGGACAATTTTCAGTCACTAGAGAATGAATTGGAAAGGTTAAGGATGGAACAATTTATTATGGAAGATGTCGGTTTATTATATTCTCTGGGGTTTTCTTTTTGCTCAAGCTTCAGCAATTGCCCAATTAGTTATTTAATATAGCTCACTCGGAAATATCAATATCAATCTTTGTGCCCTTACCATTTATTTCTCCTATCCTCTCCATGGGGAAAAATAAAGCACAAATGTCTGCAGATTCACTTCAGGCATCTGCTGGCAACCTTTGGCAGTCTGTGTATGTGTGCATGTGTGCCTGTGTAGTTTCCTCCACACAATACAATGAAGGCACATTGTACATTGTACATTGTACATTTGAAGAACATGTTTCCTCCAAACTACATTCCTCCTAAATCACATTTAATGCACATGGGGAAACCATGTGCATTAAATGTATTTTAAATCTATGGTGTGATCATCACTACTGTGTGTGCGTTTATGTTTCTGTGTCCTTTTTTACCTTTTTTCATAATATTACTGCGCCTTTGATATGGATGTTATTAATGTAAAAAGAACTCTAAACCCTTTTTTGATTTAGGCAACCTACATCTGTAAGCCACTTGCTCAAAATAAGTAAATAAATCTCCAAGTGGTGTGCAAGCCCAGTTATGCATAAAACATGTCTAAAATAAACAAAAGAATTAAAATAGATATACATAAAACCATAATTAAAAATGTAAATGAAACGTTTAAAACAACTACGTATGCACAGGGTTTCTTGCTGAAACAGAAATGTATTCAGCAGGTATCTACTAGTATCTACTAATGTCAATGCAGGGATATTATTGGGAAGAACTTTCTGATGGTAAGAGCTGTTTAACAGTGGAAACAACAACAACAACAATTTTTATTTATATCCCGCCCTCCCCGGCCAAAGCCGGGCTCAGAGCGGCTAACACCATACAAGTAAGACAATGCATAAAAACAAGCAATCAATAAATTAAGATACATCCCACAATTAATTCAAACAAATTAAAATTAAAACTGGACAAGTGGTAATCTTCAGGTTAAAATTAAAGGCGGTTACCAACTGTTTCCACAATATTATAAGCACTTGTGAGCGGGCTGGGAACCTCCTTCATGCTTGTTCTTATACAAGGAGAAAATGAGTCAGACTGAACCCTGACCAAAGGCCTGGCAGAACAGCTTCATCTTGCAGGCCCTGCAGAAAGATGTTAAATCCTGCAGGGCCCTAGTCTCTTGTGAGAGAGTGTTCCACCAGGCCGGGGCCATGGCCAAAAAGGCCCTGGCTCTGGTCGAGGCCAGTCTGATCTCTCTGGGGCCCGGAATCTTTAGGATGTTGTTATTTGCAGACCGTAAGGTCCGCCGTGGGGCATACCAGGAGAGGCGGTCCCGTAGGTACGAGGGTCCTAGGCTGTATAGGGCTTTAAAGGTTAAAACCAGCACCTGAAACCTGATCCTGTACTCCACCGGGAGCCGGTGCAGCTGGTATAGCACTGGGTGAATGTGATCCCACGGCGAGGACCCCGTAAGGGTCCCGCGGCATTCTGCACCCTCTGGAATTTCTGGGTCAGTTTCAAGGGCAGCCCCACGTAGAGTGAGTTACAGTAATCAAGCCTGGAGATGACCATCACATGGATCACAGTGGCGAGGTCAGGGCAAGAGAGGTAAGGAACCAACTGCTTAGCTTGGCGGCGATGGAAAAATGCCGCCTTTGTTATAGCTGTAACCTGCGCCTCCATAGAAAGGGAGGCATTGAAGATCACACCCAAACTCCTGACAGAAGGCGCTGGCACTAATTGCACCCCCACAAGGGATGGGAGTTGGCCCCCAACCCCATATCGTCTCGACCCAGCCAAAGGACCTTTGTATTCGAAGGATTTAACTTCAACTTCAACCAGATGTCGCTAGACTCTCCTTCATTGGAGGTTTTTAAACAGAGGTTGTATGGCCGTCTGTCAGGGATTCTTTAGTTGTGATTCCTGTGAATTCTATGATCCTATGTAGAATTGTTTTTAATACTGTTGGTTTTATCTGTATTTTGACCATTTTGTTGCCAACTTAAAGTCTATATCATTATTTTTAATTAATATTTTATGTTATCATGTAAACGGTGTTTTTTTGTTTCTGATGAAGCAGTATATTAAATCTTGCTAAATAAACTCCTGCATGAAATCTTTTAATAGTTTTGTCTACCCACACGCAATCCTTTTGTGTAACAAAAAGTAAATTCCATACTAGGACAATATCTTTACTAGGCCAACGGAAACGTCCCCAAAATAGTGTGCAAATTTTTTTTATTTCTCCAGAACTCTTCATCAGGCTAGATGATAAATAAAGCAAGTCTGCGGGAGGGAGGGGGTAGAAAGGACTGCAGTTGACTGATGGTGAAGCCACGAAACCTCCATCTGGTGTTACTGTTTCATGTGCAAATACTTTGCATATGTCTGAGCATTACGCAAGGTACTGCTAGCATATGGCTCCTGCTTTCTGAGACAGGTCTATATATGAGGGATGCATTTATTCTGGCACTCTTCAACCAACAGTTGAACCATGTGCCTTCTCATTAAACAAGTGTCCTACTCAAAGCATTAAAATATCTCTTCCTCCTGCTTCAAACCTATGAGGCTTTCTCAAGTTGATCACAAGCATATATTTTATTTTACTGTATGTATGTATGTATGTATGTATGTATGTATGTATGTATGTATGTATGTTGTCCCAGCCCACAATTTTAGGTTCCCCTTTTTTTCAACAGTCATAACCACTTGCAAAGGCTCTTTTGCAGAAGCAGAAGTTTTTTAATTCAGGTACCCCAAAGTTTTGCAATTGCTCTGTTATAGTTCTTGCCTTAAACCTTTCCAAAGCCCCACCAATTGCTACCCAAACTTCTTTCCTCTCCTGGCATTCTTCCTTTCTTTCCCTAAAGCTGTTAACGTCTTCATTTACCTATTCAGCTAAATGCCAGCCACCCCCACCTCACTTTCCCTGACCAACTTCCTGGACCAACTACTTCACATCGTAGTTTATTTTTTGTGCGTTCTCAGGCATCCTTTAAAGCAATTTCTTTTCTTATCTCTTCGTTTTCTGAAACTCTTTTATTGACTCTGTTCAACATCTGTAGTAAATGTGCTAATCCCCCTTTAGGGGCTAACTGGTATCTTTCATTCTGCAAGTCCTCTCTGGCCATTGGTCAAACTGCTGTGATATCACATAAACCAGGAGATAGGTCTTGATGGGCCTTGGTCTTCAGTTGATTGAAATGTATATGGAAAGTAGCCACGTGAAACAAACCTGATAAAGGAGGGCCAAGGCAAGTCACATCTGTTGCTCCACCCACATTTTGCTTCTGGCCATGTCCAGCACCCGTATGTGTTCCATCCCAAAGTTGCCCATGAGGGAACGTGGTCTTTGGCAGAAAAAGGTTCCCTCTTGCTGTAAGAGTTTAAAGGCTCCTGATACAGACACCATGCCAAAGGTAAGCACTGTGTCCAATTCTGGGCGCCACAATTTTAGACGGATGTTGACAAGCAACCAAGATGACCTGGGGTCTGGAAACCAAGCTTTATGAGGAACAGTTGAAGGAGCTGCGTATGTTTAGCTTGGAAAAGAGGAAACTGAGAGGAGATATGAGAGCCATCTCAAGGGTTGTCACATGGAAGATGGAGCTAGCTTGCTTTCTCCTGCTCTGGAGGATAGGAATCGAACCAATGACTCCAAGTTACAAGAAAGGAGATTCCAACTACCGTAAACATCAGAAAAAACTTTCTGACAGTAAGAGCTGTTCGACAGTGGAACGGTCTCCCTCAGGAGGTGATGGACTTTCCTTCATTGGAGATTTTAAAGCAGAGGTTGGATGGCCACCTGCCATGGATGCTTTAGTGGAGTTTTCTGCATTGCAGGGGGCTGAACTAGATGACCATTGGGGTCCCTTCCAACTCTACAATTCTATAATGCTTTGATTATAGGTCTGGGCCTGACCACCACCAGATAGGAGACTGCCTCAGAGTTTCATATAGGCCTCAGTGAGCACCATGTTAGAAAGACAAAGCTAAAATATGATGAACAATTGTAACCTGTTTCTCCTTGAATCTAGCAATGTTGTAACTTGCTTCTCAAGCAGATCTTCTAAGCGTGTTGCGTAAGTCTCCTGGTGCAAGTCTTGAGAGGTTAGAGATGGATTGATCACACGGCAACACACACAGTGGTATGGGATGAAAGGAGGGCTTAACAGCAACTCCATCTGGATCTTGTCAAAGCTTCTCCTTAGATTGTCCAGAGAGAATTGTTTGAGAGGAACACATGCAAGGGCCTCCATTCTGATACAGACGAGAAACCTATGACTCGGAGCACATTTCCCGCACGTGTGCATCATTCTTTTGAAAAAGAGTTGCGGTATCAGCCCCAAGGAGGTTTCTTGGGCCATGAAAAGACACTTGAGGATTAACTCCCTACTTCTGCATGAACAGTATTTTATCTGAGCACCTCGGTACAAAAGAAACTCTAGCCTTGCAGAAATGGTAATACATTTGTAAGCAAGTATGTGCCTACTGGGGTATTAATTTTAGTTCTTTAACTAAAAACCCATTAGAGAGCTTTCAAAATGAAATATAATACACTTCTTAAGGCTAGCCCTACTTAGCAGAAGAATGTGCATTATCCCCAGGAAAACATTTGGGGCTAGGAGTCAGCATAGCTACAAGCATGTGTGTTCCTGGTACAGTATTAATTGCATTCATCAACATTCATTACTTTATAGATAGCATAAAGAAGGTTCCACTGAGGAAGGCAGTAAAATGAGAAAGCAGGGAGGTAACACGCTGGATATCATGCACCGTGGACTTGGCCTCCTGATGAAACAACATAATGTTTTCAGACGCAATATGAAACTCTGATAGCTGTCCCTGGAAGAATGGTTCCTGGGGAGTTCATTTCATCTTCTGCATTTGGCTGGGAGTGAGAAACGTATCATGTGAACTCAAGTCAAGGAAGATCATGGAAGGAGAGTAATTGCTTTGTTCTGCACAACAGCTTTAAATGTACTTAAAAACTTGTAGAGCTGGGGGATTAGAAATTGGTTGCTTTGTTTCTTTGCTTAAAGGGTGTGTGTGTGTGTTGCACCATTAAAAAAAAAACCCCATGCTAATTGCAACACAACCAATTTGTGTGGGGAAACATCTATATATTAAAGTTTTCTAAGTGATACAAAATTCAAGAATAATAACGAACAAAATGAGAGATTGTAAAGTGCAAGTAATCAACCACATATAGAGCCCTCACCATGTCTAAGGGCTTTTTATCCTAAAATGTCCATCCAAGATGACATTTCCGGTTGCCACTGGGGTCTAGTCATAGAGATTGCAATTTGCAGGGGAGACAAAGGCATACAAGGGTGTGTATATTGATCAAACAATGTCAATATTCACACCCTGACACTTCATTTTCTCAACCTATATCAGAAAGGCCCTTGGCTTTGGTTATTATGCCATTTTGAAGGCCCCTTTGTTCCCCACATTGCCCCACTAAGAACAAGTAAAATGGTTAGCAACAGGGTGACCAGACGTGTGTGAGAAGAGAACAGAGCTCCCCCAGAAAAGAAGAGCAATGTTGTACAGAAAAGGACAGTAGAGGCTTGTCCATTAGGGCAAAATAGGACACAGCCCCGCCAACCTCAGCCAGCTCCCATTAGCCAGTGTTCTTACTTACAGCCAATCACTGCTTTTCAGCTTTCTCCTCCTTAGACTCAGTGTTTCCCTTGCAGAACTCAGTAGGAAGGAGATGGGGACAAACCTAGAATTCAAGGGCGTAGCCAGGATCAAAACTAGGGGGGGGGGGCAAGCCATGATCATTCAGGGGCGGGGCCACAAAGTGGGAACGTGGGAGGGGCTACAGGGCCAGCTGGCCTGACGACATCGTGGTGGCGGCAGCGGCGGCAGCGGCCACCTTGTGCTTCTGGGGCTGGCAACGGCGGCGGCTACCCTGCTTGGCTGGAGAGGACGGGAGGGTCGGGCAGGCAAGAGGGGGTGACAGGGTGGGCGAGGGCAAGGCAAGGCACGGCCGCAGTCACGACGGCTCCGAGGCGTTGCTGCATATCAGCATAATATTTCAACCATGTTGTGGGTTCAAGCCCCACCTTAGGAAAAAATTCCTGCATTGCAGGGGGTTGGACTAGATGACCCTTGTGGTCCCTTCCGACTACAATTCTATGATTCTATTGATATATTGCCATAGCATATGCATCATTCTGCTTTCTTGAATTGTCCTACTCCTAGGCATAGCAGCCAACGCCTAGAGGCCTAGGTGCCTCCCCCCCCCCCAAATACTAGTAAATACCGTATGTGAAAGAGTCATCCCCCCCATGTTGATCGGCTTTCTATGTGGGGCTTATCTGCCCCCCCCCATATTTTATTAAGAATGGAAGAGGGAGGGAAGGAAGGAAGAAATAGAGAGAGGGATAACTCATATTTGTGGGTGCCTCTGGGTGACGCTGTGATGCTGGAACTCTGCAGCAAGAGGACGGGAGGGTCGGGCAGGCGAGAGGGGGTGGCAGGGCGGGTGAGGGCGAGGGAAGGCACGGCCGCAGTCACGACAGCTCCGAGGCGTTGCTGCATATCAGCATAATATTTCAACCATGTTGTGGGTTCAAGCCCCACCTTGGGGGAAAAATCCTGCATTGCAGGGGGTTGGACTAGATGACCCTTGTGGTCCCTTCCGACTACAATTCTATGATTCCATTGATATATTACCATAGCATATGCATCATTCTGCTTTCTTGAATTGTCCTACTCCTAGGCATAGCAGCCAAATCCTAGAGGCCTAGGTGCCTCTCCCCCCCCCCCAATTACTGGTAAATACCGTATTTGAAAGAGTCACCCCCCCATTTTGATGGGCTTTCTATGTGGGGCTTATCTGCCCCCCCCCCCAGTATTTTATTAAGGATGGAAGAGGGAGGGAAGGAAGGAATAATAGAGAGAGGGATACCTCATATTTGTGGGTGCCTCTGGGTGATGCTGTGAAGCTGGAATTCTGCAGCAAGAGGATGGGAGGGTCGGGCAGGGGAGAGGGGGTGGCAGGGCAGGCGAGGGCGAGGCAAGACAGGGCCGCAGTCTCGATGGCTCCGAGGCGTTGCTGCATATCAGCATAATATTTCAACCATGTTGTGGGTTCAAGCCCCACATTGGGGAAAAATTCCTGCATTGCAGGGGGTTGGACTAGATGACCCTTGTGGTCCCTTCCGACTACAATTCCATGATTCTATTGATATATTACCATAGCATATGCATGATTCTGCTTTCTTGAATTGTCCTAGGCATAGCAGCCAACTCCTAGAGGCCTAGGTGCCTCCCCCCCCCAAAAGAAATTACTGGTAAATACTGTATTTTAAAGAGTCCTCCCCCCCATGTTGATGGGCTTTCTATGTGGGGCTTATCTGCCCCCCCCCCCAGTATTTTATTGAGGATGGAAGAGGGAGGAAAGGAAGGAAGAAATAGAGAGAGGGATAACTCACATTTGTGGGTGCCTCTGGGTGACGCTGTGATGCTAGAACTCTGCAGCAAGAGGAAGATACCGGTACACCTGTACAGGAGCCTTGTAAGCAGCTTTCTCTCTGCTTGATTTACAGCAGGCACGTCCAACAGGTAGATTGTGATCTACCAGTAGATCACTGGATGTCTGTGGTAGATCACTGCTAGATCACTGGCACCCCTAAAAAAAGCTCACCCAAATTTTTCCTCCTCCCTAAAAAAAGCTGAACTATGACCTGAAGCCCTAAACAAAAATGGGCCTCCCTCTCTCCTAAAAGAAGCTCAACAAGTTTGACCTAAACCCCCCAAAACAGGGCTTCCCTTCCTTAAAAAAACTCAACAGCTTTGACCTGAACCCCCCAAAAGGGGGTAGATCACTCCCAGTTTTTAACTCTGTGAGTAGATCAGAGTCTCTTAGGAGGTGGCCACCCCTGATTTACAGTATACAGATGCAGGAGGAGGGGCAGACTGGAACACCAATGCTTTTTATAAACATCACTGTGTCTATCAAAGCTACAGCCCCCCCTTCTTATTCACTTCCTTTTAGCCTTGCAGGGCCACCTTAGTCAAATTGAATCCTCTGCACCCTCATTAAATCGCCAATAGAACTGTTAATGCGATCCCTGAATGCCCATTAACAACTCCCACTGAATAACAATAGGGTGAATAGGGTGGACCTTGCCTGAAGGGATATTCTGCTCCATTGTCTTAACTGCTTAAGTACTGGTAGCCACTTTGCTTTATTTATTTGATGTGTTTTTGTTACAGCTGTGTTCCCGCCCCCAGCAAGTGGAGAGCTGCTCTTGCTAAAGCAAAGCCCTTTCCACTTCAGTTTTTGGAGGGGCAAAGTATTGGTTATGGTCTGTAAAATACAATAATTTTTTGCTTCTAGGGGGGGGCAGCTGCCCCCTCCTGCCCCCCCTGTCTACACCCATGCTAGAATTAGTTGGCTTTGCCCATCACTGGCTCTGGCATCACCTACTGTTGAACTCCCTGCCTTCTTCCCTACCAGCTCCAACAGACACCAGCCTCCATTAGAAATAGGCATTTCAGCAGAACAGGAACTTATTTTAAAAGTCATCCCCCCCACTATTTATTTATTTATTTATTTATTCATTCATTCATTCATTTAGTTAAAGTAAAATTACCCCTGCATGATCCCAGGATGACGGACTACCTAAAGCGAAGTCCCCTTTTTCATACTGAAGCCCTTCCCTGTTTCCATCTGGTCACCTTGTCAGGCAAAAAAAGCAAGGGGGGAAAAAGCAACAGCAGTTATTATAAAAGGATATTCTCTCCAGTTGACTGCAACATGGCAATCCCACAGTAAGGTGGGGGTGGGGGAGAAGCTTGTAGTCTTTTTTTGTAATTTGCAGTCAGGATTAACATTAATTTGATTAATTAGCCAGTGTTCAGAAATACAATTTTCTTGTCAGCCTGTACAGAACCTGACTGCAAAAGATCAGTTGGTTGTGACTAATTAAACTTGGGAGAGCTGCTTCAAGTGCGTTATTCACATAACCCACAATTCCTTTGCCTGTCTCCACTTCGCCCTCTCTGTCCCTGGTGATCCAATGTTCATCATTCTCAGGTGCATTGGCGCTGCCTGAGGTTACAGCGAGGAGGAGTGCAAACCTCCAAGTCGTCTTCCCCGCTTCCCAGAAATCCTTTTTAATGAGCACATTTGCTCCTTTGCAGGGCGATCCTTGCACGTTCCCTTTGCTCTCTGAGCGAGGACACCCTGGGATTTTTCAGTGAGGCTGTGTATTGAAAGCAGACCAAAAATAGGGCTGCAGAGGAACCCATGATGAATTGCTAGCCTTTGTGAGTCACATTTGAAGCATGAACTGGTGCGCTCCGTGAACTTATGTGGATCCTGAGCGGTAAGAAAGTGTGGCAAACCTCAGCGCAAACATCGGAAAAATCGGAATGTAACTAAACAAAGTACAGTTAAGGGGAAAATAATAATTGTAATTAATTAGTATTGTTGCACGCCACCCCAATCTCTGAGTGGTATGAGATTCCAGGGGTCCTAAGAAGGTTTTTAAAAAATATTAAAAGGATTCTTCGCACTGCTGTGGTTAAAATATGCAATTATACAGGTAATTTCAGGTAAGTGCTGCGAATCTTTTACACCAGGCATGGGGAATTCCCTATAGCTTTCCAGATGTTGCTGAACTACAACTCTCATCATCCCAGGGAACTGGTCATGCTTGCTGGGGCTGATGGAGGTTGCAGTTCAGCCAAAGGTCCCCCATCACTGTTTTCATCATCCTTATACATTTACACAAGCTGCGCTAGGAGCCTTATTCATGGAAAACCATTAACCAACCAGATAGAAGAAGAAAAATAATGATTTTCGGAGAGCAAACAGAGAAGATATATCTCTCTTTAAGATAAACCTTTATCTACAAGTTTCAGACTTCCACCAGGATTTGCAACCATGATAGTGTTGTGTTTGGTTCACAACAGCCTAAGAGTTTCTTCTTTTCAGTGCACACAAATGGAATACATATAACACTAGTCAGCTGCAGAGGCAGGAGACCCTTCCTTCCCACTGTTTCCCCCTCCTGTTTGAGTTGGCTGGAAAAAAAAGACATAGCTAAGAAGCCTTGGATTTGTTGGTTCAAGGAGTAGCAATGGCCTAAGTTGCTGGGGGTATAGAAATACGTATCATAAACCCTCGGATCTCCTAGTCATCTTCTGACTGCACTTTCGTTCTTCCTTTGCCTGATCCCGGAGAAACTGAATTTTGATGCCATTGCTTGAAGTGGTGTGTTTGTTTGTTTGTTGGTTTGTTTGTTTGTTTGTGCTGGGGATGGCAGAGGAAAATAGTGGGGCAGGTAAATTAGATTGAGTATTTGTGCCTGCAGTTTCTCAGTGAAGTGTCTGCCAGGGGAAATACCCTGTTTAAATGGGATCTGTTTTATGTTATTGGGCAACACAGGGTCTGTTTTAGCTAGTTATTAAATTCTTTGTGTGTGTGTGTGTGTGTGTGTGTGTGTGTGTGTGTGTGTGTGTGTGTTTGTCTTATGAAAAGTTTATGTGCTTACTGAGGTGCCCTGTTTTGATCTGTACCCTGTGCCCAAACCCATCAACCTATGTGGGGCTGCCGTCTATCTGAGGCTCCTGGAGGCAATGAGCAATTTTTGGCTCTCTTGGGAATCTCTAGTGAGTGAAACGGCCCTCCCCCTAGACCTAAACTTAGGGGTGGTGGCAGCATTTAAAGAAAAAAAATGGGCCAGGTTTGGCATTTATCCTGACAACCATGAGCTTTACCAGTTTCAGGTAAAGTCACTTTACCAGGGTCAGGCCCTAACCTACCTCACAAGGTTGTTGTGAGAGGGAGAAGGAGCACAAAGTAGAGTAGGACCTCTTCCATAATCCTTAATGGGCAGGTGGATGGTTCATCACCAGCAAACTGTAGGTAATAATTCAAGCTTCTTGAATTGTGGCCAGAAGCTAACCTGCAGCCAATTTTTCTGAGATGGTACCACTGTCAAAGACTCTTATCCCTCACAAGATGTGGTCAGCAGGGTCTATTCCGAGCTGCAACTGCCAAACAGTTATAAGGGCAGCCTGTTGCAGTTACCGCTACCATGCAAGATGGAAACTTCGACCAGCAAGTTCTGCCCTACTTGGTTGACCTGCCCTATATTAGCACAGTCAAGGATGGCAAGAGTGAAACAGTTTGTATTTTCTTTTCAAATAGCAGATGGAACAATAGCTGTGCTGCATCACGGTCTGTGAACAACCTAGTTATTAAATGCTTTCCAACAATGGCTGCCACCTTTCGCCCTAGAACGAGTACCTTTCAAGAGAGATGTGCACAACCTAAAATAGCACATTTGCCAGTATGCTGTAATTAAGAGGACCTCGCTTATTTGTGCATTAAACCCCCCCACCACCACCAAAAAAAGCATTATCTGAGAGAGTTGTTAAATATTTCCTAGCTGTTTCCTATCTCAAGGGTTGATCCGCTGTGATCTGGGGAGCCATTTAGCCGCTTCTCAGCAGGAGGATAGCTTTGCCTTTTACATGCAACAACCGGCTTCCTCTCCAGTCTCCAGGGAACGGGGCATTTCATGCGCTCCTTGCCAGCAGCCCTACTACAGAGAGCCTGTGAGTGACACACTTATTGCCACATTAAGGCTCTAAACGGCTGGAGAGGAGCCGCTAAGCTGCTCACGTATGACAAATGAGCTGCTCTTCAGAGCAAAATGGAAAAAAATGATCAATCATATATTCCGTCAGGGTGTTGTATACAGTGGAAGTCATGCCTGCCTGTCCATTTTGCCATGATCAATTTCACTTCTTGTTTTCCTTTAAAAGAAAAGGGGAAAAAAATATAGGCTGGTTAACAGCCAGCTGGGATTTTGTTACCTAAGTTGGGCCCCAATTCAGAGATCTCAGCAAACAGCCCTGGGCTGTGAGCACACTATTCCATGAAGGGGAATAGGCAGTGCTATTTTTCTATAAAAAGAGGTGCCAGAGCTCACCATGAATGGCAATGGTGCCCACCTGAGAAGTGGAGCTGAGCTGAGCTCCAGCTGAAAAAAGCCCTGTGAATAGGGGAAAGGCTGCAGCTCAGGCACAGAGCAACTCAATCCCTAGCATCTCTGAGGGAAAGAGCCCTGCTTGAAATCCTGGAAAGCCACTGCTAATAAATGTAGACAATGCTGTGCTAAATTCATTCACATCCTGCCTTTTTCTCCAAGGAGCTCAAGGTGGCACACAAGGTTCTCTCCCTCCTTATTTGATCCCCACAACAACCTTGTGAGGTAGGAGAGGCTGAGAAGCAGTGACTAGCCCAAAGAGGATTTGAACTCAGGTCTCCCAGGTCCCAGTTGGACATCCTAACCACTACACCACACTGGCTCACAGTAGTCTGAGGCACATTTCTATGTTCATATACACGCACGCCAGCAACCCCGACTCAAGCAGGTCATCCATTCAAACAGTGACAACCAGATGTTTGAAAGTAGAGTGAAATGAGTGTCGGGTCAGCCGGCGGCAAGAACGATCCCCAGGCATAATGTAGGAACAAATCCAGCCCCTCTCTTCCAACAGCGTGCAGCTCTAGAGAGTTCCAACAGCCCTTTCCCAACGATTTATTACGACCCATGTCTTGGAGACACTGAGTACATATTCAGAGTCCAGCAGAGATAAAACGCAGATGGAGCCAGGCTGAGGTTGTGTACTAAAAGCTACTTTATTAAGCGTAAGGCAGAACAAAAGAAAACATGTCTCCTCTCACTGAGAGAAGTCCGCAGGGGAAAAAACGGAAACAGAATACAGCAAACATCCGCTCCCATGATTCCAACAATATTTGCTGCAATGCAAAACACAGGCATGTGACCTGCACAGTGGGAGGAATAGAAAGCTAACAATGAGCTGCCTGGAATCATTCCTGTCCTTCCAGCCTCAGGCTGGCTGAAGCAGGTAACTGATGCTGACAGCACCAGCAGGCCCACGTGAAGGATTTCTTAGGTTTGTCCTTGCCTGGAACGAGAAAAACCTGGGGGGGAGTCTCAAGGCCCCACTTTTCTGTGGTGCTTAAATGCTGCATAAAGAAAATCTATGTCTCTTCCCAGCTAGCCACCTCCATGCAGAATTCTTGTTAAGCTTGTCTCCTCCGTTGTCTTAAAGCCATCTAAGCCTTGCTGAGCATGCCGGCAATATTTGGCATCAGGGGGTCTTTCAAAGGGATGCAATCAAAACACAGGCTAGTGAGACGGCTGTGTGCCTTTTGCCTCCTACAGGATGCTGCTGCAACAATGCTGCTCTCTGTGTTATTGCCACTCCGGCAAAGTGATTGTCAGGCTGACGGCCCTCACTGAAGGCAATGGAACAAAATCTGCTGACACCCCACGGCTTGACGGTAGCCGTCTCAGATTGCCAGTGCGTAGGCATAAGGACTATTCTTGAATAAAGGACTGGTAGGTTACAGCTGCAATCCTTTGCACACTTGTCGAGGAATAAGCCCTATTTGAGCACCGCGGGGTGTGTTTCTGAGTAAACGTGCACAAGATTTCATGGCATGAATGTACTTTTGGAAGAAGAAGAAGAAGAAGAAGAAGAAGAAGAAGAAGAAGAAGAAGAAGAAGAAGAAGAAGAAGAAGAAGAAGAAGAAGAAGGAGGAGGAGGAGGGGGAGATTTTAACAGTCACATAAAAATCACTTACCTTTGCAGTACTCCTGCCTGAAGTCCTGCCCTTAATATAGTAGCGAAATATCAGGAAGTGGCCACAGCTCAGTGGCAGAACATCTGCTTTAAATGCAGAGCACTTTCAATGCAGATTCCCAGGGAGGGCTGGGAGACAACCCTGCTTGAAACCATGGATTGCTGCTGCCAGTAAGTGTAGATGGACTGAGCTAGATGGACCAGGTGGATCAGTATAAGGTAGCTTCCTATGTTTCCAACTACAAGTGGGTCCTTGGTTTGAAAAGATTTCTATTTACAGATATACACACTCATCTGAATCTGCACCTGCTGTACAGGAGTAACAGGGAAATCCTAATCCCCGCCTACTCTGTCCTGTTGAAATCAGTGGGGCTTATTCCCAGGCAGAGATGGGTGAATATGTCAATTTTTGTTTCTCTCATTTTCCCACTCTGAAGTTCAGGTCTCATGAAAATCACCAGGATTTTAGTGCTAATTTTCCCTAATATAGCACATTTTTGTATGTCTTTTTCACTAATACAGTGGTACCTCTGGTTAAGAACTTAATTCGTTCTGGAGGTCCGTTCTTAATCTGAAACTGTTCTTAACCTGAGGTACCACTTTAGCTAATGGGGCCTCCTGCTGCCGCCGCGCCACCAGGGCACGATTTCTGTTCTCATCCTGAAGCAAAGTTCTGAACCCGAGGTACTATTTCTGGGTTAGCGGAGTCTGTAACCTGAAGTGTCTGTAACCTGAAGCGTCTGTAACCCAAGGTACCACTGTATATGCATTTATAAACATGATTTAACCCAGTACATGCATTTTTGGACACATTACTCAGTTGGATAACAGCACTGCAACATTCAGAGATATTCAAATTTGGAAAGTTGACAGTGTTTTCAGTTCACATACTCTTTTAAAAAGTGTGAATTTGGTAAGTTCACTTTTACATGTGAACTGCATTGTAATTCTCCCTCATCTCTACTCCCAGGTAAGGGGGGTTAGGATTGCAGCCTATATCTTACTTGGTTTAATGTTTCTAAGGCAAGGGAGCAAAGGGTGTGTTTTTTTGGGTACTATCTCCACACTCCCTAATGGGTTCATATTTTCTGTGTGCTTTGCAGAATTTACAAAATGCTCAAGAGAGACACTAGAGAATGTTAGAACAGAACATACAACATCAGAGCCAGAGGAATGCATTCACATTATGAACAAGGCAAGTCATTAACCAGCAGTGAATTTCATTAGACAGAAAGCATTAAACAAATTTTTATGAATCCTCAGTGGCAAAGCAGCAAGCACTGAGAGATATTGGAGAGTTTTGAAAAATTGCAAGGAGCAAGAAAGCAATTTCTTTCTTGTGTTTTGTTGCCAGATCAAAGTTTACTGCTCATACATGAACAAATTTGCTTCTCCAAAACTGCATCACAAATAATTTTAAAAATAAAACACATATGATCTCCTGCTACAATATAAAAGTAGCATAGAGCCAATGAAAATTTGCCCACAATCTGCTTCTTGTAAAGTTTATCTCCACTAGATCTCACAGGGCTTTCCACTGGCTAACCAGGAGATCCCAAATTGATGAGCCCTGTGGAAATCCTTTTGCTGCTGCTGCTGATTCTTTGAATAAACTGTAGTCTCCTGAAGAAAGGCTATGGCTTGCCTTTTTTGCATGTGATTTCATTTATTTTGAACATCTATTGTTTGCCCAACCAACAAAGCCCTCTGGGTGGTTCAAACAGAGTTGCAATTCACACATTAAAATCTTACACCATTAATTAAAATGTTTTAAATATTCAAAATCAATCTTTCAGGTACAATCAGCTGTGGGCAGTGTGATTGGACTGTGCTCCTGACCTGAACTCCCTCCGGCTGAATTGCTGCAGGACAGAGAGTAGGAGGGACATGGCTTGGCATGGTTGGTGCAGTGCTAACACACCAGCTGAACCCATTTGGTGCTGCTGCCAGGCTGTTTGCAGTGCACCAGCCTTGCTGTTGTGCACCATCCTTTCCCCCATCCCAGTATGCTGCAGCAAGTCAGCTGGATGGAGGTCATGTGAGAGGTGCAGCTCTACCACACCGCCTGCTGCTTGGTACAATAAACTTCTTTGCAATGTGGCCTTATTAGAGAAACTCACCAGCAACATGAGGATTGCATGGTGATGATAAAATACCAGAACCTCATTACGCCACTTGTCATCCATTTATTTCATGCAGAATAAAAAGCTGAATAATGTGTTTCTATTGATGCTTTAATCAATGTTACTATAATTTGGTATGTTGCATACCACCTTGCTGTATCCCCCCCCTGAAAAGTGTGGTCTATAAATATATAAACAAGCAAGCAAGCAAAAAGTGAAGCTGCAAGGTGTCCATTGGTCTGCTATAGAATGTTTTGGATAGCTTGGCTTTTCCTTTTCCTTCTTGACATGACTACACACTGGCTCAGGAGTCAGGACCGGTGGCAACAGCACAGGCAAGCCATGAGAGGTCATGTTTTAACTCACAACAACCTCCCTTGCTTTGTATATATGTTTGTTGCATTGTAATTGTTGGATCATGATAAATTGCTTTTCTTTTTAAAATCCCTTTTAAAAAAAGAAAGGATTAGTTCAATTAGCTGTGCCAATTAAAACAAATAAATCCATCTCTTAATTTCCTGCTGAAAAACTGCACTAGTGACATAACATTTAAAACCCAGTTTAAGGAATCTGTTGCCTGGGCAGCCCCTCACCTTCCCAGCAAGAATAGTACCAGTAGCAGTAAATTGATAATATTTGTATCAATTTTTCCCCCAAAGGATATTTACTCTTTTTAAAAAAACACAAAAACACTCAAATACTCTCTCATTCTCTGAAAGACATCCTATATAGGCTTCTCACTCTTCTTTCGTGCAAAACAATTAAACAGATTGCTTAAAATGCAAAGGGGAAAGTCATAAGTTGTGGCCAGGTACTCCTTAGGGACAGTGGTTGGACAGTGTTCTCGAAGCTACGAACATGAGTTTGACCAAACTGCGGGAGGCAGTGCAAGACAGGAGTGCCTGGCGTGCTATGGTCCATGGGGTCACGAAGAGTCGGACACGACTAAACGACTAAACAACAACAACAACAACTCCTTAGGGAGAGACCAGCAGTGTGGGCAAGAAAGGAGGGAACAATCAAAGGACCAATTGAAACAGGAAGCTACTATGAAAGAACTAATTCCACAGCCATCGGTGGGGATGAGGAAGAATCGAACCACCAATGAAAGCACTGCCTTCTGATAGAAGCTGCTAGGCCTTTGCTGAACAGGAATGACAGATCTTGGGGGGGGGGGGATTGCTAGGATTCTTGCAGGGGAATAAATTGTTGTATTGTGTGCCTTGCAGAAGACTATTGCAATTTCACTTTCCAGCTCATTGTGGAAGGAAAATGCTTCAGCAATGCTGAAGAGCCCTAGCATGGAAGCAGCTCCACTCTCTCAACAACAGAAGACGAGAGTGGAACTCTGGGATTTGTCTCGTGGCTCAGAAGTAGCGTTTGGAATATTCAACATGAGCTTTCTAGAAAGTACATCTTGGAACAATCCTCATGCTAGTTTTATTGTCAGGTAAGTTTGCTGCACTTAGTCAAATGGGCACGGTGTGCTTTAAATATCTGGTCTGAGACAGCTACCCAAAAATGCATGGCAAACTGCATTAAGCAGATGTGCAGTAGCCATAGAAACCACAGGCTACACAAAGCAAACGAACATGCACATTACCTACAATTTGATTCATGTCGCTTCTGCTGCAGCTGTTATAAAACTCCTTATATGGTACGCGGTGAAAAATATGCCAAGTACAAATCCTGCAGGATAGAGAAGAAAGCCATTTAATCCTTAATGGTGCCACAAAGATATTCAAATGAACTAATAAAGAAATCAATGAGATGTGTCATTAGCACAAAATTAAAATTGAAAGAGAGTGGAAATATGTTGTCCCAGCCTGATTTAGGAGTAGCATGGCATTATTACAACAGGAGCTTCTGAAGCTTTTCTTAAGGATTTCTCCATTGATTCACCACCTGCTTTGAGCGGAAGTGCCCATGAGACATCTCTAGCTGGCCCACGAATCTCTCCCCTCAAACCATACCCCAAACTGGCTCTGCCTTGCACCTTCTTGGAGTGTTTTTGCCTGGCTGGAATGTGTCCTTGAGCTCTGATAACGCCTCTTGAAATTCAGCAGAACTACCACCTGTCCCATTTTCCCATGTGGAGTGAAAACTAGGCACTGGGTCTTTTTATATGCTAAGCCAGGGGCATGCATTCACAAGGCCACTTTGTGCAGCCCTTTGGGTTCTCTCTAGGCTATGCTCCTCCCTGGCAGGCCCTGCTCTGGACCTCCTCTGTTCTCCACCCCACTTTTGTTGGGTGGAATACACTTCTAATAATGCCTCTTTCTTGCCTAGGTGGAGAGAGGGGTGCACAGAAACCCCTGGAATGTAGGACTTGCACAGCTGGAATATAGCTTCCTGTAAAAAAGTAAGAGTCATACAGCCATTGTGTCAGGCATAGGTAACCCGGGGCCCACCATATGCTGTTGGACTCCCACCTGCCCCAGATTGAGAGAACGCACAGTATTTGGCTAGAGAACTGCCTCGAAAAACTCTTGATTTTCAGGGATGGTTGTGTTTCAGTTAGTAAATTTCTTTGGAAAGTGTGAATTAGGTAGGTTGACCTTAAAATGTTAACCAAATCAAATTCTCCACCCCCATCCCAGCTGAGTAGATATATATATATAGTATAGCACTATAAATCCAATGAATCAAATTAGTCATGACTAAATTCCGCTGGATCAGAACCAATACATTCAGCTGAAATTGAGCACACTCAGCTGATGTCATCATGTCTGAATGTGGGGCTGTTTCTGACCCAATTGTGTGATTATCCCCAGAACTTAATGACAAGCTTCAATGCGTGCATGTATTTTAAAGTGAAGAGAGGCCAGTGGCCCTCCACCTGTCCTTGGACTCCATTTCCCAACAGCTCAAGACAGTAGGGTTACAAACGCTTCAGGTTACAAACGCTTCAGGTTACAGACTCCGCTAACCCAGAAATATTACCTCAGGTTAAGAACTTTACCTCAGGATGAGAACAGAAATCGTGCTCCGGCGGCGCGGCGGCAGCAGGAGGCCCCATTAGCTAAAGTGGTGCTTCAGGTTAAGAACAGTTTCAGGTTAAGAACAGACATCCAGAACAAATTAAGTTCTTAACCAGAGGTACCATTGTACAACCAATGGTCAGGGATAAAGGGAGTTGTAGCCATCACTATCCAGATGGCCACAGGTTCCTCAGTCTGGTTTTTGGCATGGAGGCAATATGATGTTTTTTGTCAGTGCCAGGACTGCAGAGAAAAAATAAGTTCAGAACTGTACAGATAAAACAATAAGGAGATGAGGAGAAAGAAAACCTAATGGTTTCCCTATGTTTGGGTTCTGTGAGTAATGAGGCATCATTTTCATTAGTTCAAATAGTAATCTAAAGAAAGACACTGCACCCCTGATCTACCGGGAATTTAACAAGCAAATTTCAAGTTTTGACTGAAACTCTGAGCTCACTTTCCAGATTTCCCCTCAAGGGCTTCTTGTCAGTTTTTACTTAGAACAATACATTTCAAACTACAGCAGTTGAATGGCTGAAATATTACCTCAGCTTTCTGAAATCTATATTGTGTGGAGCACCCACACCTAGAATACTCTGACAGTATTAGGGCCTGGGGGCACAACAAGCATTTGTTTAAACCACATCCTGTCATTTCTTCAGCTACAGCAGCGATGGGGAACCTGAGGTCCAGGGGCCAAACGTATCCTCTCTGTTGAACCACCAGGACTTTCCCCAGGCCATGCCTGCTCCTCGGGCCAAAGCCCTCACCGGCCCTCATCTGCACCCTCCTCAGGTACTTTTGCTTGGCTGGAATCTTTGAACTGTGTTAATACCTCTTGTTAGGACTGGGTGGAGGTGTTTGTGTAAAACTCTTGGCGTTTGTGTGGCTAGAATGCAGCCTATTGCACACAACTGACAATCACATCCATTGCCCTACCCACATTTTGGCCTCTGACTGGCCCCACAGCAGCTCTTGCAATTTTCCCCAGAAGAGAATGTGGCCCTCAGGCTGAGAAAGGCTTCCCACCTTGATATGCAGGTGCAAACAGAGGAAGAAACAAGCTGGGCTATTTGGCTGTCTAATTTTGATAGTGAATTTGGATGGATCTTAGTTACCTCTAACAGCTCCTCATTGTTTTTCCTTGCCTACTCCCTACAGAAGAGGCCTGCCAGCCATCTTGCCTGGCTCAACAAGGACTAGAGGTGCCTATTTATTATATATATATATATATATATATATATATATATATATATATATATATA
This sequence comes from Zootoca vivipara, assembly GCF_963506605.1. Taxonomy (NCBI): domain Eukaryota; kingdom Metazoa; phylum Chordata; class Lepidosauria; order Squamata; family Lacertidae; genus Zootoca; species Zootoca vivipara. The sequence goes on from NC_083278.1 coordinate 38,840,464, forward strand.
CACACACACACACACACACACACACACACACACAACTTAATTGTCAAAACCTCTAAGTGGCTTACACAGAGCATAAAATATACTTTGAAAGTATCAGTAAATATCAGAAGTTAAAAACAAATTGACCTAAAACAATTCCAAGCATAAATAAAATTGGTCGTTAAAAGTGTGGAATAGGCATTGTGTAGCACTTGTAAAAGTGCAGAATGAAATGGGCATATACAGGATAAGGCAATCCCACAAGTAAACCGGTCCCAATCTGACAGGAGCTTATATACTAATAGTAACAGCTTGAATTTGGTCCAGTGCAGTGCTTTTCTTCTTAAAAAAAAAGGTGCCAGTACTCACCAAGAAGTTGTTGAAGTAAGTGCCACATTTTTAACCAGTCCTTTTCTTCTATGACATAAGGTGCTGGTACTGTGTACCCTTGAGTGCCCCAGAAAAAACAACAACACCGGCCCAGTGCCAAATTGGCAGCCACTGCAGATCTTTCAGCAGGGGTGTAATATACTGATGCAATCTCAGTCCTCTTAGCAATTGTGCTGCGGCATTCTGTAGTAACTGCCGTTTCTGGATCAAGCGCAAGGGAAGTCGCACAGACAGTGCACTGTAGTAGTCCAGTCATTACATCAGCAGTGCTGTGTTGTAACCACATACATCTGTGGTTAAGCTCTCCTGGTCCAAGAATGGCCACAGCTGTTGTAGCAGCTGAAGCTGGCAAAAGTTGCTTCTCGCCACCGAGAGGGCTTCTTGAGCCTCCAATGATGAAAGCTGGATCCAGAAGCAGCCCCGTACTGCATACATGCCCCCTTCAGGGAGGGTGCAGCCCCATCCAGGACAACCAACTGGCCAAGTTGTTAAATCTTAAATTGCCATTCAGCACATCTGGACCTCTTTATGCAGATGCTTGAGCTTTGTTAATGTAGAAACTCAGGCAATGTAAGTGATCTTTTTGCCAACGTGGGTCTCATGCTTGTGTTGCAAAGCAATTGAAGCAAGCCTAATAATGTTAAGCCTCATCAAAAACAAAAAGGAGTGGCACCATCTAACCAGATTTTAAATATGTTTTATTTTTATGCTGTTGCCATAACAGACTAACACGGCTACCCTTCTGAGATTACGTGCCTCACGTGTGAAAATGTCCTGGCACTACTGAGTCCAGCTACTAACCATCTTTTCCAAGAGCCTCTCGCAATTTTCACTCTGCATGGACCATCTAAATGATCACATTAATCTGGTGGAGAAGATCCTTCTCAGTAGAATACCTCTTTTTGGCCTTGTTCACTTGGTCTCTTCTCATGAGATCATAAAGGGGCTTCACAGTGCTAGCAGAGTTCTTTGCAAGTCCCTGGGCATAATCAAAAAATTCCAGGACAGTTATTTTTTTTAAAGCTCATTTCAAGTATGCCGTTCAGGCCAGTTAAGGAGAGCTGAAATCTTATCTGGGTCTCTGGTAGCTCCTTCTTGTGATAAAATAGGATCCAAAATCATCAAAACTGGCATTTACCTCTATATATTTTTATTTTTATTTTTAACATAATTTTTATTGATTTTACAAATTACAAAAGACATACATGAACACCTTTTCCACCTTCTTCCCACCCTCCCCCATGGGTCCTCCCCTGCCACAGAAGTATCCCACGCAGGTGAACAGTCAGAAATGGTCCATTTTATGATTGGATTTCTGTCCTCCTCCCCCTCCCCTGCCCCCAAAGCCCCCCCCTGCCACCAGGAGGCTCCAGTAAACCAGGGCAGTACGCAGGAGGTCATCCATCCAACCATCTATTGTCATACCAAAAAAAAAAAAAAAGAATAAAAAAGAGAAAAGAGAAAAAAGAGAAGAAAAAAGTGACAAAAAAGAAAAAATACAATACAAGACAAAAAAAAAATCTTTCTTCCATTCATAATTTAAACCATATTTTGTGGGCTTCCCCACCCTCCCCCCTTCCCCGGTTTTCCTCCCTTTTTTATCATCTTCAACAGTTTATTATTTTATAAAATACACCTTTATACCTTATACTACTTTTAAATTAGCTATTATCATTTTCACCTGATGTCCAATCACTGAAAAATCAAACTCCCATTTTTTCTTCCCGCGCCTAACTTTTACCCCCTCTATAAGCCTCCATATTTTCACCTTTTTCCAAAATCAATTCACTTTTTAAAACTATAACTATTCCCAATCTAACCTTACATCCCCGATTACCGGCACCACCACCCCAATCCAGCAAGTTCCGTAGTCAGCAGTCCAGTTATAATCCTGTTAATCCATCCTTGTAATCACAACTTCACTTTCCCTTCACCCCACCCCCTGTTTACAACCTTTTGCCATCCAGGCCTCCATACAAGACCCCTGAGCTCCTTCTCTTCTCTGCCTATTTTTTCCCTCTTCCCTGTGGCCATTCTGGAGTTCCAGTGAATCCAATCGTGCCCCCCTCGAAGGGGAGGCACTCCATCCGACTTTTTGTAGAGTAAAATCATCATTTTTTTCCTGGTGGGCTTCATTTTGTGTTATATTATCACAGTCCTCATCTTCATCTTTTCCTTCCAAATCACAGTCCCCATCATTGTCATTCTCACACTCGTCTTCTTCAGTTTCAATAGCTTCATCCTCTAAGAAGTCATATTCTGCCATCACCATCTGGAATTGTTGCTGTAACTCTTGCTGTTGTGTCTCCTCTTGACATAGTTCTATTCTTACTTCCCACATTAAGGTCAAAAGAGTCCGCTGGAACTCAAGCGAATACCTTTTTGTTGACATAGTTCAATCCTGTCAAGGTCAAAACTTGTCACATGGGGTGGAATATGGTCGCAGTTTATTTTCTCGACTCCATTTTAACAAGCTGGCTGCATTCTTCAAGTCTTATTAAAAATAAAGTTCGAACTCGCATTTCGAAAGCATATAAACCAAAAAGGAATTTCCAAAAAGTCCGGAAATAGAGATAGAAATAAAATTGACTTATAAATCCTGATCAGCTCACTGGGTTGTCTGGGCTGTCGGCTCCCGAGGAAAAGAAAGGTCTTTCTTGGTCTTAACTTCTTTCTGCAGGGCACTTACAACCACAGTCTCTCTCCCCTTTTACCCTGCATTTAGGGGAGATTCTCTTTGATGCCTTTGAGGGATCCTTTTAAGTTGAGATCTTCTATTTACGGCTTCGGGTTTCTATTTACTGTCTCTTATGTTACCGTGGGGGGGGGTGGCTTCCTCTTTCCCCCCCTCTCTCCCAGTCCTTGAGCAAATTACCTTAATTTTAATTCCAAGCAATCCAAATTACTCACAGTCCGATCTTTTGCTGAATTTTCTTAGAAGAATTGGCCACCTCAGAGCAGCAATGTCAGCCTGTCCGCCGCGGTTCATCTCCTCGCTCTCGGGGGCTTAAACAAAGCCGATCCGGGGAGGAGAGAACCCGCTTTTGGCGCCGCCAGGCAAAATCTGTCCCCAAAAAGCTCGATTTGGGGCTTTTTAGGAGGTTTCGCTTCGCTGGAACGATTCCCTCCACCTCTGAGGCGCCGAGGTCCGCTCCGCTGAACGGACCCCCGTCTGGTCAAGATGGCGCGGTCAACCGGAAGCCCTACCTCTATATATTTTTAGACTATCTCTCCACTTCCATCCATTTCTTATGCTCTTCAAAAAAAATCCTAATAAACCCCAGTGATTCCCACCTAAATTAAATAAAAGAATGGAAAGTTCATTTCCAATTTAGTGTTTCTAACTGCAGGTGTTGTCTGCTGTGTGACTGAAAGATAGAGGGTTGTATAGTGGTACCTTGCTTCTCAAACTCAATCTGTTCCGGGAGTCTGTTCGACTCCTGAAACCATTTGAAAACCAAGGTGCAGCTTCTGATTGGCTGCAGGAGCTGAAGGAGCTTCCTGAACTCAAGCGGAAGCTGTGTCAGAAGTTTGGCTTCCAAAAAACGTTCACAAACTGGAACACTTATTTCCAGGTTTGCGGCATTCGGGAGCCAATTTGTTTGGGAGCCAAGCCATTCGAGTACCAAGGTACAGCTGTATATGCAACAAAGGTATTCTTGGAGAAGACATATTGAAATTAATGGACCTAAGTTAGCCATCTCCAGTAATGTCAGAGGGTCTACAATAAGTCTAACACTGGACACAACCCAACGGTGTGCCTGATGAGCTTATGACTAAGATGAAATTTGAACCAAGGACTTCCCAGTACACTACACAAGCTTCTAAAAAAGAACTTGAATATTTCCCTTTGCTGTCCCCATTGCATCCCCCTTTTCCTGCCTTATGTTCAAAACCTACCTTGGGGAGGTGGCAGAGAAAGCAGTCTGTGAGTCCCTGGTGAAGGGTCTTTTACTTACTTACTTACTTACTTACTTACTTACTAACTTATTAGCAGCTTCCTGCCTGGCATTGCTTGGATATTGGGGGGGGGGGGAGAGAACCAAAATCAATACAGTTTTGAAAAGTTCAGTCTGCTATTTTGAGTCAAAATGGCATCCAATGGTATCTAAACTGCTATGGAAATGTGGAGAACTAAACTAAAATGAAGAAAAATGAGAAATTGAGAAAAACTGTGATTGACAGAATCCCCCCTCCTTAGAATCATAGAATTGTAGAGTTGGAAGGGACCCCAAAGGTCATCTACCCCAACACCCTGCAATACAGGAATCCTGCCCACAAGATATCCCTGGGTAGGCTCAAACCACCAACTTACTGGTCAAGGGCGTAGCCAGGATCAAAACTAGGGGGGGGGGGCAAGCCATGATCATTCAGGGGCAGGGCCACAAAGTGGGAACGTGGGCGGGGCTACAGGGCCAGCTGGCCTGACGACATCGTGGTGGCGGCAGCGGCCACCTTGTGCTTCTGGGGCTGGCAACGGCGGCGGCTACCCTGCTTGGCTGGAGAGGACGGGAGGGTTGGGCAGGCAAGAGGGGGTGACAGGGTGGGCGAGGGCAAGGCAAGGCACGGCCGCAGTCACGACGGCTCCGAGGCGTTGCTGCATATCAGCATAATATTTCAACCATGTTGTGGGTTCAAGCCCCACCTTAGGAAAAAATTCCTGCATTGCAGGGGGTTGGACTAGATGACCCTTGTGGTCCCTTCCGACTACAATTCTATGATTCTATTGATATATTGCCATAGCATATGCATCATTCTGCTTTCTTGAATTGTCCTACTCCTATAATAATAATAATAATAATAATAATTTATTATTTATACCCCGCCCATCTGGCCGGGTTCCCCCAGCCACTCTGGGCGGCTTCCAAAAAAAAACAGAAATTCTAAAATACAAAAATCCATCAAACATTAAAAGCTTCCCTAAACAGGGCTGCCTTGAGATGCCTTCTAAAGGTCTGGTAATTGTTCTCTTTGACCTCTAGTGGGAGGGCATTCCACAGGGTGGGTGCCACTACCGAGAAGGCCCTCTGCCTGGTTCCCTGTAACTTGGCTTCTCGTAATGAGGGAACCGCCAGAAGGCCCTCGGAGCTGGACCTCAGTGTCCGGGCAGAACGATGGGGGTGGAGACGCTCCTTCAGGTATACCGGACCGAGGCCGTTTAGGGCTTTAAAGGTCAACACCAACACTTTGAATTGTGCTCGGAAACGTACTGGGAGCCAATGTAGGTCTTTTAGGACCGGTGTTATGTGATCTCGGCGGCCGCTCCCAGTCACCAGTCTAGCTGCCGCATTCTGGATTAGTTGTAGTTTCCGGGTCACCTTCAAAGGTAGCCCCACGTAGAGCGCATTGCAGTAGTCCAAGCGAGAGATAACTAGAGCATGCACCACTCTGGAGAGACAGTCAGTGGGCAGGTAGGGACTCAGCCTGCGTACCAGATGGAGCTGATAAACAGCTGCCCTGGACATGGAGTTGACCTGTGCCTCCATGGACAGCTGTGAGTCTAAAATGACTCCCAGGCTGCGCACCTGGTCTTTCAGGGGCACAGTTACCCCATTCAGGACCAGGGAGTCCTCCACACCCGCCCGCCTCCTGTCCCCCACAAACAGTACTTCTGTCTTGTCAGGATTCAATCTCAATCTGTTAGCCGCCATCCATCCTCCAACCGCCTCCAAGCACTCACACAGGACCTTCACCGCCTTCACTGGTTCTGATTTAAAAGAGAGGTAGAGCTGGGTATCATCAGCATACTGATGGACACCCAGCCCAAACCCCCTGATGATCTCTCCCAGTGGCTGCATATAGATGTTAAAAAGCATGGGGGAGAGGACAGAACCCTGAGGCACCCCACAAGTGAGCGCCCAGGGGTCTGAACACTCATCCCCCACCACCACTTTCTGAACACGGCCCAGGAGGAAGGAGCGGAACCACTGCATGACAGTGCCCCCAGCTCCCAAGCCCTCTAGACGGTCCAGAAGGATGTTATGGTCGATGGTGTCAAAAGCCGCTGAGAGATCCAGCAGAACAAGGAAACAGCTCTTACCTTTGTCCCTAGCCCGCCGGAGATCATCGACCAGTGCGACCAAGGCAGTTTCAGTCCCATGATGAGGCCTGAATCCTGACTGAAAGGGATCCAAATGGTCCGCTAGGCATAGCAGCCAACTCCTAGAGGCCTAGGTGCCTCCCCCCCCCAAATACTAGTAAATACCGTATGTGAAAGAGTCATCCCCCCCATGATGATGGGCTTTCTATGTGGGGCTTATCTGCCCCCCCCATATTTTATTAAGAATGGAAGAGGGAGGGAAGGAAGGAAGAAATAGAGAGAGGGATAACTCATATTTGTGGGTGCCTCTGGGTGACGCTGTGATGCTGGAACTCTGCAGCAAGAGGACGGGAGGGTCGGGCAGGCGAGAGGGGGTGGCAGGGCGGGTGAGGGCGAGGGAAGGCACGGCCGCAGTCACGACAGCTCCGAGGCGTTGCTGCATATCAGCATAATATTTCAACCATGTTGTGGATTCAAGCCCCACCTTGGGGGAAAAATCCTGCATTGCAGGGGGTTGGACTAGATGACCCTTGTGGTCCCTTCCGACTACAATTCTATGATTCCATTGATATATTACCATAGCATATGCATCATTCTGCTTTCTTGAATTGTCCTACTCCTAGGCATAGCAGCCAAATCCTAGAGGCCTAGGTGCCTCCCCCCCCAATTACTGGTAAATACCGTATTTGAAAGAGTCACCCCCCCCCATTTTGATGGGTTTTCTATGTGGGGCTTATCTGCCCCCCCCCAGTATTTTATTAAGGATGGAAGAGGGAGGGAAGGAAGGAATAATAGAGAGAGGGATACCTCATATTTGTGGGTGCCTCTGGGTGATGCTGTGAAGCTGGAACTCTGCAGCAAGAGGATGGGAGGGTCGGGCAGGGGAGAGGGGGTGGCAGGGCAGGCGAGGGCGAGGCAAGACAGGGCCGCAGTCTCGATGGCTCCGAGGCGTTGCTGCATATCAGCATAATATTTCAACCATGTTGTGGGTTCAAGCCCCACATTGGGGAAAAATTCCTGCATTGCAGGGGGTTGGACTAGATGACCCTTGTGGTCCCTTCCGACTACAATTCCATGATTCTATTGATATATTACCATAGCATATGCATCATTCTGCTTTCTTGAATTGTCCTACTCCTAGGCATAGCAGCCAAATCCTAGAGGCCTAGGTGCCTCCCCCCCCAAAAAAGAAATTACTGGTAAATACTGTATTTTAAAGAGTCCTCCCCCCACCATGTTGATGGGCTTTCTATGTGGGGCTTATCTGCCCCCCCCCAGTATTTTATTGAGGATGGAAGAGGGAGGAAAGGAAGGAAGAAATAGAGAGAGGGATAACTCACATTTGTGGGTGCCTCTGGGTGACGCTGTGATGCTAGAACTCTGCAGCAAGAGGAAGATACCGGTACACCTGTACAAGAGCCTTGTAAGCAGCTTTCTCTCTGCTTGATTTACAGCAGGCACGTCCAACAGGTAGATTGTGATCTACCAGTAGATCACTGGATGTCTGTGGTAGATCACTGCTAGATCACTGGCACCCCTAAAAAAAGCTCACCCAAATTTTTCCTCCTCCCTAAAAAAAGCTGAACTATGACCTGAAGCCCTAAACAAAAATGGGCCTCCCTCCCTCCTAAAAGAAGCTCAACAAGTTTGACCTAAACCCCCCCAAAACAGGGCTTCCCTTCCTTAAAACAACTCAACAGCTTTGACCTGAACCCCCCCAAAGGGGGTAGATCACTCCCAGTTTTTAACTCTGTGAGTAGATCAGAGTCTCTTGGGAGGTGGCCACCCCTGATTTACAGTATACAGATGCAGGAGGAGGGGCAGACTGGAACACCAATGCTTTTTATAAACATCACTGTGTCTATCAAAGCTACAGCCCCCCCCCCTTCTTATTCACTTCCTTTTAGCCTTGCAGGGCCACCTTAGTCAAATTGAATCCTCTGCACCCTCATTAAATCGCCAATAGAACTGTTAATGTGATCCCTGAATGCCCATTAACAACTCCCACTGAATAACAATAGGGTGAATAGGGTGGACCTTGCCTGAAGGGATATTCTGCTCCATTGTCTTAACTGCTTAAGTACTGGTAGCCGCTTTGCTTTATTTATTTGATGTGTTTTTGTTACAGCTGTGTTCCCGCCCCCAGCAAGTGGAGAGCTGCTCTTGCTAAAGCAAAGCCCTTACCACTTCAGTTTTTGGAGGGACAAAGTATTGGTTATGGTCTGTAAAATACAATAATTTTTTGCTTCTAGGGGGGGGGCAGCTGCCCCCTCCTGCCCCCCCCCTGTCTACACCCATGTTACTGGTTAACAGCGAGGCACACTGCCTATTGCACTACAGAGATAATGGCATAATGGAGCTAGGAAACAAATAAGTCTGAAAATAAAACTTCCAGATGAAACTTAGTTTTTCTTGAACCACTGAAGTGCAAACTTCAGGTCTTTTGCACGGCACTTCAGGGGCCACACCCATAAGAGCCAGGCTTAACTAGAAACAAGGCAGAAGTTAAAAGTGTTTGCAAAGAATGCCTCATCTCACCAGGCATCAGACTTCAACTTGTGTTGCTGTATATTAACATTTTTGGTGGGATTTATGATCACAAACTGGAAAAATAATAATCCTGGCTTCATTCCCACCTTTGCTGTTAGTTTCCCAAAGCATTGTCCTTGCCTGCCATTCAGTCTCCCAAACACATGTCTTTTCAGGAAGGCCTGAAGTCGTCTGAACATCCATTAGGATAGCCTTTCTCAATCTGTTGCCCTCCAGATGTTCTGAACCACCACTCACCTGGCCAAATTTTCAGGGATGATGAGAGTTGCAGTGTTCATTATCCCATATATATATATATATATATATATATATATATATATATATGTTATAAAAATGTAAAAAGGACATGTGGGTGTGTTTCCACTTTTCACCAAAACCGCTTGACCAATTGAGGTGAAATTTTGACACAACATCACATGCAAATGTCCGAAGGCTATAGGAAAGTTTGCTAAGACAGATGTCACACCTGTGCCAGATAAAAAACCCCAAACCCCGTGTTTCAAAACACACCACTCAGATGAAAATGCATGCTGGGAAAAGAACCAGGTTGCAAACCAGCACCCTCTAGTGGTGACTACACTGGTACTGCACCTATAAAACCTTACCTCTCAACAGCACCTCGGCTCCCGTTTACATACTAGGCCAAAGCCTTTACAGACTAGGCCAAATGGAGGTACTGACTCCCCTGGGTGGGGGTTGGGGGGAGGGGACAGGTTAGGTCAGAACACAGTGGGGGCAGTCACAGGGATGAGCCGGGGTGGGAGGAAGAGGGGGTGTAATACGTCATAGATCGGGACAGGGTGGGGAGAATCACAGGGATAAGCCGGGGTGGGGGGAGGAGGGGGCAGGATACATCACTGATCGGCCCAGGGTGGGGGAAAATTACACAGATGAGCCACAGCAATGTGTGGCAGGGCCAGCTAGTAATATAATAATAGTGATCCACAAAGTCTGGAGGGCACTGGATCAGAGGAGGCCGTACTAGGAGGGAGGAGACCAGCGGCAGCAACCATGGAGAGCTAATGGGATGTTCCCATGCAGGCACAGCCACCGCCATCACTTGGAACAAACGGTGGCTCATACACCTCCCAGAGCTCAGCAGGGAAATAGGGACATTCTAGGATCAAATCAGAAGCCAGGAAGCTTTTGTAATTCCAGGACTGTCCCTAGAAAGTCGGACACTTGGAGGGTATGGACTTCCTCCAGAGAATCTTGTGGCTTGTAGTTTGTTAAGATTGCTAGGAATTGTAGCTCTGTGAGGAATTCCTAGGATTCTTTGGGGAAGTCATGTGCTTTAAATGTATGTGTGGATGTGACCTCATTACAATAAGTTCCAATAATCAAACAGGTAGGGGTGTGGGTGTGGGGGTGTGGGGGTGTGTGTGAGAGAGAGAGGTGGGGGAGAGGGAGAGAGGGAGTATCTGCACGAGATGGAAAGATGATGGAGAAGGGGAAGGCAGGCTGTGTCAGCAGGGGCCTTCCAGTTCTGGTGAGCTGCTTTACCTCTCCTGAGTGTTTGGACTTGATATACCACTGTGCTACAGAATGGGATCTTTTTTCTGATCTGTTTTATCAAAGCCTCGAGTTGCTGGGTATCAAGGAGAGGCCTGCAGAGTGCAGAAATTGGCTATTTTTTTTCAGTCTCCAGGCAACCTTAATCCTGGCAGTATAATGTCCAAGAATAGTAAACAGTGTTGTAGTTGAGGAGTTTTCACAAGTGAGAGGCCCTGAGAGGAGCAAAGGAGGGAACATCAGGGGGCTCAACAAGCAAAAGAACCAGGCTAGCCTAGATGAATAAAGAGGAGGGGCTGCCAAGAGCTTTTAGCCCAAGCTATGAATATTTCTAGGCTTTTCAAGACATAATCAAGGAACAAATCAATTCACATCTTTCTGTGTGACCTCAAACCCACAACTGATTGTTATTTTGAACTCTGCTTAGAGACACCTAGTGGTTAAGCTTCATAACTGAAGATCTTGCATGTGTGTTGGTGTGTTTATTTTAGTAAGAAAATTCAAAGCAACATAAAGCATGCACATACTTTTGCAGTCAGAGACTTTAGAATGGAAAACTCTTAAATTCTTTAAATTTAGGTAGAGGTATAAATAATTTATTATTTATACCCCGCCCATCTGGCTGCGCTTCCCCAGCCACTCTGGGCGGCTTCCAACAAAACGAAAAGCTGGTGCTCCTTCGGCCTGCCCTGGCTTCTTGCTTCAACGAATGTCAGTGCAGGCAGAACTAAAAAAAGTAGAATTCTCAGGTCTGAGACAATAGTCGGAGTTGACATATGAACCAGAAGTTGCACTAAAATGATTAATCCAAAGATTAAGGGGGTGTAACAACCCAATCATGGACAGTTCCTTCATGAAATGTTGAACCATCACTTTTAAAAGCGTGTTCCTCTGAACTGTATACAGCTATCAAGATATTCTTTATGTGTCTGCATTGTAATAACATAATTCTTCCCAAGAACACCAAGTAGACATTATTATCTATATACCAATACTTAAAATCCAGCTTTAAAAATTCAAATGAAAGGATTGATGCGATTTAAGTATAGCTTCTGGTAACCTTTAATTAAAATTTAAATGATCATATTTTATGGCGTCTCCCACTAGATAAACACAGCTGATTCCTTTTGGCAAGAGTTAAGCATTGCATTAACTATTGCCACTTGACAGTCTTGTGATAGAAATGTTGGCTAGAAACACACACACACACACACACACACACACACACAATTTGAAGGTCTGAATTTAAATAAATTACAGAAGAGAAGAGTGCTGCCCATTTCCACCTTCCACACTGGGAACTACTTCAACCAACAATTTTGTAATCAAATCTTAAAAATCCAAAAATTCATGGTGTCATGAAACTGATCATCAGATTTCTGTCACCTCTAGTTTAGAATATCTCAAAACCTTCTAAACTTAGAACCAAAATTAATACCTGGCTTTAGTCACTAAGTGGTCTTCGCCACTGAATTGGAAAAGAAAAAATGGCAGGAACGAATGAATAAGCTGACAAGAACTTTATTCTTTCTTTTTTTGAACACCAACTCCAAAATACTTCTTGACTCACTGAGGGAGAGGTGGGTTGTGTGAACAATAGCATGTATTTTTACCCTGTGATTAGATGTGTCAGTCTAAATGTTTCTGAGTAAGGTCATTTAATTGCTGCGACCTTTGGCTGTGGGGAAAAAAGGAAAAGCAAAATTTGAAGGCAATTAGGGGTAAACTGAATGTGCAAAAAAAACCTCTTTCTTGCTTTGGAATGGAAAGTTCTCCCAAACAAGCCAGTAAACAACGGTTGCGTGCATCACCTAGCAATCTTATAAACAAAGTGCAAAAATAGCCATTGTGAATAAGGAATGGAAGCAGAAAAATGTTGGGCATGCAGATGCTGCTGAAATGTGTGTTAAAATACTCAAAACATCATTTGTAGAGTGTCTTATTTTTATGAAGAGAAATACGACTAGGTTCTTGTTTTAAATCTAACATCTAGTTTTCCATTACGCTGAGTAGCTAAACTAGTTGAATGATAAGTATTATGATATAGCTGTTACAGAGTGTGATAGGTGTGTGTGTGTGTGTGTGTGTGTGTGTGTGTGTGTGTGTTTAATGACCCTGGTTAAATTTTGAATTTACACCCCTTGAATATTAGACAGGTAACGTCTCTGTTGTCTTTCCAGCACCCTACTGAGTAGTACCTTCTTTTCTCAACAAGCCTTTTGAGCTGAGATCTTCCTCAACCTGCTACTGGTTCAGAATTGTTTATAAAGATTGTTTTAATATGCTTTTATTGTTTTATCACTGGTTGTTTGCCACCCTGTGCTCCTTTGGGAGGAAGGGTGAGGAAAATAAAGAGAGAAGGGGGGAGGGGAAGGGGGAGAGGGAGAGGGGGGGAGTTGGCTCAGAAAGGCTCAATATAGTTTCTCCAAAGCTTCCTTTCATGAAAGGTATTCAGCAGCCTGTCTGCTGCCCTGTGTAAGCACAGCCAGTCCCAGCAAACCACATGTTTAGCCTGGGTGAATATTATATAGTACCTCTGACAAAGGGATTTCTAGGTTTTAAGAGACTTTGGTTTTTTTGCTGTTTACCTATTTTTTTCAGGACAAAACATGAAAAATAAATAAGGGTCATGCCCCAGTTTCATGCAAAGCTAGTTTCCCTCTCCATGCATATTTCAAGAATCTTTCTGAAATAGCCACAATATCCTTTTTTGTTCACGTGTACACATTTTCAGCAAGATTATGCAACACAGCTCAAGGTCACTTCCTGTTTGAGCCAAATGAACGAAAGCATCGCATTTCTCCTGGCATGATCTTAATCACCATCAGTACTGAAGATGTGGGTGAAGGACTTCTAGGGACCACTCTGCTGCATCCTATATCTCCAACCTATTTGAATAGAGAATTCGGGTCCCATTTCACAGAAGTTGCTGGTAGGGACTAAGAACTGGAGTTAGATGCAGCTGCTGGGAATGTCCTTGAACATGCTCTGGATCCTTTTATCAAAGGAGCTCTGGAGGAAGTGAAAGAGAGACTGTCTAGAGCAGGGATTCCCAACAAAATTTTCTCGAGGACCCCTCATCGAGCCGCTATTGTGACAAGGACCCCCATTAATTCCTAATCCTAAATCTAATTCCTAATTCCTAATCTAATTTTTCCAGTAAGCTTAACACTGATCTTGGAAGGGTTAGGTTCAAGGGACGCCGACGATTTAGGTTCAATGGACACTGACAAGATCGGTTCGAGAGTCACTGACTTACTTGCTTGAACATCAAATGCATTATCTTCCTCTTCATCTGTAGGCCTTTGTCGTTTTAACGAACCACTTTTTAACCAACGGTCCATTTTTAACTACGTGAACTGTAGCTTCCGCGAAAAACAACGCTTTGTTTACAAACACTACTGTTTTGCAAAGAGGCAGCGCACGCCAGGGAGGAGGGAGGGGAATGGAGAAGACAGGGTACCTGCGCAGTAGCGCACAAATTAAGCCGACACGCGCAAAGCATCTTGAGGTGAGCGTTAGTAGAATGCGGCGCTGCCTCTTTGCAAAACAGTAGTGTCTAACGGCATACAGCAGAACTACTGCCTCTATCTAATTCTAGTTTTGCGCTAGACTCTGCTCATGCAGGAAGCGGCCAAAACAAAAAATATGTTATCATACGAAATATATTTAATATATTTTTTATTCTAATAGCATCTTGCGGACCCCTCTGGCATAGCTCGCGGACCCCTGGGGGTCCCCGGACCACCTGTTGGGAACCACTGGTCTAGAGTCCCTATCAGGCCAACGGGGAGATTCCTGGAGGAGGAACTTGTGTCCTCCGTGAGATGTGGCCTTTGTGTGAAGAAAGGAGCCACCCTCAGTCCCTGAAGGGGTTAAGTGTGGACAGCTGAACAGACCTCAGGCAGTGGACCCCTTTACCTCAGGGTTTGCTTACCTGGAAATGTGAGAAGGTCCTGGAAAGGAACTGCAAGAGGCTTTTCCTTAGAAAGATCCTGAACCAGGTGCATAATAAAGAGCTGTTGAGTTGAGCATTTCCATTTCTATGAAGGAAGAGTGGGTCAGTGAACATGGAGACAGGTCCCTTGGATGTGGTCCTGCCCATGAATGCCCAGCAACGTGATGGCCGACTGTCCACACAGGTCATACTATATCCTTTGTGCTTGTACATCTTTCGGCATTTCTTGCTTGACGCAAAACTTATCTGCTGGAAATGCAGGAAACCCCCCAAGGTTATGCCTGCTCTAATATGCATCTTAGGATAAAATGCACATAATAATATCAGAGGAAATAGTTAAAGCAGGTATTTCAAAACCCTGATCCCTAAAGAACAAGGGACAGTACAACCCAGTACAGCAATATCAGGATAGCACTGGTGTAATTTAGCTGAAATCCTAAAACGTAGAATAGGAGCATAGGATTCAGGTGAGGGGAAAGATCATTGCTTTGAAAGGGGGGGCATACTGTATACACAACAGGAAATATTCATTACCTGAATATGTGCAAGTGGAACATTCCCTCTCACTGAAGGGTCTGTGAGGCTCCAGTTTATTCCAATTTATTTTAGCAGGCAACAAATCTTGCTGATGTTGACAAGGCACTACAAATAAAAAGGGAGCTTAAAAGTCAGTGTGAATTCATTTAAGGCAATCCGTACTTTTGTAAAACATAATCCATGTTGCTTTGTAGTGAAGCTTAAAAGATACTTTGACCGACTTGTACGTTGCTCATGTTTTACCAGCAAAAGACTACGGTATGTGCTTGACCTTGTGCACCTATCGAGTTCTATGATTGATTGGCAGAACATTCATTGCTGCAGCGAACAAAGAGCTACAAATCTTGCTCTCCCCCGTCCCCCATTCTGCCTCTTCCCGGACCAGGAGTCCAGCTTCCTTTCTGCGAACTAGAAGCACTTACGCATTTTATTTCTGTTAAGTGGGTCAGTGTTGCTGTTAATGTTACCCTGGCTCTACTGATAAACCCTTTATGTCCTCAAGAAGGGCTGTCTGGGTGTTAATGTTTCAAAAATCTGTTCTGCTGTGATAACATGAATTCAGCTTGTTCTAAAGTATTCCTCCATTTTAATTAATCAAATTAATTAATTCTTTGTGAAGTGAAAAACCCTTTGTATGCTGGCCTCATCTGGAGAACCTAAAAGCCACTTAAAGGACAGAGTGGTTAAGAAGATTTGCTTTCACTCTCCTCCAAAACTTTCTAATATGTTGGGCATTTTCTACATTAAAACAGCAACCTGCACATTCTTTATGCCAAAGTGGTACTAGTAAACTTAATTAAATAGTAAGAAGTAAGTAGTTTGTGGTTTGCAGCCTAATAGCACAACCTTGTTGCTTACTCCAAAATCGGTGTGTAAAATATACAAGTGTAGGAAATGCAGATAGAGCATTTCTTTTATTCCTTTAATAAAGGCCAGGTGATCTATTTAGTCAAATCAAATCATAAACTTTATTCTTCACTTTACACACTGCAGGCCACAGGTCAGAGGTTGGTATGTCTGAATGCTCCCTCCCAGCTTGCAAAAAAGTAGCAAACTGGGGATAATGCTAGCCAATGAGGTGCCCTCTAGCTATTTTGGACCTTGACCATTTGTCATGCTGAGATGCACTAGACTGTCATCTGAAACATCTGGAGTTCACCTCCATTGACTGCCCCAAGCAAGCAAATAAACCCTAGACCATATTTTGAAAAGAGAAATGGCTGAAAACGGCCAGCAACATTGACTCTGCCCACACAAGCTGATACACAGAAAAGGGTATCAACCAAGTAAAGTTTGATGACTCTCAGTTTTCACTAATATATGTATTTGTGTACATATTGCTTGCAGAACTATATTGCAAAATTCAGAGGATTGTGAATTTCAAAGGATAGCTGTGTTTCGTTTTGCATATCCTTTTGGAACTTGTGAATGGAGTAATTTCTCATTAAAATGCAGATGAAGCTGAATTTTTTCTCCCATCTGTGTCTTTAACCCACTTTTCCATTTTCACAGTAACAGAGGTAGAGCATGAGACTCTTCATCTCAGGGTCATGGGTTTGAGCCCCACGTTGGGCAGAAGATTCCTGCATTGCAGGGGATTGGACTAGATGGCCCTTGTGGCCCCTACAATTCTACAATTCTACGAACAGTCCACAATCCTACAGTTCTATTATTCCCTCTATTTACCTCAACTCTCTACTCAGGTGTTCACTCCTAGCTGCTTGCATCTTAATAATTAACATACAGGAGTGAGCACCTAATAAGGGGAGTCCCCAAACAGAATGTCTGCTACTCTTCACACTAAACCAGAAGCGGTTAAAGATCCCTTTGCCTGTGCCTTGACTCGAAAGAAGTAACTAAAGTGCATCAGAACTTGAGTCTTGGGGTTCAAGAGCCTAAACTGGAAGGCCCTGGGAACCAGTTTGGGTGTATATGCATTTGTATCCTAAAAGTTACAATGGATGGATCTTTCCAATACTTGTAGTTATTTGCTCTCTGGAATTAAATGATTTATTCCAGATACACAGGGAGAAAGGATACTGACAAATCATACAAAATACTTGAGAACCTCAATTTGGCATATGCTCACAGGTCCACACCCATTTGTAAAATACCGTGTTTCTCATATTATAAGACACGTCTTATATTTATTTTTTCCTCAAAAAAACACACCCTGGCTTATTTTCAAGGGATGTCTTATTTTTATTACAGTACATGGGTAGTGCAGTAGCTCCCCCCGCTATCGTGTTTTGTGTGTCCTGTTGCGAGTGTGTGTCCTCTCGCTCCCACACCGGGCAGTGAGCTGGGGAGCGGAGGTGGTTTTGCTGAGTTGATTGAGTCAGGCAGGCAGGCAAGGGAGTCACCCTGCTATTTCGGATCGCCTGAGGAAACGTTTGCTGCTCTCTCCCCCCCCCCCATGCCTGCGCCTCAGCCGGGTGCACATCCTCAACCCGCTTTGTGCGGCGGAGGCAAGATGCGCGTCAGCATGCAACCCCTCAGATTCCTTCCGCCCCTCCCTCGCCGCCAACCGACCCCCACCCCATTTCCCCGCCTGAGGTAAAAAGTCCATACCGTAGTTAGAGCCGGTGACTGGCTGCCCAGCTACCGTATGTGAAGGCCGAGGGAGGAGGAGGGGTGGGTGGGAAACCTCTCCTGGCCATTTCCTCACCTCCCTCGTTCGTTCGCGCGCCTGCCTGTCTGCAAGCGGGGCTTCGCGCGCCGCGTGCAAAGGCTGCATCCGGGTCCCAGGGCTTCGCGCACTGCGCACTGAGGGTCCTGCCGGGTCCCGGGGCTTCGCACGCCGCGCGCAAAGGCTGCAGCCGGGTCCCGGGGGTTAACGCAGCAGCAGCATCCGGTTCCGAGCAGCCCCCTTCCTTTTCCTCTTCTTTGCCACAGACCTGCGGTATGGCTTATTTTCGAGGTATGCCTTATATTTTGCCACCTCAGAAAAATCCTGCCATGCCTTATTTTGTAGGGATGTTTTATAATGTGAGAAACACGGTATTTGTAGGAGATATACACAGGTACCCATAGCTGCCAAGTTCTCCCTTTTTTTTAAGGGAAATTCCCTTATGCTGAATAGGCTTCCTTGAAAGAAAAGGGAAAACTTGACAGCTATGCAGGTATCTGGTGGAGGGAAAATACAACTCTGCTCCAAAATTGAATAATGCTGCAATTAACTTCCGCAGGTATTATTTCTCCCCTTCTTTTGACAAAAGGCTATTTAATAATAAAAAGAGAGATTAGCCCTTTGCATCTTATTCAACACTGTGGTTTTATGAATAAATTCTAAAAATAAATTTGAAAAGGATTAATCAAACTCGCAATATTTTAATTGTGCGCAGTTACCCTCATTTGGAACCTTTCTTCTTCTTTTTTTAGCACACCTGGATTTGAAATCCAAAGGTGAACATTCTACAGCACTCATCCATTATTTTAATAGCCTATTTTTCAAATGCACACTTAAAATTTAACAAGAGCTGAATTCGCTGGTAATAGGCTTAGTACTCCCAAGTGGTAAAATGATGGATAGGACTTTTTGATAGACCTAACAGTAACAGTATCCTGTAGAGCACAGTCATCAACCATTACGTTTTCACTTATAAGAAGTGATAAAGAACTGCTGTAGGCGGCCGAGAGGGAGAGAGACGGGTAGGAAAGAACGCAACATAAATCTAACCTGTAGGCGAAATTCAGTCTTGCAATTAAATGATTTCCCAAGTGTGGCAGAAATGATCGCTCAGTCTGATGCACTAATGAATCACAATCCCAAAGATGCTACCACTCACATGGATTGATTGCAAATCCTGATTGTATGTATGTATGTATGTATGTATATATATCTGGATTTGTAACAGTGATTTAAAGGGTGGGACATTATTACGCATTATTACGCAAAGCTACATGTTTATATATACCAGTGGTGGCAAACCTTCTGGAGACCGGGTGCCCAAACTGCAACCCAAAACCTGCTAATTTATCACAAAGTGCCAACACGGCAACTTAATGTGAGATAATAATTAATATACTGTAATAAAATGAGCTTGGGAGGCGGGGCTGCCCTGAGTTGTTGAGCTTTTTGGGGGGGGGGTCATTGCCCAGAGTTTTTTGGGGGCGGGAATGCCAAGAATAGCAGAGATTTTTGAGGGGCTTGGATAACAGGTTTTTTTGGGGGGAACACACGCATTATAAACGCTTCCTCTGGCACACGGAGCAGAAACAACACACACAGTCGTACCTCAGGTTACGAACACCTTGGGTTACGAACTCCGCAAACCCAGAAGTATTTTCGCCACGCATGCACAAAGCGTGAAAATCACTGAAATTGTGCTTTGCACATGCGAAAAATGGCGCTTCGGGTTACGACCATTTCGGGTTACGAACTGCGTCCCGGAACGGATCGTGTTCGTAACCCGAGGTACCAGTGTAGTCTCAAGGATCGCAGGCAGCAACCAATCAACGAAACCCCTTGACAAACCCACCAATCACACAAACTACAGCCTGCTGGCTGCAAAAAAAATCCCACCAATCGCCAGGGGGGCAGGGAGTCAGGAATACAGCCGCTTTGCGGAGATAAACTGCCTCTAAGCTGCTGCCGGCAGGGAGGGAGTGGTTTACTCATGAGGCGGCGTGGGGGGAAGCGGCTGCCCAATTTGAAAACCCCAAACAATGGCACTGCTGGTGTGATGATGCCTGCAAACAGAGAGGTCGCTACTGGTATATACCCATTAATTAATTAATTTTTTGTGCAGTGGATCCCAATTATATGGGTGTATAAATATTCTGCAGGAGTCTGCTTAAGTGAGACTAAGGAACCTATTCATTTGCCATCAATGGTTTTGTCTCCATGACTGTTGTATAAACAATCTTCTGGTACTGGGGAAGATGGGGCGTGGTGAGTTTGCATCAGTGTTATGTGTTGTTGCTCATTTTAATTGCATCTTGTATCTGCCATTTTTTCTTTCTTTTTGTATTAATGAGTTAAGAATAATCTAAACACACACATACACACACACTTCTGGGTTTCAGTTTCTCCTGTGAAAAGTGAGACAATACACTAGGTCATGTGTATGCCTTGGAGGGGGGAGACTTTAAGGACAGCCTGATTAATTGTTTGCTATGTTCTCTGTTTTTCTTAAAGGAGGCCAATATAGGCACAGTGCATTAGTCTACACACAATGCAATGCTATGGGGACTGCAGAGCAAGCAAGATGATCTATTAGGTCTTCACCGTCTCTCATGTCTTGGTTTCCCTTGTCCCTAAAAGAGCAAAAGTATAGATTGATACACTAGACTCCTGTATCTGCAAGCTCCCATGTAACAGACACCATGCTAAGCCTGTGCTGTCAAA
The DNA here is from genome assembly GCF_963506605.1 of Zootoca vivipara. NCBI lineage: Eukaryota > Metazoa > Chordata > Lepidosauria > Squamata > Lacertidae > Zootoca > Zootoca vivipara. The sequence goes on from NC_083278.1 coordinate 38,860,780, forward strand.
ACACAGCAGCACTTGGAACAAACAGGGAATTGCCATCTCCTCATTCGATCAATATTGTTTGCACTCATGAGGACTTCAGGGAGAAGTACCAGTCTTTTTAAATATAATTTATGGGCATCACAGTAAGAGTCAGAAGTCTCTTCCTATGTCATTGTCCTCTCCTTGACAGACACGAAGTCTTTGTGTGGCATTTGATTTTAGTTTTCACTTAAGACTAAATCACAGCCCTGTTTATGCATTACCTGGAAGTAGGTCACTCATGTGTTCAAAAGGATACTGGCTGCACTGCTGGCCTGGCTCCCAGCAACATATGCCAGTTTCAGCAGCCTCTTTCAATCAAGAGGAGAGAGATTTGGTCTTCTTTGCACTTACATTTAATTTAAACTTATTGGACCAATATGCAAACCGAAATACAAATTTCACAGTGCAGTTCTCCAGCCAAACCAAGTGAAAAAATGCATATGTGGGGGGTGGGAATTGTGCATTAAAATGCACGTGCTAGTGAAATTAACATACAGAAATGCATTATATTAGGAGAAATACCTAGCAAAAAAATGTGTATAGCAGTCAAAACTTCATCCTAAAATGTATTTCTTAAGAGAAATTCACACTAAAATGCCGACAAATTTTCATGGGGATTAAAAATAAATTTTTTTTTTTTTGCTTTTTGCAAACTACTGTCTGACATAAGGAGAGGAAAAAACCTGGGGGGGGGGGAATGAGAAACTGGGAGAAACTGAAACTGACATATTTGTTTATCTGTAAGGCGGAGTTTTTCATGTAAGGGTGACAGTGGGAGGCACAACTTCCTTGCCCTTACAGCTGTAAGAGTCTGCAGTGTTTAGAAAAAGTTGATTTAAGTAGCTGCTTACTGCAGATCCTTGTAATTAAAGATGTGTTAAAATGATGGCATTAGCTACCATAAGATGTAGTGATGGACTTAAGTCGTGGTGGCTGTGTACTACCGTACCTCCACTATTGGAGGTTTTCCTCTCAGCATTCGCCCTTCCATTTCTTGGGGGCTGGGTCAGAAGGACACACATTCTCATGAACATTTTTCTGGCTCATCCCCCAGAAAACATAGGTAGGAAGAGTACCCACGGCAACCCAAGTGCATCCAGCCAAACCCACAGGAAACATGAGCTGGAAGGAAGGTTCCGGGGAATTGAACCTCATCAGCTCCTATGAGGAGATTCATTGAGGATCATCTTAACTGTAAAATAAAATAATAATATAGGGAAATGAGATTTCAGCCACCTCTTAAAACGATAAAGTAAGACCACCCTGAAAATTTAAAAGAAACATTCAGGCTCTACCAAAATGCCAAAATGGAACTATGCCAACAAAACTCTGTTCTGAGTCGTAGGCATGTATCATTTAATCAATTACTCTAACAAAGGAATCAATGCTCTGGACCCACTGTGCATACAAACCTTCCCAAGAACAAAAATAAAGCCTGCTGGATCAAACCAACTGCCCATCTAGCCCACCATCCTGTTCTCACAGGGGCCAACCAGATGCACATCAAAGCTTGAAAGCAGATCCAGAGCTCAACAGCATCCTCCCTCCTGCAGTGTCCAAAAACTGGTATTCAGAAATATTACTTCCTCAAACCACAGAGGTACAGAATAACCATCATGGCGGGGGCAGTGGACAGCATTCCAGATGCAAACCTTACATTGAGAGATCAAGCCTTATGTACAAAAATGCAGCCTAGAAGCTGCCATTTTTGTAGAGTGTCTCTAAGTGAATCTGGGTTTTTTGTGTTCTTTTGGATGTGTTGATGAAAGGATGATCTTCTTAGGGAATAGCTGTTGCCACACAGAGTGTTTTCACAGAGAGAGATGCTGGCTTATGTTTGTTCTCTCCCCTCCCATTCAGGCCAGCTGCATCATCCATCTCAAAAGCAAGATACTCTGAAAGGATCCTTTGTGAGGCAGCTAAAACAGCATGTTCTTGAAGTTTTCTCCAGGGATTGATTCAGTCAGCTTCCCCCTTCAATTTTTATGTTTAGATAGGGGGGGGGGGCAGAAACCTTTCCCCACTCCCTGAACTTTTGCATGTGCTGTTTTGCTGAACCATCATCAACACCGATGTGTCCAAAAAAAAAATAGAGGAGGAGGAAGTGACTCCAAATTTATTTTGGCAAGCCCAGCCACCAGTCAAAGGATGTATATGACTGTCTATCAGGCAAAGTGCTGAAGGCTTCACATAATCCCATTATGTACGGTATACTGAATCCTAATACATGCCAGTCTGGCCTTTAAGCTCACTAAAACCAACATTTTCTACGCAAATAATTACAATACCGGTAATTAAATCAGCTGTTTGTGCCAAATGCAGTTCAGGGCCAAAACAATATAATCTGAGTTTTGCAGTGATCCAACAGCCACAGCCATTGTCACTGGATCAATTTCTCAGCACAGATGCTGCAACCATGGCAATTTCTTTCCCCCTGCTGGTTTGGCTGATATTCAGTCCTGTCAGAAACATCAAGGGAAATGTGTCACACAGCTCCGTGTCCTGTCTTGCAGGGCTTGCAACTCGAGATCAAAAAGAGGACAGTATCATTACCTGAGAGAGTTGTAATTCTGAGTCATTTCATAAATTACGTGTGTGAGGTACATGTTTGGTGGCTCATAAAACCAAGGACTCATTCCCTTGGAAAATTAAAAGCACTTCTTTTTTTTAAGGCAATCTCAATAACATTCTCTCAGACGACTGAAAAGAGACGAACTGAGGTAAAAGAAGAAACCTAACATAGCACCAAGCATGAGTATGTTTGGGTGGGGGGTTTTTTGTAGCAGGAGCAGCATTTATAGGGGAGGGCATTGCCCCCATCACTCCAATATTTCATTACTCAGGGTCACTTGAATTTCTATTAACTCTGTGGTTCTCCATATGGAATATGACAGACCTACTTCCTGTCAAAATTGTCCTTGCTCCTGCTTCCTGGCTAGTTGCTTTGTCCAACTTGCACTTCAGTTCTGCCTTCTGGGCAAATCTGGTCCTGACTTGTTCTTCAGTTCTGCCTTGTCGTTTGCTCCTTGGTCAGACTTGTCCTAGTTTGCTCCTCCAGCCAGTCTCCTGGTTTGTGCTTGTCCCTGGCTTGCTCATTGATCCTGAGCCCTGGCTTTGCCCCCTTGCCCTTGGTTCATTGATTTGCTCTGGACTGCTGCTGACATCCCAGCCCTGGCAATAAGCTACTCATGCACATGTCTCATTGAAGTCAATGGGATTTGCATATACAGTATTTATAACCAGCACAGTTAGGAAGTTCTTTCCAGTATTCCAGTCAAATGTCTGGTGCTTAAAATGGCTGCTTCTTGCCTTAGATTAAAGTGCCTTCTTCAGGTGTTCAGAGCTTGGCAGGGATATGGATGGGGTGGCCCCACCCCAAATATCACCAGGTGTGCTTGAGATACCCTCTCCACACCAATATTCCTGCGTTAAGTGGGGAAATCTGAAAAAGCCTTTTAAGATGGTTCAGCCATACATGCTTAGAAAATAATAATAATAATAATAATAATAATAATAATAATAATAATAATAATAATAATTTATTATTTATACCCCGCCCATCTGGCTGGGTTTCCCCAGCCACTCTGGGCAGCTTCCAAACAAATATAAAAAACAATACAGCATCAAACATTAGAAACTTCCCTAAACAGGGAAGTTGTCTTTTAAAAGTAAAATAGTTGCTTATTGCCTTGACATCTGCTGGGAGGGCATTCCACAGGGCAGGCGCCACTACTGAGAAGGCCCTCTGCCTGGTTCCCTGTAACCTCACTTCTTGCAGCGAGGGAACCACCAGAAGGCCCTCGGCGCTGGATCTCAGTGTCCGGGCTGAACAATGGGAGTGGAGACACTGCTTCAGGTATACAGGACCGAGGCCGTTTAGGGCTTTAAAGTTCAGTACCAACACTTTGAATTGTGCTCGGAAACGTACTGCAGAAAGGTTGAGGGGGATCGGGCATACCTAGTGTATGTACCTCCATCCCCACATTCTTTTTGAACACCCCACATTCTTTTTGAATACCTGACAAGGGGTTTTGTGAGCAGGAATTAAATAACAATGATATTTTTAACTGGGAAGAAAGCTCTTCAGAGAATCCTAAAAATGCTCTTAAATAACCATCTGGGCGCTCACCTATGCCTTGCTTATTTTTGAAGATCAACACTGTGTGTGCTTTGTTTGGATTTACGTTCCTTCCCGCCTGTCTCCAGCAGTCCCTTTGGAAATGACCGGCACGCGGTAAGAGCTACATAATGATGTCACAAGGGAACTCAAGGAACAAACAAAGAACTCAGTGTAAGAATAATAATATAAAAAAAAACCTATCCCAGAACAATTAACTTTCCCATTTAAAAGTGATGGGGGCAATACAGACCCTTTGTTAGCAGAAGCATGAAACTCAGTGGGCATGTTTCTTCCCTCACTTTCATTTGTTTTGAATCAACCAAGACTGCAGGAAGATTTAAAGGTATAAGCAGGTAAGTCAAACCAAGTGGGATGTTTCAAAACAGGAATAAACAGAAATAAATCCAGGAATCATAAACCAAGTGCTCTCTTCAGCAGCCTTGCCTGTGCTTACATTTTCCGCAGCTTGTAAGGAAATTGTCTATTAATCTTCCCTGCTGGGTAATTTCTATTTGTTATGTCACTTTGGTCACTTCCTGCTCTGTTTTATTACTTCCAAGTATAGTTAAGTGCCACTGCAGTCACTCTTCTAACCTGAGATTCACACACTAATACAATATAGTACAGCTGATGACCAATTCTTATTTGTCGAAAGAGCCTCAGAAAGTTCTTCCAGTAAATATTTCTGTCCCAGAAGAAGTCTAACTAAAGCTAGATGCACGTCATGTGTTTAATGTGCATTTAAAGCACATGGCTTCCCCCAAAGAATCCTGGGAACTGAAGTTTGTTTGTTTTTTTATTAAGGATTTTATTGGTTTACAATGTCTCATATTTTTTCCATGTATCGTTTTTACACATTAATCTTGAGGTGGGTGGGGTGGGGTGTTGATGTTTCTCTTTTTTCTTGGTATGCGTGGGGGTTCAGTGTCAGCGTTGATTGTGCAGGTTCTCTGTTGTTCGCTTGTGCTCCTTTGTTGGTGAGAGAGGTCGGGGGTTGGCGTAGGATGCGCTAGTTCATGTGTGTTTGGCTGTGGTGGTCTTTGGTTTCTTGTGTGAGTGGGGTGGGTGCGTGTTTTGGTTAGGTTAGCCATATTGATTTGTATGCTGATGGTAGATTTTTGTCATTGTCTTGTTGGGCTGTGTAGGTGATGAAGGGGAACCATATTGGGGTGAAGGTGTCTTCTTCTGTTTGTCCCCGTGTCAGTTTCAGCTTACTGGTTAGTTTTTCTAGTAGGGCTGTTTCCCATACTACTTGATACCATTGGACCATGTTTACTCCTGACAGGTCTTTCCAATGTCTGGTTATGATGTTTCTGGTTGCTGACAGTAGGTGGGTTATGAGTTCTTTGTATTCTGAGTGGGCATTGTTGTCTTGGAAGATGTTTAATAAGACCAGTTCTGGGGTGAGTTCTAGCACTTGCTTAGTTATCTTATAAATTTCCCGTATGGTTATTGTCCAGAATGATTGGATTTTGGGGCACTCCCACCACATGTGGAGGTATGTGCCTGTGGAGGTGCACCCTCTCCAGCATTTTGATGGGGTTCCTGGGTGTATTAGTGCTAGTTTTCTTGGAGTTAGGTACCATCTGTAGGTTAGTTTCAGGGAGAGTTCTCTTCTTTTCATTGATATGGATTTGAAGGGGGGTTTAGACCACATTCTGGTCCATTGGGTGGGATTTATTTCATATCCTAGGAACTGAAGTTTGTTAAAGGTGCTGGGAACTGCAGCTCTGTGAGAGGTAAAATGCAGTTCCCAAGATTATTTGTGATTAGCCATGTGCTAAATGCGCTTTAAATGTTTGGTGTGGGTGTGACTTAAACCTGCAACCAAAGATCTGGATGTTTACAATTCATCCCTCCCCACATCTCTAGGTTTGGCTTTGTGTTCTTCAGTCCTCTCTGCCCTATCTCCTTGGATGACTACCCAGAGTTCATGGCAATCCTGGTAATTGTCAAAAGACTGGAAAGAGAAGTTGCTGCATTACAACTTATCACCAAGCTCAAAACCATGGAGGGACCTGGTTTGAACAGAGATATTGGATTCTTATCTCATTATACATGATAAGCGATCTTCAGCCATCTCAACCCTTGCTTTTTCATGCAAAACCATTTGCAGTCGTTTTCGGTTATCAACAGCTATCAGTCAGTCAATCACCCACTTCCACCACCCTTCTGAGTGATCCCCCCTCCCCTCCCCATCCCCACCCCCTCCCCACCCCTTCTCTACATAAGTGCCTGGGGACTCCTATTTCACTGTATCTGAAGAAGTGTGCATGCACACGAAAGCTCATACCATAATAAAAACTTAGTTGGTCTTTAAGGTGCTACTGAAGGAATTTTTTTATTTGATTTCTTTTGTGTTGGTTATATAATCGATAGTAGTCACAGGGTCCTCTTTAAGAGTGTGTGTGAGAGAGAGAGAGAGAGAAAGAGAGAGAGAGAGAGAGAGAGAGAGAGAGAGAGAGAGAGAGAGAGAGAGAGAGAGAGAGAGATAGCACCATGAAATGCCAGCCAAAGTTTTAACCTTGTTTTCCTTGGAACTGAAGCAAGACACAGTAATTGCACCTCTCTGTGACTCCCACAGTTGAGTTCAAACCATTTCTAAACAACAGCTGGTGCTTAGTATGTTTCTGTTATCAAATCACTTTTCCTTTCTCATGGTCAATAATAATTTGCCTAAAAAGGAAACCGTTCCTTTCAAGATCCTTGTAACTCTTTCCAGATTTTGTAGCTTGGGTGGCACTGATGTATTCTACGAATCTTAGCACTTCAGTTCCCTGCCAGCACATTCTGTGTTGAGACCTTGAGGCCACTGCAGCTGCTTATGCACTCAGCTGCCTCTGTGTCGGTGCTGCATTCAGAAAAGAAATGTAGAAGAAGTCTGTTAACACCCGAGGAGCATTTTAAAGGGACAGCCTTTCCCCTCAAGGCTGGTTGTTCACACATGCAAACAAAGCCAGCTTATTTTCATGGTGCAATTGCCGGTGCAACCATGAAGAGAAACATAAATGTGAACTGGACAGCACATGGGGGAAGCCAAAGTAATTCCAGCCATTTCTCCATCACTTTTCTAACAGCAAAAACAGAAAGGGAACTTTTTCCTTACTATGTTCATAAGAAAAATCTGCAAGATTCTGGAAAATAGAGTATGAGGATAGGTCAATTTCAAGGGCCATAACAAGTGACCACCCTTTATTTGGCTGGGTTTGACCTGGTTTTGGCTGCTGTTACACTTTTAAAAATGTGCCTTCAGAATGATTTGTTTCTCTTCCTCCTATTTATTTTCTTCTTGCAGTTTTTATTTTAAAAAGATCTATGCCAAAACTTTCCTTTACCGCTTTTTTTAAATGATAATGGCATGCAACATCGATGCATCTTTTTCCTTCTATTATGAAATGTAAATGGTTTGCAAGATGAAAATGTGTACAGCTAGCCTAGGAATTAAAAAAGAGAGAAAGAAAAATGTCTGGTTCACAAAACATGTGTTCAGCAGATGGTGTTGAAATGTACAAGTCTCGCCTTCTGTTGGGAGGATGGCTTTTTATACCCAACTCACAAAGGAAATGCAGACAGGTGCACAGAGGAGAGCATTCATTTCACATACTGCATGATATATCTTCTCAAAGATCCTAACAATGTATCATAGTCCAAGCTCAAATGAAAAGAGTGGGGCTTAGGAAACTAAAACAGTTTCAAAACTCCAAACAGCTTGGGTTCCACTTTACCTGTGCTTGTATTTCCCCAAGCTGGCAAAGGGCCAGAGCTCAGTGTTAGAGAATCTGCTTTGCAGACAGAAGACCTCATGTTTAGTCCCCAGCTTCTCCAGCTGGGTGGAGAAAGACCTCTGTCTGAAACCCTGAAGAACCACTGCCAGGCAGAGTAGACCAGACGTGGGGACCTTTGGACCTCCAGATGTTGGAGAACTACAACTCCCATCAGCCCCAGCAAGTGCAGCCAATGACCAGGGATGGTGGGACGTTGTAGCTGAGCAACATCTGGAGGGCCAAAGGTTCCTCACACCTGGTGCAGACAATACTGAGCTAGATGGACCAGGGATTGAATACTTGGCTAGATGAATCTGCACGAAAGCTCAGCCTTGCCAAGCTGAGGGAGGACTGGGAAGGAACACTAGGTTGTGGTTCCTAGCTACTTCCTGTTTGTCTGCTGAGAATGAAACAAGCGAAGACTCTTGCAAGGTTAAAATATGTGATGGCTGAGGAGACTGCCCCCTATGGTTCTGCCAGGCTTACTGCTCCTTCCTTGTATCCTTCCCTATCAGCCTTCTCTGATGGTTCTGCCACATCTCTGTATGGGATTTAATGGCATCACCCAGTCGTTCTTGATGCAGAGGGGAGGTTACATGTTTCATCTCTGCACGAGTCCCTGCTCCTTCAGTCAAGAGGCATGTTCAAAAGAGATGGCCAAGGAAAGGAGGGGCAGAGTGATGTGCCCTGGTCAGCTGGGACTCCCTATAGCTCATGGAGCAGGCTTCTGTCACTTGCACTGCTCTAATTTTATACGCCTGGCTACTACAAAGCTCCTACATTGGAGAAATTGTGTCCCTATACTTTACCTGGTTTTTGAAAGGGGAGAAAGGGCAGGCAAATGAAATTCTCTGTGGTAGCAGTATTCAAAATGTCTTTCAATATGTTGCTTCCTACCAGGATCCAAAGTGATTAAAAATGATACCCAGAAGTGAAAGTTCCCAAAGACGGATAAATGTAGTGGGATTTTTCTCCTGCGTAAGTACTTGGAAGAGAACATTGTTGAAAATGTTCAAGGGAATGTGTGGTCCCCACTCGGCTATTTGCAAAAGAAAAAGCTTATGTGCATTGCTTTTTGTGTGTCAGAATGAGGCCTTCTGGGAATTTTGGCTATTACCGCAATAGCTTTAGTGCTGCTGTTCAGTTCCAAAAACCTCAGGAGGGCCTTCTCTGATAACATTATGCACACCCTAAACTAATTACAGAGAGATTAACAATTAAATTTATGTCAAGGAAATTTCATGGACACTGTATACAAAACATAAAACCAAGCTGCTACCTGCTGCTGTGAAATAATCGTATTTTATTTTTCACTGTATTGCCCAAGCACCATCTTGAACAAAATATTCCCATGCCTTTTCCACGGAAGGGATACAATGCTGCTTTAATCCACCTGCCTCCAATTTCACTGGCCTCCTGTATTTGCTTGAGAACTTGATATCCATGAATCAGAGAGATCTTTTTAAAAGCATGCTTCTAGGCCTCATCATCACAGGAGCAGTTGAGGGAGCATGTAAACATCGGCTGGAATAGGCTCAGCAAAGCAGAAAGCCAGAACTTCCATCGAGAAGGAAGGGATACTCCATCATTGGCTGGTATTGTCTACACCCCTGCTACCTCTACTATTATCTCCCAGGTGCACACCAAACAAGGAAGGAAGCTGTGGATTTGCCTGTAAACTGCTTGGCGTACAGGGTCTCTCTTTGGGGATATGAAGTGTGGTAGCAGGTCCACTGTCTGGTATGAGTGTCAGCTGTTTTCCTCCGCTTATGTTCTGCCTTTATTTTAGTAAAGAAGGCAACCAATAGCAAAACACTATAAATCTCTAGAGCTCTCTCCTCTAAAGGAAACCAAACCCAGCAGCTCTGCCCTTTGAACTTCTTGCTGCCCAGGGGGAAGCAGGCAGCAATATAGTGTACTATGAGTCAAGCTGTTTAACACCAACATGTCTGTATTTTATAGGTTAATAAATTACCATGCACACCCACCTCGCTTTTTTCTCAGTCTAAGAAAGAGGTACCTTCTGAGCTCCATTAGCCAGTAGGAGTGGAAGTATAGCAGTATGCCATAACATGGATGTTTCTCACCCCTTGGTACAGAGCAAGAGGTGGGACAATGACTCTCAAAAGGCAGGTTGCAGAATCTTCGCTGTGAGTCCCAGAAGCAATGTTTGTGAGTCACCAGGACCCTGGCAGTTGATGGCACTGTTGACAAAATAATGCAAGGGTCTCAAAATAGGGTTTCCACGTGCTATAATAACAGTGCTGCCTCCATCTCTACAAAAGCTGTAATCTTAAATTACGGTGGGTTGTACAAGAATGTGTGCAATAACCATTTTCTCTCTTTTCTGATCTCTCTCTCTCTCTCTCTCTCTCTCTCTCTCAAGTTAAAACTCCCTGTTCCACACTTAGTTGTTAGGCTCTGAGATGTGGCAATGATGTATTGTTGCTGATAATATTCCTCTGTTTAATAATAATAATAATAATAATAATAATAATAATAATAATAATAATTTATTATTTATACCCCGACCATCTGGCCGGGTTCCCCCAGCCACTCTGGGCGGCTTCCAACAAAACAGAAATTCTAAAATACAGAAATCCATCAAACATTAAAATACAGAAATCCATCACACATTAAAAGCTTCCCTAAACAGGGCTGCCTTGAGATGCCTTCTAAAGGTCTGGTAATTGTTGTTCTCTTTGACCTCTAGTGGGAGGGCATTCCACAGGGTGGGTGCCACTACCGAGAAGGCCCTCTGCCTGGTTCCCTGTAACTTGGCTTCTTGTAGTGAGGGAACCGCCAGAAGGCCCTCGGCGCTGGGCCTCAGTGTCCGGGCAGAACGATGGGGGTGGAGACGCTCCTTCAGGTATACCGGACCGAGGCCGTTTAGGGCTTTAAAGGTCAACACCAACACTTTGAATTGTGCTCGGAAACGTACTGGGAGCCAATGTAGGTCTTTCAGGACCGGTGTTATGTGGTCTCGGCGGCCGCTCCCAGTCACCAGTCTAGCTGCCGCATTCTGGATTAGTTGTAGTTTCCGGGTCACCTTCAAAGGTAGCCCCACGTAGAGCGCATTGCAGTAGTCCAAGCGAGAGATAACTAGAGCATGCACCACTCCGGAGAGACAGTCAGTGGGCAGGTAGGGACTCAGCCTGCGTACCAGATGGAGCTGATAAACAGCAGCCTTGGACACAGAGTTGACCTGTGCCTCCATGGACAGCTGTGAGTCTAAAATGACTCCCAGGCTGCGCACCTGGTCTTTCAGGGGCACAGTTACCCCATTCAGGACCAGGGAGTCCTCCACACCCGACCGTCTCCTGTCCCTCCAAAACAGTACTTCTGTCTTGTCAGGATTCAATCTCAATCTGTTAGCCGCCATCCATCCTCCAACCGCCTCCAAGCACTCACACAGGACCTTCACCGCCTTCACTGGTTCTGATTTAAAAGAGAGGTAGAGCTGGGTATCATGACACCCAGCCCATTTGGCTCGTATTTAACATGAAGATGACTGGCTTTTCACAGGAAAATATCACTCTGAATGAAAAGGAAAAAAATCATAGAATCATCGAGTTGGAAGAGACCACAAGGGCCATCCAGTCCAGCCCCCTGAAATGATGATATGGCAGAGATCTTACCTAGGGGGCCTGATCTCCATTAAATAAATATATATCTGAATTTAATTATATTGCGTGAAAATGAAAGCCATTTGAAAACTGATACAAGCAAGTTATTTGCTGATTTCTAAATTTAGAAGCACAAGTTATGATTTCAGTAGGTCTGCTCCCCCCCCCCTTTTACTATTAGGTACGCTAATTTCCCACTTAATGTGATCCCTGCCAACAGCCTGGTTTACTGGGGAATTTGTATTTTGGCTTCCTGAGGGAGGAGGGGACAATTCACCCTGAAAGATCTTTCTGCTCCACAAATGGAAATTACTCACCCTTTCTTGTGGGAGGAAGACAGTCCCTTTGCAGGAATCTAAAACTCCTGCCCTGCCACTAATCCAAGGTCATTTGTACATGCATTCCCTAAACATTTACCGGAATAAATCTCCCTGTGTGAAATGCAAGTTGCAGTAATGGAAGCAGTCTATAAATGTGATCAGGTGGTGGTGGTTAATATTCTTTCTCCCCCTGGGCTTCATGTGTCAACAGAATGGTTACCTTGGTTGAACATACTGAAGCACCTGGGAAGAGGGGGGATGTAAAATTGCTTTTTTTCACAACATTCAAATTGAAAATGAAGTTGACTGGCCCCAGGAATGTGAAAAGGCAACGATATCTCCAGACAAGGCACAGCTGTGGTCAGGTTAGGAGTCAGTGATAGGCTTTCTGAGAGGTCATATCACACCATACATTGAGTGTATGGCTTCCTCCAAAGGCTTCTGGGACCTGTTGTTTACTGCTCACAGAGCTGCAATTCCCAGCACTTTTAACAAACCATAGTTCTCAGGATGTGCTTTATATATATTATGTGAATTTGACCATAGTATGCGGGCCCTGGCAGATGTTTGACCTGATGCTGATACCAGGCCTGGTGCTGTGGCCTCCTGCTGGGCTTTAGCCAATTTGTAAAATATTAGACAAAACTATGCTGGAAGCAACCCAGTGATTCAAATGAGCACAGATTGAAATTTGGCATACAGTGCCTTGAACCCACTTCTAATGAGTTTATTGAGACACACAGAACAGTGGCCATCCACAAAGTATCTCATACTTTTAAAAAAAACAAAAACACCACCATCCAGCTTCCTCCTTGCCACACTTTGTGCCCCCTTTTGACCAAAAACAATGTGTTCCGTCTCTGCAGTCTCTCTGCCCTCAATGTGTGACATCTCACTGTGGTCCCATTACTATGTGTTTGTAATGGATTGGCATTGATATCCTTCCTCTTTGCTGCACGGAAGTGTTATTTGATCAATAATTATTATTCCCTATCATGCAGTCAGGCATCAAGTAGGGAGGGGGCATGGACTCTAGCCCTGCTCCCTACGTCTCCATGTGCATCAGCTCCACTTCTGAACTTGAGCCTGTTTCCTGAGTTGTCAGAGTTCCTGATCACTGATAGGGTTCTACAGGCATTCACTCAAACACACTTAGGGAGCAATCCTAACTCCCAACCCAGTGTGACTTCCTGGAAGTGGTGGTGAGACCACCACTGCATCTGCAGCCCTGTCCTAAATGGTGGCCATGGCAGAAGGTGAGAGGGACAGAAGAGTGGCGAGCCAGCCGGGACTTGGTGTAGTGATCCGTCCCAGACTAACTCAGCCCCATGTCTTACTAGGCATCCCCAAACTCAGCCCTCCAGATGTTTTGGGACTACAACTTCCATCATTCCTAGCTAACAGAACCAGTGGTCAGGGATGATGGGAATTGTAGTCCCAAAATAGATGGAGGGCCGAGTTTGGGGGTGCATGCTCTAAACCAGCAGAATGATGCTGGCATTACTCCATCGATGGTGTCCAGCAAGAGGCCAATGGAGCAAAGCAGGACTGGGTGAAGGGACACCTGCATCCAGCTTAAGAAATTGCAGCCTAGCACAAAGCTTGCTTGACTTGCTCTGCTCGTGTCTCCCTTTAAACCTTTGTGCTGAATTCAGGAAGGTCAGTGGTGGAGCTGGTGTGTCTTGGGTTATTGAGGGTGGGATCTGTAAGCATACCCCTGCCCCCTCCCCACGTTAATACCTCACATACTCACCCTAAGTGCATAACTCAGGCTTATGTTTCCTTGCTCAAAACACAAAGGCATACTCAGTGACAAGAATCTGGTGAGGGCAACAGTTGCCTATAGGCCATGGGCCACAATATGCTGTGTTTGGCTTCCTTCCCTTTCATAACACTGTGTGCAACATATGCAGCTGACATGGCAGAAAAAAAAGAGCAGATTCCATGAAAAGTGCTGCTACTTTCTTGAACCAGAGTACCCGGAACAAGCAAACCTGCAGTAGAGGGAATATTTGAGTTCAGTGAGACGCCTGGTCAACTATTCCCCAATGAATGGTGCCATATGCTCTACCTGCTGCCCCCAGCTACACATAAAAAGTGGCACTAGGACTTCCCTGGCAGTCTATTTGAAGGATTTGAGACCAAGTTTTTGCATGGTGTCATGACACAGGAATCTTGCAGTGCATGGTGGCAGTATCAGACAGTTTCAGCTGCTTCTTCAGGTGGAGATCCATTGGTAACTTGTATTGATATGAAGGTGCTTGCATCTCTTGCAGCCCACTTGGTATCAAAAGTTGGGCCGCCCTGTCCTAGGAAGAGAACTCTTTGGGCAACAGGGCCCTCTTGGAACTGTCCAAGGTCCTGTTCCTGCCCTCCTCCTGCCTACACCAGACACTGCCTGCAGGTCTCAAGCTCCCATCCCTTCCTACTCCCTTCTCAAAACGATCCTTCAGCAAAACCAGCTCACAACATTCCAAGGAACTCCAGTTTAGGCCACCTTTTTATTACAGAGGAGTGAATTGGGGGGGGGGGGGAGGAAGAGCATTAAAACACCATGGGTGATAAGAATTTCCATACAAATCCAATCTAGGCAAGCAGCCTTCACATTCTTGCGATTGCTGGCATTATTTGCTCACATTGCAGGCAGGGTTTAAAGGTCCTGATCAGGCTCACTGGGCTGCCTCTGCACAATGAAAATATTGTCTGCTTCAAAGACTCTAATGTCTGGGATCAGTGATCCCCAATAATTAATTTCAAACCGACTGAGAAATATCTGTGCTTTAGCACACTGTAGCTGTAAGCAAAAGGGGAGAGAGAGAGATTAAAGTAGGAAAGCAAATGACAGACATCCACTCAAATACCAAAGAGGCTGGTAAAACAATCTTCATCACTGTTCTTTTCCAGTATCCACTGTTTATTAGTCTTCTAATGTCTTTAGGAAGATGCTTCTATCAAGCTCTTGTTTTTAACTATTGGTGTCTTTTGCCACAAGCCCACAGCGTGAAGTACCGGTAATTCCACAAAATGTCATACTTAGACCAACCTAGAAGAATGGAGCAACTGGCATCCTCTTCAGGCATTCAGAAGGAATACAAACTAGGAGCAGGATTGGTGCCACTAACACCAATGCTTTCCCATTCCACCCCATTCCACCCCTAACGTCTCCATTCAGGAAGATTGGCTATAGAGGTGACATGTCAAGCACATGCAGCCCTTCTCTCTCCCCTGTTTGAACTCTCACATGGGTTCCCCTCCCCCATTTATTTACATATTTTCATACATTCATATCCTGCCTTTCTTCTATCATGGAACCTAAGGCAGAGTTGTGGTTGGTCAGGGTCACCCTTCCAGGCACTGACCAGGCCCAGACCTGCTTCAGACCTGCTTTCTCATGTGTCTTCAGACCATACCCTAGGGCCAGAGTACTTGGGTCATGGCTGGTTCCAGCAGGGTGCCACCCTAGATGTTGTTGACACTGCCATTGAACCCAGATGTGATCCAGAGAAGGCCAATCCTTGTGGCCGACGGAGGTGACTGTTGCTGTTCCTTCACAGCAGCTGCCTGGGGATGGGGGAACTTGGCACTAGCTCAGGTTGTGTGTTGAATAGAAGGTTGCTTTTGTACTGGACAAATCAAATGTGTTAATCTACCTATTACTTATGAGACTATCCTAAATATTCTACAACTGATTCTACACAACTAAGCTATGACATACTAGACCTGCAATAACAAACACTTATAAACAGGGTTTCTTTATACCAACACAGAATGACCCTTCTTTCTCTCACTTTGGCAGAAAGCACTGTTAATGTTCATTCAGCAATTTTTCCTTTAAAGGAAATAATTGGGGTTATTAGTTTAAGTAGTTGTTGGTGAAATTTGTATTGCTTAATGGCCTGTTTTAAAAAAATGGTATAATGACTAATACGTTCTTCGTGCTCGTTAGAAATTATCTGGCAAAACACAAATAAAATTATTCTGTTTATATACAGGGTCAGCATCAAATAACTGAAAAGATGCAACTTGGTGGCCAACACTGATCATTCATGCTCAGCCCTTGCTGATTCCAGAATGAAGAAAATGCTGAATGAAGAAAAGGGAAGATTTTGAAATCCTCAGAGATGAAACACACAGCTCTTGAGCAGCAGCAGTTGGAGCTTGCTTGCAAATTTATATTAATGTGTTTAATCTAATTAATTTTGTGCTTGTCAACAAATTCCATGCTGGCAGCCCTGAAATGGAGGCTCTGTGTTCGGAGATCACAACAATATGAAGTATTTACCCTCTGAAAATCTAGTTTGCTGGAGGGCCTGGTTTTGTGGTGATCTTGACAGTGCTGAAAAGTCCCAATACTTGCCTCATTAGTGGGACTCTCCACCACAAGGGGGGGAGCTTTTTTGACCTTGAGGGCCACATTCCTTTCTAGGCAACCAAGGGCTAGTGCTGGCTGGGGCCAGAATCAAAAGGATTGGCGAAATTAATATAACGCTGACCTCTGTACAATAAGTTTGTTTCCATAAACACTCGTGCATCCTTCTCTATCCTTCATCCAGGCAAGCAAGGCATATTACCATAGTTCAACGTCACATTCTAACCAAGCAAGAAGATCTGATGAGGGGTGTGGCCTGGGAAAAATCCTGAGGGTCAGAAAGAAAGGCCCAGAGGAGGCTCCCCACTCCAGTTGCACCTCTTCACCTTCTGCAACAAGGTAATGGATACCACTGACTTTATGACAACTTCCCAGCTTCCTCCAGTTAATTGGTCCCAAGAAAAGTCACTTCTGAGCAGGAGCTCATGAATCAACCCAGTTGGTCCATTGCTTACACTTCCCTTGAGATGAACACAAATGTAACAGATTATAGTAAGTTAAATATTGAAAACATGACAGTATCTTACACCCTGTCTATTTTATATGCTCCTTTTGCGCTGTCAGGCGGAGACCCCCAAACCCCAGTCAGCCCCCGAGTGGAATAACGACACCAGACAACGTTCTATGGGATTAAAACTGGCCACAACTTTATTAAGATTCAGATGTAGAGAGACCTTGGCACAGGCATTGGGCGTCTATCCTCCCAGCCCCCCAGCCAGGGGACTGGGTAATTTCCGGGTTATCCAGCATATATGGGGGTTGGGCTAGCTCTGGAAAACATATGTTCAAGCAGATAGCCCGTCTCCCTTTTCGCCACCACTGGAGGGGGAGGGCAATGACGGCCCCTGGGCAAATGGTCAATGCCTCTCCCCTAGACCCCTTTAACGGGAATCCTGGTATCGGCTCCACAATGGGGGCAGGGGGTCACCTCCCCCACACCCCCATTTTGGTAAATGTCAAAAGGATTCCGCCCAAGGCCTGCAACCGCCAAAGTTGTGACGAATTGCTACAGGAAAGGTGAAACCTGCCAATGCAGGAAAATTCATTTCCGGCCCTTCAACAGCGGCCATGTCGTAGCAGCGCCTGCGTGCGTGTTCACCTGCGGAAGAAAAGAGGTTAACCTGCAATGTAAGCATTAATTTTTGGGAGTGGAGGGTGGGAAAGCTCTGGAGCCGTCGACTGCTTCCCAGGTATGTCTCTCCTTCTGCTGTGAGCACTGGGTTGTTACCTCCTCCTACCTGGCCAATCCCACCCTGGCAACACCTCCCCTGGCCGGATTGGATGGCTGGCTGTGTGGGCGGAGACCACAGGTATCCAGCCCGGGAAGGTGGTGCCAGCTTCCGAACTGCTGGGGGCTGCCTGAGGCTCCCAGGGTGCTACGTGCGACCGCGCAAAATGTGCACCCCTTTTATATGGGGAACGGTCATTATTCAGTGGAATTGTAGTGTCTGAACATCTACGTGAACCAGCAAGAGGGTGATGCATTACTAGACTGACCAAAATATTTTTGCCTTTTGCCTCCATGATATATATGCAAGGGTTTTAGACAGCTCCCCAACCCCCAACCGCCAATTCAGAACATAATTGGGATTTTTGAACAAGCCCAAGTCAGCAGAGTGTTTCTTTTGTTTGGCTCAAGTGGATAGAATTAGCTAGGGTTTTGGTTTTAAAAAAACAACAACAAAAACAACAATGAAATATAGTACATCTCCAAAGATATATTAGTCTCCAGTGATATAGCAGCTCTGTCTCTCACTGGGAAAATGAAACTTGTTAAAAGAAAGATGTAATCATCTACATATTTTCAAAGCTGTCATAGGGCAGACAGTGATAGGGATCACATCCTTGTTGAGCAGGAATAGGGAACCTGTGGCCCTGCAGAAGTTGTTGGACTCCGGCTCTCTTTAGCCTCAGTCAACATAGTCAACGGTTAGGGAGGATGGAAAACTAGTCTAGCAAGAACTAGTGAGATTCATTCCTGTTATAGAGATAAAGTTGAATGCAAGCTGCCCCTGGCCCAATGTCTAGATTGTTGTGTTTTGTTGATATTGTTGTTGTTGTTAGTCGTTCAGTCATGTCTGACTCTTCGTGACCCCATGGACCAGAGCACGCCAGGCCCTCCTGTCTTCCACTGCCTCCCGCAGTTTGGTCAGACTCATGTTGGTGGCTTCGAGAACACTATCCAACCATCTCGTCCTCTGTGTCCCCTTCTCCTTTGTTGATATATCCATATGCAAATACTGGTGTGCAGAACAAGCCCAATGCCATCAAAATATGATGTGATTTTATACCTGCAGTTGCAATAGCCTTTCTTACTTATTTTATTTCCTTGTGTATAATTACTTACTTCTTTCTTAGCAATACATGCACAAATGCATGTATATTTCAGGGCAATATACATGCATTTTGTATTGCATTATTGCATTTTATCCTCAAAACAATTCTATGAGGTAGGATAAACTGTAATATATAGTGCTGCATCAAGTACCAACACACCATAGGAGCTATTCACATAGGCTGATATCCAGCTAAATGACATCAATGAACTTAACTCCACTTATTTCAATGGATCTACTTTGATTATGACTCAAGTCATACAGTTTCCGCAAAGGTTATATGCTGTAATTCCACAAAAGGGCATTGCCAGCGGGATCCTATGCATCTACTCGGTGCTTTTTTTCTTTAAAAAATGTTTAGGGGTTACTCTAATTTTAACTCAAGAAAATCACCATTTAATAGTTCAAATCAGGAAAAATAAATACAGTAAATGGACAAAAGTACAAAGATTCACAAAATGTTTAGGGGTATGCATCCCCCCCCCCCCAGGAAAAACAGCACTGCATCTACTCGGAAGCAAGCTCCATTAAGTATAGTGGAACTTACCCCCAGGTAAGTATGCATAAGATTGCAGCATCAATGTCCTGAAAATCTCAGCTTCAGTTTTGAGGGGGCGGGAATCAATTTTCTAGACCTTCCTGCAAATATGGTATTAAAAGTGTGCTGACAATTCTTGTGAAATCCCCAAAGCCAAGTAATCTTAGTGGAGCTCAAAAGCCTGAACAAATTGCGCAGACTTGTTCAACACCATACGGAGCAGGTCTCTTAATAGCTTCAACTCCCATGGAACCAGGTGCTATTTGTATGGATGCATATCTTAACCTTTATAATCTTGACTTTATTTCTATTTTGAAAAGGCCACCTATTGGATTTTTTTTCTTAATCAGTCACTTCACTTAGAACAAAGTGTAGATGTGCCATAACAGCAAGAAACGTTTGACTGAATTACTCCAAAGTTGGGGTAGCCAAACATTGTGCCCTCAAGACGTAGCTGGACCTCAAATCAACAGTGATTTTTGTTGGATTCCTATGCATTTCAGTGACACTTGTTCCCCAGAAACCCTCAATAGATTGTGTCCAAATACTACACAATGCAATCTTGTGCTGACTGACCTGAGTATGTTGGTTCCAGTGGGCCTTAAATGCAATTATTAGGTGCAGGATTGCTGCCAAATTCCCACAGTCAGGGCCAGCCCACCCATGAGGCAAGATGGGTGACCGCCTCGGGTGGCAGAACCCACAGGGGCAGCAGTTGTGGCCTCCAAGGACTCCATTTCCTGCTGCTGCCACTGCTGCAGTGATGGCTGTGGCATGCTCTTTAGAGGCTGGATCTGCCGCCGCCTCGAAAGCCCCCACAGTACTGCCTCTACATCAGCATCTTGGCAAATAGGAGTCACTGCTGTTCTCCTCCCATCCTTGTTCCCAATGTAGATTTTCACTCAGCCCTTCTTCCCTGGTGGGTAGGGGCAGCATTTTGTGGTTTGCCTCAGGTACCCCGCACACAGTGATTTCTTTGGCAACAGTCCCTTGCATCTTACCATAACTATTCAGAGGCATGGAGGAACAGGAGCCTGGTTCAGATTCAGTAGCAAACCATGATTTTTTGTTATAAGCACAAGCCAACATAAGCCTCAGGTGCAAGGGCTCCCCGCTTCCCTTTATGTGTGAGGGGAAGAGATTTAAAGCTTCAGGTCCTGGTTTGTTTTCCTATTTTGTCCACACTCAAGCTGCCGTTTCTATAAACTATGGTTAAATTAACAAGCCAGGATATCAAACCTGACTTTTAGATCTGGATAAGGAAAAATCACTGCACAAAATGTATGCAAGAATTTCATTTTTTAATGGCCCACATAGAAAAGACAGAAAAATAGGCTGCATAGTCAGGATGATCTTATCAAGTTGTTCATTGCAATCATAGAGAATTTCGTTGGGAATAAGGGATTAACAACAAAGAACTTCCGCACATGTGCTTTCAAAGCGCCTAGCTTAGTATTTCTTGAAGGTTCACACAAATCCATAGGTCTCATTGAGGGTCAGGACTTAACATTAAAGAACTCCAGCGCATGTATCTACAAAGCAAGTGGTCCTGAATCCTGACCACATTTGTATAGAATCTTACTTAACGTTCCAAGACAGAAAAGAACATCTTGGGGAAATGTATGCTGCTCAGTTTGTAAAACAGCCCAGATTTGTGAGCTTTCCGTTTTGCTGGAAGTCCGGGAAGGAATAGCCACCCAAGAAGCATACCATTTACCAACACACAGTAATTTAATCACTACTTTGCTGGATTATGCTGAGGTTCATCTAGGCTAGCATTTTGTTTCTAAAAGTGACTACAGTAATCCTGTTAGAAGTTCACACATTGAGCCATCTTTGATCTGTACCACCACCGTCCCTATACCACGCCATCAGGTGTTAAGATCAGCAGAAGGGACTCTCTTTGGAATTCCATTACCTTCTTGGTAGTTCCACTGACCACAGATGTTCAGAGGAGGATGACTCAAGAGAGGGTATTCTCTATGGCATTCCAACTTCCCCATAGTGCTGCATCTGGCACCTTCATTATATAGTTTCCATCATATGTTGAAGATGCACCTCTTTACACTGGCTTTTGATGCTTGAGAGAT
This sequence comes from Zootoca vivipara, assembly GCF_963506605.1. Taxonomy (NCBI): domain Eukaryota; kingdom Metazoa; phylum Chordata; class Lepidosauria; order Squamata; family Lacertidae; genus Zootoca; species Zootoca vivipara. The sequence continues at coordinate 38,881,964 of NC_083278.1, forward strand.
ATATTTTTAGGACCCACCCTATTTTCTTGACTAGGGATGGAAGGATCTGTCAGTTTTGGTTCTAAGTTTCTCAGTCTTAACGCAGGTCCTTGAAACTCCAAGAGCCACAGAGCACTCCTGCCCCTATGTTTCATATGTACAACCTCATAAAAACTTCAGACAACTACTTGATATCTCTCTGCCCTTTCAGACGTTTCCCTCCAGCAACACACTGGTCCTGTCACCAGCTCCACATGGAGGCCTTTGTTCATTGAGCAGAAGATTGAAGAAGATAGAGTTTATGAATGTCCACCTAAATCTAGGCAACTGGCACCCTTGATTGCATTGAAGTGTTGACATGTATTTAGCTAAACGTACATAGATTCCGTCTTCAGACCTTAAAGCTAGTGGGTGAAGGTCTGCAGGCTGAGTCACTGCTGATGTTTGAGGCAGGGCCAAGATACAAGGCCCTGCTTTCCCCTCCACACAATCTTGGAATGCATGGAAAGTAACATAGGGAGCAGGTTTCACTCCAGATGCTGTTGGGATACAACTCCAGTCATCTCAACTCTCTGGCTGGATCTGATGGGAACTGGAGTCCATTAACATCTGGAGAGCCACAAGCTCCGCATCTTTGACATAAAGGGTATGTCAGCTTGCACCCTGAATGCAGATGATAGCTGCCAATGCTCTCAAATGCATCAGCCTCTGCAACCGAAGGGAATTATCTGCATGACAGTTCCATGGCATCATGTTTAAGAAAGCGTCCTCACTGATTTAATGGCATGATGAGCCAGCATATGCATTCCATTGCTCAAACCAGCTTAACGTAACCTCAAGATATTAGCAGTCCAGCAAAATCGTGAAGGTAGGGATTTCAGCAGCACCTGGAGACATCCAGGTATCATTATGGGAACACATGGCCACTTTACTTCTTCTGTCCTTGTAATTCCAATCAGTATCAAACTAAAGACTCCATTTGATGTCACAGTGTTAGGGCTTAGTCCTTTAATTCTCAACCAAAATTCTCTGTACAACCTTCCTCTACCACTATTCACAACATAAAAGTCAATTCCATCAGGGGTCCGGCCCTCTTAAAACAGGCAAAACAAATTTTAATAGAACTGGATGGTGCTTTCGGTGTTCTGGATGGGAAACTCTATGGAATTAGTTTTGTAATAGATCCCTTCAAATGCACAGTTGAGGGCATGGTATTTTATAAATTCCATTATGAAGAAAAAATGAGTTTTCCTGAAGCATTATAGAACATAAAATCCCTTTCTGGCAATGAACCTTAAACAAAGAACGCAAGGGGTGAAGCAGGTAATTATAGACCTGAGCTCTCTAAGATTAAGGAGATACTCAGTTTCACAGCTACACTTACATTAATTAGAAACACATTAGTGGCAAAAAAATATGAAATGACTTTTCTCCTATCTGATGTTAATAATCACCACATGGAATCATGCTAAGGTGGGGAAAAAACAAAAAAACAAATCATTTAATCTTAATCTTAAATATTGCAAGCCAGTTAGAATTACTACAAACTTTTCACATGGAATATGAAAAAATAATAACGTTAGTGTGGGGTAGTCAATCTGGTCCCTTCCAGATGTTTTTGGACAACAACTCTCATCAGCCCCAACCAACATGGCCAATAGTTAGAAATGGTGGACATTGTTGTCCAACAACAACTGGCAGTCATCACACTGACTACTCCTGAAGAGCATTGAAATTAGTGGAAGAAGAAACCACAGGAGCCATATTCATGAAACATATTGTACAAATGTTTATTTGCAGACTCATTAGGAATCAATCTGACTGAGTTGTCCTGAAGTAAAGGGCTTGACTGACATTTCTAGAGAAGAGAAACAAACATTCCATTTCAGAAGTTGGTTTTGCCTTTGTCTTAGGGATTTATGCAACGTACAAAGGAACTCTCGTCAAATGACACTATATATGTATGAAACAAGATTCCAGGATACCAACGCCACCCCAGACATAAAGTTTTGGCACAGCTTTAATGGCCATTAGCTGAGCTGGCTGAAACTGATGGGAGTCGGAACCCAATAAGGTTTTCCTTCCTTGTCATAGTGTTAAAGGCTAAGGACACTCAGCAATGTGAGCATGGATCTATCAAAATGAATGGATTCCTATATGTTGAGCTCCACATGCATTAGGCCAGTGCTAGGTTATCCTTGGTATCCCTACACAAATGACTATGGGTTCACTGGAACTGGTACTAGTCATGACCATTTGTTGAGAGGGGCTGAAATGAAATCCTTGCCGAAATCAGGGAGCAGGGGGACATTTCTTTGAAATGTTTGGGGTGGAATGTCGCTTGATTTACTTAACATTGCAAAGGGGCCAAGAGTACCCACTTTGTATGTGGCAGAGAGAGAAAATAAAGAGTTTACATAGCAAAATGTTTTGCAAGGCATCATCAGTTCTGAAAGGTAATTGGTTTAAACGGTGGGGCTTCCCAGAAATGATCTGGAAAGGACAATTGGAAAAGGATTGGGGCCTTGCTTCTGTGTTCCTTGTCAAAAAATCTGACCATTTAAATAAATATTCACCATTAACATTTGATAGCAGAGTTTTGCCATTTAAAGTCAGGTTCCTCCTGTACTAATTTGAAAAGAGAAGTATGAATCAGTTGTGCTGTAATGGTGCTAGATCTCAGACTTCAAGCAGTTTTATGATTGGGTATTCAGGGACAGGCCAAAAGGCTACATCACACTCTTTTCATCAACAGCTTTTAATTAGCAGTGTGAAAGACCTGACATTTCAGTAACCATGGAGGAAGCAAACTCTGGAATCACCTCTTTACCTGACATTTCTGGGGCAGCGAACCTACAAATGATCAGGTACAGGAAAAGGGGGTTAGTGAGAAGAATTTTGTTTCCGCTTCTGGTAACTCACCTTATTAAGTGGTCTTTAGTTTATTCCTTATTTCTAACCCCGTAGAGGTTCACATTGCTGTCTCAAAGTGCCAAAGTTTTTTGAGGAAGCCCTAGATCTTCTTGTCTGGTGTCATTGCAATCGAATTGCTGGGCTCGTTTGTTCGTTAGTTAAAACTGGGACTGGGGTGGGGAAAAATGACCTATAGCCAACACATATGAGAACAATGAAGGTCAAAGTCAGCTGTCTGGTTGGTGGACACCTCACCCCACCCCACCTCATTGCCATCTGATATGTTACTGTTCTCAGTAGCACAAACATTCATAACTATGACAAGTCTGAAGACATTGCTGAAAGGATTCACAGGCCAATCACATCAGCAGCACAGCATCTAATATTTCATGAGGAAATGAACTGCACTTCATAGATTTGGAATCTCAGGCTTACAAAGTAAGTGAATAGGAAAGGTAGGATGGATAACTGATATATCCCTGTAAGGGCAATTCACTTCCACAATCATTACTTTTCTGTGAATTATTAAGAGCTAGTGTGGCTTAGTGATGTGTTGTACTTAGACTGGGGACATCTGAGTTCTGATCCCCACTCAGCTATGAAGCTCATGGGGTGAGACGGGGAAATTAGAAGTTGCATCGGCTTGTTTTTTTGGCAATTCTCCCCACCCTCACAGGCCTTTTCTAAAGATCCCTGCTCCCCAGGAGAGGCCTTTCATGGGGCACAAAAAGCAGCAATGGGTAGGAGGTTAAGAAAAAGCTCTCCCAAGTAAGTGGGGCTCTTCTCACATAACTTTTAGATGCAACCAAAAGTTGGCTAACATAAGAAAGACAGGTCTGCTCAACTAAAATGAGACACAAACACCCCACACAAGGTTGGGTGGTGCCTTATCTACTTGCCTACTTGCCAACGGTTGTAGTACAGCAGTTGCACAGAGCAGAAGGTAGGCAACAAGGGTAGGCAACTTATCTTCAAGCCCCTTTCAGATATTTTGTTCAGTGAGGTAACCAGTCTGCCCTGACTGACTAGTTGGCCCCAAAGACACAATTATAGCTTTAGCAAGCAACCACAACAACAAAATTAACAGGCATAATGTGGGAGCTCAATACAAAATGTAAAAATAAATCTAAGAAAAGTAATCCAATAATATAAAACAATAGTAATGTAAAAAGAAAGACAATTAACTACAGTAATCAAGTCCCGAGTCATTATTTACCAAGCAACTAAACCCAATAACAATTATAGAAGGTTTTTTACTCTTTAGGTAGTGGGAAGTTGGGAAATACATAATTAGCTGGGTAACAGCAGCAGCAAGAAAAAGTTAGTAATCAATAAACAAAATAAACGTGGATGGCTTACCAGTAGGTGACTCTGCATTCTCTAAGGCAAACTCCCTTAAAGGCAGGGCTTTTTGGAACTAACCGGGACTCAGTTCTGGCACCTCTCAGGTGGGCGCCATTGCCATTCTAAGAGAACAAGGCAGGCGTTCGTTGTGAGTTCCGGCACCTATTTTCTAGAAAAAAATAGCACTGCATGAAGGCTCTGTGCTTACCTGATTAATGGGGATGACAGACAACATTTGGGGCAGTGCCAGTGTGAGAGGGCCCACCCTTGTTCACATTCATCAAACGAAAAAACAACATAAAGCAACTTGATATCTGTTTAAAAGTCCATGGAGTTCTGGCTAGGAGCACACAGTTGTTAAAAGAAAAAGAAAAAAAGGATGCAGACAGAACAACAATTCTGCCTGCTGGATGGCTCAACGTCTATACTGTAATGGGATCACCCTGAGGTCCAGGCTTATTCAAGCATTTGTTGATGATCTAGAAGAGGGTGTAAATACATTACTGAAATTCTCAGAAGGCGTGATTTGGAAGGCGATAAAGCAGCTGTGGGAGAATGGCAATGCAAAGAACTCCAGTGAGATTAGACGCTTGAGCAAAATATAATAAAATAAGGTCAGCTTTGAAACGCCCATTGGGCTCCGTGAAAGTATTTTCATTTCACAAAACCGTCACACATATGTTTCAAGAAAGGTAAGGGTACTCATATAAGGCAAGAAAGGCAGAGCGGAGCATTGCTCCATAGCACAAAAAGTTAGAAATGAAAACAGAACTAGGAGCTGCCTAAGAAACATACAGCTCAACAAGTACCAAGACTCCTGCTAATCTTTAAATGTGCTGAGTGAATAGTAGAACTGAGGTTACTGCCCCCCCCCCACCCGAAATCTTGGATTTCTAGTTTGCATTTTAAAATCAAAACCAAGCGTTCAACTGTTGGGATTGAAATTTTGTATTAGTATTCCTTTGTGTGAGCTACCTGCCTGTCCCCTTGTGTTTGGTTGAATTTACTTAATGTTGCTGGAAGCAAACTGCAAAATACCGATGGCAGTTACATTTCAGCTCAGGATGCTAAGTGGATTGCTACTGATGCTTAGCTGTCAGCTGCAATCAAATACCGTTTGTATGTCAAATGCTGTCATGTGTCAATTGATACTGAAAAGCACGGGCTGTTATTTCATTATTTATTTATACTGCATCCTTTCGCCTGGCACCTTTAAACTCTATCCTAAATATAATTACAACACAAAGGCATGAACCTTTCAGCTGAATTACTCCTGTTGGTCTGGATCTACAGTACCAGCACATTCCATTCCTAACCATATCTACTCAGGTTCAACAGCACTTACTCCCAGGTAAGTGGGATTTGGACTGCAGCCTGACTCAGTCGCACTTAGGTCTCATCTAAATCAGTCCAAAAATTTACTACTGACTATGTGATGCCCAGGACACGGGTGGCGCTGTGGGTTAAACCACAGAGCCTAGGGCTTGCCGATCTAGAAGGTCGGCGGTTTGAATCCCCGCGACAGGGTGAGCTCCCGTTGCTTGGTCCCACCTCCTGCCAATCTAGCAGTTCGAAAGCACGTCAAAGTGCAAGTAGATAAATAGGGACCATTCCGGCAGGAAGATAAATGGCGTTTCTGTGTGCTGCTCTGGTTCGCCAGAAGCAGCTTAGTCATGCTGGCCACATGACCTGGAAGCTGTACGCCGGCTCCCTCGGCCAATAACGCGAGATGAGCTCCGCAACCCCAGAGTCGGTCACGACTGGACCTAAAGGTCCCTTTACCTTTTTATGTAAAGGGGGTCCCTTTACCTTTTTATGTAATCCCCTATTTAATTGGGAACACGAAAGCATGTCTGCTAGCTAGATTAGTGGTGCAGTGAATTTATTGTACCTGAAGT